>NC_136620.1:31140170-31447670 GCF_933228915.1 Telmatherina bonti | reverse complement strand
CTGAACGGACACATACGCGCGCGTACAAGGAAGTGGGCGTGGGCTACATTCAAGAACACGCGGCGTTAAACACTCATTAAGATTTGTGTTAAAATGTTTTTAAGAAACGTTTTCTGTCCTGACAGTGATGATTCAAGTGAGTCAGTAGATGATGTATGAGTGATGGAAGCCCAGTTGGTAAGAACAAAAAGAACAATAAATCTCGTATAAAAACGTCTTAATATGAATGTACTGCTGAATTTATTTAAATAATTCAAGTGGGCAAAACTGCAACACCATTATTATCTGAATATGTAAAACAAAGAATGCCTGAAAAAAGAGCAGAAATCGGTTGCAAAATTATTTCTAAAGCTTTTGGACGCTACTGTGATCTAACATGTTATTTACAAACAGCTGTTTGATTGTTGCTACACAAACATAAAATGATTAACGAATAGATTAAATGTCAGTTCTGGGGAGATACACATAGTTATGTTGGAATACAAAATATTTTTTAGACTCCAAATGAAGATGCCAGTGCTTACGATGTTTTGTTGTCTGCTAAAATAAATGGTGTCATATGTCAAATAAAATAGAACCGTTATCATTAAAAGCAGCGTTTTAGAAACTTGGAAATATTTACTGTAAAATTAAATCAATTAACTATTGTTGAAGTGGTATGAGTATTAAAATGTAGTCCCCCTGTTAAATTAGGAATTGCCTGGTCTCACTAAGGTAGTAGTACAATTTCTTTCCACAAGATGTCAGTGTAGTAACACAAGAGTGAAAAGACAAAACACACTGTAGGTTTTACATTTGTTCTAAAAGGTGAATAAATTGTTCACGTGCTCTTTTAAGAAGTGATGGCTTTGGGTTTTGGTCATTGCTGAGAGCACACATTTGTCAAGGTGTTACACTGAAAATGTTTTAGACTCTGTGCATAACTTATCCCCCCTCTACATTTACTGCATTATTCTAATTTGCTCGTAAGACCACATAATGACAACAACCTGCATGGACCATAAAATCTAGACTTAATCATTAGAGAGAGAGGAAAAAAAAGCCATACTGAACTATTTCTGTATACAGATTTGTTGAAGCATTGCGTGAGAGGAGCTACATTGACCTTAAAGTTGTTCAAAGTCATCTGCTAATAGCTCATTAGTTTTAAAGGGTGTGTGTTAAATGGGCTGAAGTCACTGCCGTGCACAGGTTGACATGTGCCACTTGGATGACAGGTTGGCAATGATGCTGAAAGATAATCTTCCTTATCTGAAATTTTTGAAAAAGCATTTTCTAATGTTTTTTTATGCTTTTCAAAGCTCAACTTCTAAAGAGTAATATATGTTGTTTGCAAGGTCATTGTTTTTGTAAAGCTTGTAAAAAAAAAAAAAAAAAAAAACAGTTAGCAGCATACTTTTCTTCTGTTATCATATCACCAATGTTTGATAATCTTCTGTATTTTAGTGCTGTATTCTTTTATATGTTGCATATATAGTATAATAATTTATAGAACTGATATACATGTATGGGTGGAAATGGAAAATTGCAAAACATGGCAGTAAAAATAAACCAGAAACAAAAAATTTCTGTGTGGCACATTGAGCTTTAATAGAAATAAAAGCTAAATGCGCATAGCAACAAGAGGAAATGTACATTTCCTTGTGAAAATATTCCTTCTTACATCAGTGCCCAATATCCATGCCAAATAAACAAGAAATAACGTCTCTGTGGCCGCTTTGAGAAATTGCTCTCTGGAGACAGCTTTCTAGGTTAATTTATTCTGTGTCAGGCTGGCAGTGTGTGTACCGTCACCACTTTTAAACTCAGGGCAGGGCACATTTTGTGTGCAAGACTGCCTAAGATAACTTCTACTGGCTCCTTGGGATGGCTGCTGCCGGTTGATTCTGGCAGATCATGAGACAACTCGTTTATTTGTTTGTTTGTCCCGTGAGTTTTTGGCTGGCCATTCATGGCTCTGTTTGGCCCCAGTCCCTGTTGGGCTTCTATTTCTGAAACCCAAGTGGCTCTTAATGAAGCTGGTAGGGTTGGCATGGCCCCTCAGCAAACCCAGGCCTGATCAGACCCTTCTTCTTCTGACTTGGCAGCCACACTCCATTTGCTCCCTCTGGCTTCCTAATTTAGTAACGGTGGGTAAAAATATGCGCTAACGAACAAGGTCTGGTATGTCAGGCTGGCGTCCAGAGTAGAGGGAGAGTCGGGAGGGAGGGAGTGAGAAGAGTGGGGTGGTGCTGTTTTCCTAGCAGGCAACCAGTGACAGGGAAAGAGTCACTCAGACGTCTCTGACATCTGTGTGTTTGTGTGTGTGTGTGTGTGTAAGTGTGGACATTCAAGGCAGTTTATGTGGGTGGATGATGAGAGGTGCAGGTGAGTACAGTACTTAAAATTTCTCACCCTTGCCAAACTTGATCCAAACACATACATCCAGGTTCTTCTGTTGCATTCCAACTACACTTTAACAATACTTAACATGGTAGACAAACATAAACATAAAACGCTTTGAAATGTGATGTTTTACGATTTTTTTTTCTAGTTATATCTGGGTTAAAATTAATAACCTTTAGTCAAGTTTTCTAATAATGTGTACCCTAAAACAAATAAATAACCCAGTACCTTAGAATATATTGCACCAAATATTCTGGGGTTTCTGTATTGTAGCAGCTCTTTAATTAATCTACATGACATTTACTTCCAAAAACATTATCTGCTCTATAATACAGAACTGTGTCCCCTCTCAATGCAATGAGCATTTTTTCTTTGTGCCAGCTCATATACCATTTAATGTTTTTGTGTTATCATATATTGCTTAAACTTTAGGATAACCTTTCAGAGGCTCAGCTTCCTGCTCAACTCTGTGCTTGTCTATAACTGTAGCTACAGCAGAAAGCATGCAGGCAATGGAACAAAAAACATCTTTAATGTGCTGTAATGTCTACCCTACAAACATCTGCCTCATTATGTTCTTTATTACCCTTTAAACAGATTCCAATAACACCAACTTGGAATTTTAAGAATATTTAATGGAAAGACAAATGATACGTTGATACAATAAGTTTTTAAAACATTTTGTTTCAATATATTATTGTGTTTTCCTTGTAAAAGACTGCTTGAAAAATGATGCCTCAGAGTCTTTAATAATAACTCAATATGCCCTGTGTCTCATAACATGGAACATCCTCTGCCTGGAATAAATTCTGTGTTTGTCATTATTCCATTTTCATCTGTCAAGGCGCTTGACTGTGGAAATCTGCCCTCAAGTACTTTAGCACTTGCCCTTCCTGTTTAGGCTCATGGCAGCTTTGTCAACTTGGCTTGTAAAACCAGAGCTTCAGATGAAAACAGAAGTCCTCCTTGTCTGTCCAATGGCAGCCACAGCAGAAAACCTAGATTTACAGGCCAGCGTGCAACAACAGCTGCTCTGCGTACCAACACAGTAAATGTTCACCGATTACTTTCAAAGAGGCACAACAGGACATTTGGAAAATCACACTAGAAGTCATGAAGACCTGTGTATTGTGTGTACTGTACTTTGGTGAATTCTCTGAGTTGTTTGTTGAACTTTTGCCACACAACTGTGTGGTTACAGGCGGGCAAGGTAACAAACCCCATTTTGCCATCGTGTGAAGGAACAGTGTCATTTACTTGCAGGGTGATTCACATGACTGATCTTAAAATTCTTCTAACTCAACACCCCCCGCCCCACATCCTCACCTCCCCCAAAACAGCAAGAACAAAAAAAAACAAAAAAACACACAGGCACGGCATTATATATTTTGTAATTATATATTTTTTTTGTAGGTTGTCATTGATCATTACAAGCATAAAGTCATGTGCTGCATATTTCTTATCATGTTTAATGTGATTAGTTCTCCTTCAAACAGGAACAAACCTTTAATGATAATCTAATGGAAGTATTTAAGCAGTTTAATAAAAAGGCCATTTCCAGTTTGACTGTCCTGGTTTAGTACTTCGCTAAATTGGCAAGAGAAATGACTTGTTTACATGTCTTAATTTACAACTCCACCTTGCATTAGCTTTCCACACAGGACTGTGGCAGTCTTTGCTAATAATAATGCAATTCATCAATCAAATTCACAGCTAAACACAAAAAAACCTTTATTGCAGTTGCATTTAATCAGCAAGAAGCATTGATCATTTTGCACTCATGTTTGTCAAATATGTCACAGTTATTTGTTAAGCCACAAACTAGCACCTATCTTTTAGACAGCTGTCCCCACTTCCTGTGTTAGTTAACCCACAGACACCCACCCATCAGCAATGAACATGAGCCTCTGTTGTCGCAAATGGTGTTTAGAGTAGAATTAGATCGAGGAAACAATGTTAAAAGTACAGTGTTTTGAAGTAGTTGTAAAAATCGATCTATCCAAGGTAGAGTTGTAATGCTCTATTTGCATCTTTCACAACAGCATTGTTCATTTTATTTTGAACAGAATGTCTGGAAAACTGCCTCAATAATTCATACGTCTGTTTAATTGTATGGGTGGTTTACTACTTTAACAAAGGTATCATCTTCGAACTTGCAGCAAATATGCAAATGTCTCTGCAGCTGCCGCATTTCAGATAACACTTGGTTATTTACAGGAATGTGCACGTCAATACTGTAATCAATGTATTTGTTCAAGTAATGCCAATGTTCAGAGGCAGAAACAAAGACAGACACTTAAGCTAGGCACCCCTTCCTTTGAGCAGACTGAAGCTGCCCATAGCATAGACTTGATAGCTGTGGTATGATAAGATAAGCTGTCTTTGCCTCAGCATCCTTCTTTTCCAGTGCTTTGTTAAACAATGGATGCCTATACAGAAGTTAATTGTTCTCTGCTATGTTGAGGACTTGGAATGGCTTAAACTTGTGTTTATCCATACCTAAACCTTTGAAGCATATGCAGGAAACAAATCCACCATTGTTTCACCTCTAAAGCTTTCTCTCCCTTCCCTTTTCAATGTCAAATTCAAAGATTATGGAGCGCTTTGGACGTAATGTCGCCATTCTTTGAACAGACAATTGCAGACTAAACCAATAACTGTGTTTTATGCCCTGACAGCATGTATATTCCCTTATAATTGCAGCTTTAGCGGTATTGTAACAGGGAGAAATGTGTTTGGTGGAGTTTCATCTAATTCCACTGTCTGCAATCATGCTTTAGCTGCTAAAACAAGCATCAGCAGCTGTTTGCAAGGCATCTCCAAAAGGGTTTGTTTGTGTCTCTGCAACCTCAAGCAGTGATAAACATGCACGGACACACGTATCCAAATCCAACATAGCCATGGACATCACACAGAGGAAGCCCCTTGTCCTTGTGTCATTCTGGTCCAGTCATGCATCCTATGTCACACCAGTGTGCAAGTTACCATAACTCTCAAAGTGCTGCACAAGTCTTTTTCTTTCAAGATTCTGCATAAACATATGAAGCTTTTCTCTTTCTAAAGGCACCTTGAACATAATGCTAACAGCAGAAGAAGTGGTCTCTTTTTATCCTTTTTGATTCAGACTTGGGTACACCATATATTTAACCACTACCTGGAACAACATATTTTCAAATTGAAGAGTTTATACACAATTTGAATCTAAAACGGGGAGTTTGTTACTTAACTTTGACTGAAAATTTGAATAAGAGGATAAATGTCTGCCTGTGGCTTCCTGACCTTCCATGGCCTCTCTGCTGACCTGGTTCAGGTTAGTTCAGGTTTGTATTGCAGTGGTATCAATAATGGAAGAAAGACAGCCCCCCCTCCCTGCGGTTGCTATGTGGGTCAGAGGAGGCTCTTGGTGGATGGGAGAGATTGATGAAGAGCACCGGGGAGAGTGCTGGAGCGCCTATACCTCACAGCAGTGAAAACCAAGCTTCTCCCCCATGCACTTGTTCCAATGCCCCCCTCCTGAGCTGCACCGCCTGGCGCTCTTTAAATGACCTTCAAATTAGCCTTATTTTTCAGGGCTCCAAACCCTTCAGGCTCCTTCATGGAAGGTTGGTGGGTCTTGTTCTCAGTCTCTTTGTCTGCTCTTTCTTTTGTTATCATTCTGTTGTTGACAACAGCTGGAATAAAAAAAAAACAGGAGAGAAGAGGAGTCGGTACAGTAGTGGTGACAGTTTGTTCCCCATGTTGTGTTTTTGATTAAATCAAACAAGCGAGATGTCACCTGATGACCCCAAACACACAGACACATCCTCATAGACTCAAATCTTCATCCTTTAATTGCAGATGTGCATTTAAGGCCGTCTGTTTATCACACGCCATCGCCTCAACATTTGCAGATTATGATTAATACAGTGTGGTGTTTGGAGATGTTTGTATGTGTGAAGGTGGATGGGAGTCACAGTGGTCCTCTTCCACTTCATCACTAAACAAGTTTCTGTCAAGCAGCCATCCATCACCCCAGCTAGGGTTTATGTAGGCACCGCAGGTCTTGCTGGTTTTCCGGCCAGACTCTATTCAGAGCTCGATTATCCATTTACTGTGTGAAAAACATATCACTGTAATAGGAATACGTGACTCAGATGGTTACAGTTTCTAAGGATATCCTTTGCTTTTCATAAATCTGCAGTGCATTATGGACGTTTTCATCAACTCTAAGTGTGATTTTTTTTTTCCCACTATCACACCCCTATAATGATAAGACAGATTCTCTAATTTATCTCACTACAGCTGTTTTAAAATGTGTAGCGTGAACATACTCATTTACAGCAAATGATACACACACTTGTAGTCACCCAGTCTGGGATGTGAGAAATAATGCTCGGCTGATGTTTTTAATGTAATTTCGCACAGTGTTTGCTGTGCTTTAAAAGACTGTGGTGAGGCCTTTACCCAGCGAAGACCAAACACTTCTACATGTGAGTTATTTGCACAAAAGATGATTTTCTTTGACCATCCGAGTCAAATGAGATCCTTCTTTGTTTCATTACCCAGGTTTTTCACTGCTTGCTCGACACTGAGCCAAACATTTGGAGTGAATTCTCCAGCTATTGTGATGGAAAATCGGCAGATGGGATTGTAACTCACAGGCAGCCAGAAAGTCAGAGAGCAACATCAAGGGGAATCAGTTCGGAAAGCATAATAAGTCATCATGTAAGCTGCGGAGTGAAAGCGATGGTGTGAAAATAGGCAAGAGGACAACCAGAGGTGGTGCATGACTGATGGCTGGGTAGGATGGGAGCTTGTTGCTTCAGAAGGGCAAACCTGACCAGATTGATTGTTTGGTTTTTCAGTAAAGGCCCCTGTGCTCGTTTACTTATACCGCTAGAGTACAGTGGTAACATTTTGTTAACATAATGAACAGGAGAAAGAAAAATACTGAGCGAATAAAGAGATAAATGAGGCCATGAGAGGACATTGTGATTTATATTATTTGAGCTGAATGAGTACTTTGTGACCCTTTGATGCTGCTTATTATATTAGTGTTAGCATATCAGGAGGAAAATTTAATACATTTATCCGTTGTTATTGCTGCTGACATGAAGGTAATATGACAAATTAATCATACACTTATGCAGTCAGGGCGGAAATAATATTGAAAAACATTCATATTAGATCCATCGACATGAATCTGCACAAAAGAGGTGTAAGACCAACAAACAACCATGCTAGCAGCTCCGTGTGTTTGTATTTAAGCACAGCTATGGTCGTATTCATACATATGCCTTGCAGGTGTTCACCATCTTACTTCTTTTTCACTTTGAATAGAGTGTCTTCGTAGTGGTGCCAGAATGAATTTTGGATCTATTCCTTCTTTTCACCAGGATGCCTTGCAACGGAAAGTTGAGAACAGCTACACTTTTTTAAGCAACAGTGAAGGCTTTTAACACTACTTGTCTCATTTTACTGAATAGCGCCATAATCTCATGCACAGAGGCAGCCCACAACTGAACTGTGCATTAAACCAAGTCCTTGTGAATCCTACTTAATGTGTTCCTCAACATAAGCCATACTAGTGACAACTGTAACATATGTTATTGTGTATATGCTTGGTACTGGAGAATTCCTATGGGGGCACATTAGACAACTTGAGTTGCCATATTTGTAAGGTGTTAACAAAGTGATGAACACAGTGACAGAGGAGGTTAGTATTTAGCTCATTCTGAGCTCATGGTAGATAAAAAAAAAACAACAACAACAACAGCAACTGCAGTATCCTATTTGTCAAATAAATACAATATATATGAAGGAGCCATGATGATATGACATGATAAAAGTCAGTATATTTTTGGTTTAATACTTGTGCATGTGATCTCCTTTTTCTACATTGTGATCATTTGAGTGAAAGCAATGATTATATAAAACATCATACAACACCCAGTCGCTTTTTGTTTTTAGTTTTGCCTTCATGCAGCAACAGAAGCCCTTAACACCACCTGGAACTTCAGTGAACTGAACTGTAAATTGATACATACAACACCCACTGTGTGAACAAAAAGTTCCCACACAAGCGTACGTTATTAATGTGGGTGTTAAAGCCTAAATCTTGCCTAATTTTAATATCAATATAAGTGTGGTGATATTTCTTGTACATTTACGGTTTGCTGATTAGTGCCATGCAAAGTTTTACAGATATAAAAATCTTGTGATTTTCTCTCTGGATAAAAACTATGTTATAAAGGTTGTGAAATATATTTTAAATTATGATCAAGGGAGTGGAATGACAGTGGCAGTGCATCTAAGCTGCTGTTCACACTAACCAGAAGTGTTAATTTACTTTCGTTACAAGAAAAAAAAGGTCATGTAATACTACTAGTGAATCATACAGTGTTGTGCCTGGGGCCATGCCATTAGCAGAGCTGAATGCCATAATTTTTTAATCATTATATTTCTCTTTTTTGCCTTATTTCTTAATAATAATGTGCATCTTAGTGTATTTGTAAAGTTTTGAACATTCAACTTCATATATGTTCCTAAAACTTAAACTAAAGAAGAAAGAAAAACACTTACTTTTGCGATGTGCTTCAATGAAAAGTTTTCCTATCACCAGAGCAGTTTCTAGGCTCTTGAAAAGAATTTTGCTATGTACCCTTTTACCGGTGAATTATAATGTTTTTTTGTGTTCATGACAGTACTAAATGCAATGCCTCTATTTTTTCTTCTTTAGGATGTAGTTATAGTAATAATATGGGTTTTAAGTAGTTATGGCTCCTATAGCACATCATTATCTGTTTGCAAATACATTTTCAATTAACCACCCAAATAGAAAATAATTTATTGTAAAAAAAAAAAAAAAAAAAAAGAAAAGCAACAAAGGCTCTTATATTAACTTAGGTTTAAATTTACTTCTATGTTCATGGTTTAATTCAATTAGCTAAAATAGTCATTATAACATGGTAGGAGGCAAGAAATATTTGCTGTCTTTTGTGTTACATTATTTTGAAAACAAAAACAAAAAAATTTCAACATTTAATTTTTTTTTTTGCATTTAGGCTTCTCATATGTACCACAATTTTACAAGACTGTAATTGTAGAAATTGGGCCTGCTGGGTCTACCTGCTAATAATTACTGAGCAAAAGTTGAACAAAACAGCCCCTTGTCCTTGTATCATTCTTGCAACCCCATGTCACACCTGTAGCATTGAATAAGAGGCTAAATGTCTGCCTGTGGCTCCCTGACCTTCCATGGCCTCTTTACTGACATGGTTTAGGTAAGTTCAGGTTTGTAATGCAGTGGTATGAAAGCACCACTCAGTTATGTGGGTGCATTTAATGCACTCACGTAACGTGTGGATACTTATTCTGGTGCCGGAGCACTGACTTGTGCTGTTTTGGCAGGTTAGTTTAGTTTGACAGCAGCTATTTGGAGTCATCTCATCCTCACCAGACCTGCACCATCAAACCACCTGTCTTCTTGTTTCAGTCATGCTGTCCGAAACACACTCTAGTTGGCCACCAAATTAGTGATGTTCAGTTAGCTACAGTAGGAATCATTGCTCCACAATGACCTGGTGACTTGTTCAGAGTGTACCCCACCTCTCACCCAATAAATCAAACATAGGCTCCAGCCTCTGCATCCCATTCATAAACGAATGAACAGGGAATCGTTTCAGACATTCATATTTTTACTCTCACCATTCTTAGAGAAGAAATGTCTGATATTTTGGGCCTCTGCTGTGCTGCTCCTACTCCTCACCTCCCTCTCAAGTCTTTCCTGGTGTCCAGATGTTTGCGTTTTTGGGTGGCATCATCTTATCCCCCTAAATGTGGGAGTTCGCTCACATGCACACATATTTTCATGAGGAAGAACAAGCCATGGACCAAAGCATTTGTATGAGGGGAAGAGGTTATTAAAATGATTCAAACTATAATAATGGTTTTGTTTGTGGCTTTGTTTGAACTCAGGTGCATTAGTAGGCCTTTTAATAAACATTAGTTATGTCTATATATAATGATTTAGTCACAGAGCTTTGGGTGTGTGAGTACTATAGGGCTGTGGGCCCTTGGAATTGTCATCACCTTCCGCTATATACAACGGCGCTGCCTTTATCCAGAGAGGTTGTTAAGGAGATTTCATGACTCTTTAGCAATAAACATGTTTTAAACACAATATTGGCAACATACTGAGCACTTTGTGAGTCTTTGACCAGCTGTTTGGCTGTTTTCAATAAAGAAAGAGGATATATGCTACTTTCACATTACACTTTTCCTCTGCTTTTGTCTCTTTGAAGCTACATCAAACATGAGTCAGTGTGTGTTTAGTGTCATGCCAGCCATGTGGATGGCATATGCCAACACTGTAAATGGGCTGATTGGTTTTGTGTATGTGTGTGTGTGTGTATGTGTGGTGACCAGTAGTTCCTTGTTATGTTCTTGAGCTGTAACTTTTATGTGAGGTGATGGATGCCAACAGTGGAAGGATGATGTCTGAGGTAAATGTGTGTATGGAAGCAATCCAGATGCGAGGAGAGCGCACAACAGTAGCCACATGAAAGGCCCCTTTGTGGGGCTCTGCTACCTTACACATGGTCAACTTCCCTCATCCATTAAATAATAACAGTCTTATATGTCTCATCGGGCCAGATGTACTAAATTGGTATGATGCGAAATGGAAACAAATCAGTGGGGCATTACCTTTAATTGAGCATTGGTGTGCTTATTTTCTTGAGAGTGTCATAAAAGACTCCAAAATTCCCAGAAAACACAAGCAGGATGGCAGATTAGCCCATTTAGCACCTCTAGACAGTATCTTTCACAAGAGATTTAAATCTTAAGTGCAGTTCTGCTGGTGGCAAGACTTCCACACGGGACTGGCCACATCTTTAGTCACTTCTTATTTCTGCTCTGTGATCTTGCACTCAGAGGCACCCCTTGTAAAAGCAACAGTCGCAGGGAGGTCGCCCTGACATCTTTATCATAATTGCCCTAAATACCCCCATTAGAGAAGCTAGCCCAGTATCTTCAATAACACTAGTCATCCCTGGTAGCACTGGTGCATCTAATTGCCTAGGCTCTTCTTTTCTTTTTTTTTTTTTGAAAGATTGCCTGACATCAGCTTGGCTCCCTGTGGGCTGGCCCTCTTCATTCTCTGCCCAGCAAAGCATATCGTTATCGCAGCCAGCAAAGAGACCTGGCCTCCTTGCTCCTGGATAATTAACTGTCTAGCTTAACTGCATAATGGAAAAAGGAACATTGGAGGTATAGTAGTTATTCAAGCAGGCCTTGGAGAGGTATGAGACAATACCAGGGTCATCCATGCTCACCATTTTTCAGTTGGATGGGTGATAATGTAGATGGATAGAAAGTCATATTGAAAGCAGAAGCTGGTTATGGAGGCTTGGTTTCATATGATAATTAGGCCCATATGCTAATTGCTGAGGAGGCTTGATGAATTTTCCAGCCTAGCGCTTCACTCCTATGCTAACTCTGCTATCAGCTGTCCCCAACGTCCCTACTTCAAAGGCTTCAAGCATCTTTACATTTGCTGTCTTTTTGTGCATTACCACAACAGTTCTCCTCCTCCTATTCTCCCACCAAAAGCAGGAAAAAGTATAAAAGAAAAGAACAGCAACAGCAGGAGGGGGAAGTAAAGGGGCGTCTGCCGTTGTTTGACATTTACAAGTCTCTTAGTGAAATGTATGATGCACATCCTCGCGAGTGTGTGCGCATGCTGGTGTAATTAGAACACGGCAGGCATGTGTTTGTCTTTGTGTTGTTGTATGGTGGTGGTATCAAGGACAAGTGCATTAATGAGCACCTGGAGAGGAACAGCTTGTGTCTCCTGGTTAGTGTGACCGCGAGCAGGGCACAGACTCCTTCACTGACTCAGATGACGTGACTGATGGAGGGGGAGGTTTCTGTCAGATCTGGGGCACTCCCAGGAGCAGCAGTTTGTCTCTGGATGACAACAAGGCTCACCAAAGGGGCCTCCAACCTGCGCTTCAACTGAAAAGAAAAGAGGGGATGCTGCCTTTCCCTTATAGCACTTATAGCCTTTGTATTCCTCCTTTCCAATTTTTTTTTTAATGCAATCTTCCAATATTTGCATTTTAATCACTTTATTTTGAAGTTAACATGTTAACAAACATGGAAACTGTCATGCTGGTTGTATTTCAGCAAATTGTACAACTGACATATAAGTACATATTAGATTTCTGGAATACATTATACCTCACAGACATCTTTAATAACATTTTCTTTGGTGTCCAGTCCAACTGTTAAAATAAAAACACATCCATATGGTAAGCTAGGTCAAATAAGGATAACATAAATTATCCATCAAAAGTGATATTGACTTTTTTTTTGTAAATGGCACAAGAACAAAGAGACAAAGTCACATCCTCAGTTACATATGGATTGAACAGGATGCATATGGGACTATGAGAGCACAGTGGGACTTTTGGAGTTTGGCATTGCTTGAAAGTGTGTTGTGGTGCTCAGTCCAGACCGCAGTGCAAAAAGAGCTTGCAAATCTTCCCTGCCACTTAACAGTTATAAAGCTTTGTATGTGTTGTGACTTTGTTGACAATTGCCATATTAGACGAGAATGCCCCATGGTATTACTCTGCTCTATTAGCAGAACAATACGTACACTGTTAATAGCATTGGATTTGCTTACAACTTTCACAGAGAACAATACTTTGTTTTAATGTCCTTGTTGTTGTTTTGACAGAAAAGAGAGAAAAATGAAGAAGCACTGAGAACTCTATGTCCTAAACCAATGACATTATCCTGAATATTCTACCGCGTGTCTCGAGAATAAAGAAGCTTGAAGCCTTATGAATGCTACAACTGTCTCTCATATAATCAAGGTGCAACTAAAGGTCTCATAATGGACAGTAAATGTGCTCTGGAACTTTCATCCACATCACATGTAGATATGTCATAATTATTGACTGGACCTAATGACAACAATCACATTGTCATAATTGTTTTCAGTCCGATTTGAACTCAGAATTTTTAGAACTAAACAATGTGTTCAGTCTTTGTCAAATTACAGACAGTTGTGTTTTTAACCACTCACTGTTAAACACAAACTAGAGAACTTCAGCAGATTTTTTTAAGAGATGCACCTAATCCAACTAATTCAAGATCCATCTAGCATCCTATCAGTACAAGGATTTATGTCCAGCCAAGTCTTATCTTGACGCTTCTCATATCTCTCACTCCGTACTCTTCTCTCTCTGTCTTTTCCTCTCTTCCTCCAACAATGTCTTCTTGCATTTATTTGCCATATCAACCATGGTGTGTGCTTATATGTCTTTGCCAGCATGTGATGTGGTGCGTAAAGTGAAACTCGGCTATGTCATGCGGTCATGAAGTTATGTAATACGTCTATAAAACAATTATAACATAAATAACAGATTTCTTAAAAACTTTGTTCTCTGTTCTCACCTTCAGGGGGAGAGTCCATTGACGACCTTGATCAACAGATGTCTTATCAGCTCAAATGTCACTGTCCCAGTTTGGGAACCACTGGATCAGTGTATCTGTCAAAACTGTAAAACTATTAAGTGAAATATGAGCCAGGTCTTGGTAGTAAACCTTGGCTTTCTAAAAGTGTTTCTCTACACAAAATTCTCTTTACTCAATGTTCACTATTAGTTCCTCCTCAACCTGTTGTTCTCTTTATTTTTAGGATTTGTTTTGCACCACAAAAAAGGAAACTACAAAAACAGACATGAAGCAAGAATAATGGGTGTGGGGGAATTTAAAAATCCTAAATGGGGTTTCAAAAACACCCCCCCAAAAATATTTAAAAATTCAAAATAAATCAATAACAACATTAAAAGAGAAACGAACTACAAACAAAAATGACAACAAAAAAGCAAGCAATTCAAGTACCTATAAAAATTTTTTAAAGTAAAATAATTTGTACAAATGCAAAGTTAGGAGGGAGCCCTCACTTTTTTTTCTGGTGCTGATTTAACACAAAATTAATCCAAGGTTTTCCATCGCAGCGCATATGTGCACACATAGTGAGAAGCAACCATGAATTAAGATCATTGATTAGATCTAAATATTAATCCAAAAAAGCTGATCTGAGGTGGTGCAATGTTTTGACAACAGTCATCACATAATCCATAGCATTCTTTTGTTTTTAAATAATATAAATTAATCTATTTATTTGTTCTAATTATTTTACAAGGATTTAAGTAGACAGGGCAAGTCGAGTAAAGTTCTAACAATACCTTCAATACAGACACTATACTATACTATACTATACTATACTATACTATACTATACTATACTATACTATACTATACTATACCATTATTCTTAGCTAAAATTCATTAGTTCATTAAACTAATTTTTTACACCGCTCAGGTTCTTTAAAGCAGGGGTGTGACACTCCAGTCTTTGAAGCACCAATCTTGCTGGTTTTCGATGTGTTCCTTCTCCATTACATCTGATTAAAATCAATGATTCATTGTGCAGAATTTCATAGGCTGTTGAACTGAATAAATTTGCGTCAGGAGTGTTGGAACAGTGAAACACTGAAAACTTGCAGAACCGTGACCCCTGAGGGCCGATTTTAGCCACATTTGTTTTAAACTTACACTCTTGTGTCAGTTTAGACCATTGATTTGAATAGCAGACTTGTGCAGAGCTTGATGTCAAGCTCTGCACAAGTCTGCTGATTGGGCCTGATTTGTGCCAGGTGAGTTGCAGCAAAGAAACTCCTAACATTTGCAGGACTGTGGCACTCGAGGACTAGAGTGGGCTCCCGCTGGTTTAGATAAATTCTTTCACATAAAGACTGAATCACACAGTTTCATGGGAATTTCTTTTAAAATACTCAACTTTTTCAAGATTAACTCATATTTAAATCCAAAATGAATTTCAGATTTACACTGAACTAGGAAATATACGTTTTAATAATATTAATTTAAAGAAGCAACTTTGCACTCATTGTATCAACTTAAAAATTAAAACAAAGAAAAAAGTTCCAACTTTTTCCATTTGAAAACAGGAAGTAAATTACATAACTCACATTTACAGGGCAACAATCACAAAAGGTTGCATTTCTCCTGAAAAAATATTTCCCAACGAGCCTTCATGCTTCAGATAAATCAACCCACTCCCTCTGACAAAAACATAACATGCCTGTTTTATTTTTCTTAAATCATTTCTATCTCACTGCAAAATGTTAAAAATGGTTAAAAACAACCTATTTGGTTTAGTTATGAGAAACTATTTACACAAAACATAAATTGATCATTAATCACTGCTATTAAAAGCTTGAAATCTGGATTTACAGTGATACTGTTTGACACATTAGGGTTAATAATGGTAACACATTTTATGCATAGAGCACTTTTCAGGAAACTCAAAGACAACAAGAGAACCAGAATAAAAAATATATACTATATTCAAAACATTGATCAACAAAATAAAAAAAACATCAACATTTTTAAGGATACCTCCTCACAAAATTATTTAAGGCTACTAAAGACAATTCTGAAAAAAAAAAAAAAAATGTTTTGGTGAGTTTTATGATCATCAGGTCAGAGCAGTCAAGGATATCACTGGGAAGTGAGTTCCAGAGAACAGAGGCAGCAATTGAGAGAGCTTGATACACCCCCAGGTTATGTTCTTGACCATGAAGGGAATAGAAAGAAGGTTGGTTTCAGTGCAGCGGAAATCAAGGGATGCTATATAGTGATGAAGGAAGTCAGTCAAATAGGAGGGAGCCTGGCTATTGAGGGCTTGGTATAGGAAAAGGGAGATCTTGAATTTATTTAATTGCAGAAAATAAAGTTAGTGGTGTCTATGGAGGATGGGGAGACGTGGTTACGGGAAGAGGTGCAAGTGAGAAGATGAGTGACAGAGTTTTGAATGTATTGAAGCTTGTTTAAAACTATATTTGATGAGCCATGCTATTTGTAGGAGTCGACCCTGGATGTTACAAAAGCATAGCTGAGGGTTTCAGCTGAATAAAAAGGACAGATACGGGTGAGGCTCTTCAGGTGAAAGAATGCTATTCTGTTGATTTGGTTAATGTGTTTCTCAAAGGACAGGTTATTATAGAAGATGACACTAAGGTTGTGAAAGGCGGACAAAGGCACAAGTAAATTATCGATACAGTCAGGCAATTTATCAAGGAGTAATGTATTGAGGGGTTATGACCTAAGTAGATATGTAGTTTTTAATGTCTTCTTTGTAGCAGTGAAATTGGAGAGCATGGTGACAGATGATGTTTTCAGAGGGAAGCAAGTAAAGTATGAAGAGTAGAGGACCCAGCACATGTCCCTGAAGGACATCCAAAGTGTGTCAATAACATCTAATTTGTTTCCTTTCAAATCTCTGATTCTCTGAATTTGCTTTGATTAGACTATAAACCTGGATTTTGTCCAAACAAATGTCATTTTAGCAGGTTTTTTTTTTACCATAATTTCTACTAATTCCACGAGTTTCTCTATTTTCAGACCTGCATGGACCTGCTAAGGTATTAGCATAAAATTAGCATAAAAAGAAATTTACATTGCAAATATTTAAATGGAAGTTTTTTAGTGTTTGCATTGACCTTTAAATATTTTTTTCTCTTTCACTTCCACTCTTGTCAACATGTGAAGTGATCAGAAATGAATTGAAAACAGACTACCTGCTATTACAGCTGGACAAATTCAATCTGCCACAGATGATCATGTGATGTGACTAAAATACCCAGAACAATTACGACCTGTCCTTGTAAGGCAATTACTTTCATCAAAGGAAAAAGAAACAAGATTATGATAATGACATCATTTCCCATGAAAATGATCACTCTCTCATGCAGACTCATTTTGTCTGTTCATCATGGTTCCCTTCACTCACCTCAAAGCTTTACAAGTTTGTGCGAGGGCTACGTTTTCCTGTTTACCCTTTGCTGGTGACAGAGCTTTGGGATACAGCAGCCCACTACAGCAGTCTTCAATGCATTATAATCATCATAGTGAAAAAATTGGGAAATTGCAACTTCATACAACACAGTATTGTCAAAATTAAAAAAGTATCATTTATACAAGAGGCTGTAATGAACTGACGTACAACAAGAATAAGAAAAGGTATACTTATTTATTAATTTGTTTTCAATGGGGACCTTTGCAAACTCAAACATATTTAAAGATTTGTATTATTCTGAGCTGGGGCTGTTTTAAAAAGTCTGAAGTCATGATGAAAAGATGAATTTCCACAGACTGTATCAATACAGTCAAGCATGCACAAATATGTCTGTTTTATCTTTGCTCATGTTTACCATCCACCACCTCCAGCTCTTTCCACTGAGAGAAAGATGCTGGCTCGGGTGCAACTCTGCAAATCCCACCTGGATGTGGCATTTGTAATAAACAGCCTAAGGGCAAGGCTGCCACCCTGTCTTTTTACTCCCAGCGCTCCTCCTCGAGCCCCTTCAGCCCAGTTCGTGAGTCCTCTAATCAAATCTCCAATCTAGTTTTGTTATTAGTGACTTATTAGTCGGTCTGCTGTTTTCTAAAGTAACTATGATTCGTTTCATGCAAGCTCTCTTTTTCCACCTCTTTCACAACATGTGCACTCTCACTTTTCATCGTTGTGATAACACAAGAGGGAAGAAATAGTTATTTAGGGAATTATCTGCCTCTTTGGTGCCATGTCTCTTCCAGTGCTTTTGAGCCAAATGGCTGTGTTTCCATGGAGCCTGCCTGTGTTTATTGTGACGTGCCATGGCAAGGCCTTTTCTAGTACAGTGGGACTTAGTTCACAGCAGTGGAGGGTATTTCAGTTCCCGTTTGGAGTTTTGGGGCTTACTTCTCGAGCTCTCTTGTCTTTTCCCACCTGCTCTCCTTGCTGTTCCTTCGCTGGGTGCCTGGGTAGCTGTGTGCTGGTGCTCCTGGCCCTGTTCTTGGACAGGCAAGGCTAATTGAAAGGGAAGGCTGCTCTCTGCTGATCAGCTCTGACAGCAGTGTCTTGCCAGAGGTAGGTATGCCACCCCATGCAGAGAGTTTTCACAGAGAAATAACAGGGCTGTTGTATGGAGAAAAAAAAAACCAACAATAAAACACAGCCATGACCACCCAGGCAGCTTGCCAAGGGAACAAGATAAATTTTGCATGCAGAAGAAAGAGGGGAAACCCACTTTGTTTGCTTTATGACTTTAAGGAGAAGAGCTGTGCAAGCATAAAGTGAAACTCAACCTTTCTATTCTTCATGAGTTGTTTAATTGAAATTACATCACATGGAATTTTAAATAATACAGTGACTAGTAACCATGCTTGTTCACAGATTTGCATTCTGTCTTTTGCATTGCATTCAAAAGTTAAGTGAAACAAGTGCTAACCAAAAGTCAGTTCACTCATTGAGTTATAATTCTCACTTATTGTCCTCAACATTCCCCTTAAATGAAGAAAATGGAAAAACAAGGTAACAGAAATAACAAATGATTTTCCTTTGGTCAGAAGTCCAATAGTTATTGAACCAATACCTTTGTGTGAACGCATGTGTCTGTGGAGATGTCTACAGGCAAAACTTTGCCTGTTTAGAAATTGGTCTTGATATATCATGACTTATGTTGTCATTTCCTCAAATCATGCTTTTAAAACATACTTTGATTGTCTCAGCCCTGCAGATCTATTTCGTTTGCTGCAGGTTCTTCTTGGCACCTCTTCCAAAGTTTTGTGATGTGTCTCAGTCAGCTTGCAGGTCCATCTCACTGGCCATATCAGAGGTGCCACCATTCAGTGTGACTTGATGCACTAGGACAGGCTGGGAGCCCTCAGCAGACCCACAATGGACAGCTGTGATTACTGCTGACAATAATTTATGGTCCCCTCTGATTGAAAAGTGCTGGAGATAGAAGGACTGGTGCAGAGTCAAGGCACCACCTTAAGATATAAAACTAAGGCCGCAGCTGCTGTCAGAAGCAGGACTCCTGCCAAGCTCTGCAGGCCTTCTGCCCATCCAGACAAACACAAGCTTTTGCTTTTAACTCCTCTTTCCCCTTCCTTTATATCATCCTTTCTCCACCCCCCCCCCCCCCCCCCCCCCACACACACACACCTCACAATCTGTCTGTTTTGCTTGTCTCTGAATGCTTTTGCATATAGATCTCTGATTCTTTATTGCTATCCCACTTTGTATCTGCATCTTAAGATGCAGTGCATTTACAAAAGTGGTTAAAACAGCATGCAAAGTGCATGTATTAATGAGGAATGCTGCTTGGGATCAGTGTGCAGAATAAAAGAGGAACAAGTACTTATCCTCTCTGTCTGATCAGGTGTCTCTACGGTGAGCTTCTCTAGCACTGAGATTACCCCCACTAATCCAAACAACAGCACTGTGCAGCTGGTTTGAACAACTAGCTGCACCATTGTTTATGTTGTCATCCCCGTCGGATCTTACTCATGAGGAATAACCATTTTAGTGGATTTGCATTTACTATTTCAGTACCTTATCTAGGGATGACAATCCTCCCCACCCCCACCCACCTACCCATCCTGTAAAATGATGTACATTCTGGATATTATGCTGGATATTGTGATCTATTTCTAAAAGTGATCTTGAACCAACAGGAAGGGTTAGCAAAGCTCTCATAAAAATAAAAGGGAAATTAAACAATTCCCAGATTGAATTGAAAAAAAAAAAGATTAAAATGGATCAAATGTATTGAATAACAGATTCACTTGAGCAAATGAATATATTCAGTTTGCTGTATGTTGAATAGACACTGTGTATGTTACCAACCTCAGCATAGTTGCAACAAACACATGTATCAAGGTCTTCAAACACACCACGTACAGATAATATACACACAAGTGGACAAGTAGTGCAATTTTCTCTTCCAGTAATGCATGTTAAATTTGCTTTAAGTGGATAGAAACGCTGCACATTTTTACAACATAATGTAATTGTGTCACAGTAATTCTCTCCACAGTTCTGTTGGCCACCGTTTAATGTAAAAATATTATCTCAGTGTAAAAACAGAATGTTTCCTCTCAGAGTACAATGGTTTACTAGTTTTCAGTCATGGGAACCAGAAAGCATGGGATCCCCCCAAAAGTCAAGGCATGCTACATTGTTACTGTATGGAAAAAAAGAGTCTTTATTCACTCTGCCACATGTTAGAAAACCAAATTCAATGCAATGATGAGATGAAAAAAGAACCAAATCAGTACAAGAAAGTAACATGTGTAAAAATGAAGCAAGTAAATGGTTTATGACCTTGATTCTATCCAGAAAGCTATACTCTCCCTTGCCATCAGCATACACCAGGACAGGCAGCAGTCTCCAGTCTTAATCCTCCCAACCGGCCGAGCAAGTGTAGAAATCATTAGAATCATTGACAGAGAGACACACAAACAGAACATCACAACATTATCAAAGCAATAAAAAGGCAGGGAGCTGACTTGGTTACAGTCTGTCGCTCCCAAAAGCTACAAGTTACTTTACTCTTACTACTTTTTTTATTTTACTCTTTTTTTGTGGGCAGCAGAATTAAAAAATCATCAGGTCAACTGCAGGCAAAAATATCTATTCAATGTCCTGTAACACTAACATTCATTCATTCATTCATTCATTATGAAAAACCGCTTAGTCCAAGGAAGGGTCGCAGGGAAGCTGGAGTCTATCCCAGCAGTCTTTGGGCGAAAGGCAGGGTACACCCTGGACAGCTCGCCGAACCATCACAGACACTAAAATTCAACAAATTCAATTTAAGGTTCACTGCAGAATATCACCACTCACAAAATACACATAATAGATTTAACTTGTTCACTTAGTTTCTCTCAAAAAGAGGATTATTTTCATGTGTGCAGCAGTTCTGGTCATAAGGGAGCTCTTCAGGATCCTTGGTGTCAGCATCCCACAATCCTCTGCTGTCATATTACGAAGAGGTCTGTCATCATTGACTCTTTAGATATGGGGAAACCCATATGTCTTTATGACTATGCAGTAAGTACAGCATCCATGTCTGATAAATTGGAAAAATATTAACAACAAAAGCAAAAGAAAAAAAGAAAAACTTTACAGAAAACTAAAATCTCTTTATTTAAATGATGCAAAATTACTTATTAATGATATTCAAAGTATCTATTGTGCTATAAGAGAAAAAAACAAGGATGTAGAAAGTGAACATTATGACAGAATTGCTGTTTTTTCTTTGTTTTGTTTTTTTTTTTACATGTAGCTTTTGCCAGTTGCTTGATGTTTTATTGCTCACAGGAGGCTGATACCATCAGACTCGCTGCATCGCTTTCTCTCACATCTCCCTCTCCCCCTCCAACGTCTTTGCTCGCATCCACTCTGCCACCTGCACACACTCACACACGCACACTTCCATGACATAAAAAGACTGCTTTCTGATGAATAAATTTGTATATTTTAGAACCTATCCCAGTTTCAGCAAGTATCCTCCAGAGGCTCTGTCTTCTTCTCTCCTGAGTTCCCCTGCAACCCAGTGGAGTCATTAGTCTGCTTGCTGTGTTGAACTCTTTAATCATCTGTGTGTTACATAAAAAGAGGTCTATTCCTCAGTGACACACAACGGCATACTCAGCTTGGTTGGGGCTTGCTTTGATGTGTATAGGCTGTTGTGTTGTGTCTGCACTATGGGCTTCTTCAGGCTCAGTTTTTCCATTTCTCTGTGGAGGTAAGATAAGATGTCAGTCTTCCTCTTGTTGCCGTGAAGATGTGACTGCATCTGTAAAGTGTGCTGCTAAATACGAACATTGGGCATTAGAAGACGCACATCCTTGTACAAAAGTCACGGGCTTGTCTCTGTCCTGAGATCATGTTTTTTTTCACCTGTGTCATAAGAACATGAGAAAAAACTTGCAGTCTTTATTAATTCTACTTATTAATATAAAATCAGCTTTTCTGACCATAAAAATGGGTGTTTTCCCCAAAACCGTTTCTATTTGTTTTCAACTTTTGTACACATGCAAACGCACCATTCAGGCATATACAGTACTGTACTTGGGGCACCAGTATTCCAAAGGGACGAAGGCAGGCGCCTAAACTGCCATGGTATCAGGTTGCAGGTCTGTTAGACACAATGGTGAGGAGTTGCCGTGGGGCTCGACCTGAGAGGGCAGAACAATGGTGCCGCAGTGCAGACGGAGCAGCAGAGGGCACGACTAGCCGATCTGTCAGCCTGGCAGAGCTGTGCTGGGCCACTCCAGACTCAGACCCTCTCCTTGCACATACAATGGAGGGTGGGAGGTCAAGAGCAAGAGGAAATGGTGGGGAATTCCCAGCATGCCATAATAAAATGGAGTCCTCTATTTTGGTGACTATAGGAATGGGACAGTGTTAGGCTACACCCAGAATACATCATAACTTTCAATAATTACAGTGAAGTCATACCAGTGGGTCCACATGCAGCTGGAGAGAATTTATGGGTCAGTGGCCACTGCTCATTATTTCTGCATAAAAGAAAATAACTTATCTATCTGACAGCTGATCTTGTATCACAAAGCTAATACTGCCATGTCTTCATGGTCATCAGAACTTGTTACTGTACAATATGGTTAGAAATGTCATTTTAAAAGGGCAAAAATGTGTTTAATGTGGGTCACTTGGAATTTGATTGGAATAATGTGACGGATGTTGTGGTGCACATCTAAACAGTCAGTTCAATGTGGTGAAAAATAAAACAGAATCATATCAAGCCGTGACATCCAATAAAGCTCATTGCGTCTGAGCTCTTACACCACTTACTGGGAGAAGGATAGCACTTTAAACCAGTTTAGCTCAGAGTTCATGCAACACAGCAGTAATATCTCCATTCTTGCCTTTTATCTACTGTACACATGTACTCTGCCCCAATCTGTTCAGGGATGTTTGGTTGGGGCTGTGTGCAAACTGTGGTCCTGAAGACTGCTGCCCTTAGACTGAAGACTAAGGGGGGGCTGGTGAAAGCCAGATTTTGTAAAAGCTCTTAATAAGGCACAGTGTGACATATAAGCCCGCAGGCGGCAAATCTCTGTGTGCAAACACTTCAGCCACTCGTGAGATAGGGCAATCTGTGTATGGAGCAGTGAATAGCCTAACAACTCTGTTATTTCACATGTGACCCTATTTGGCCTCTCTGATATCCTTAATTTGGTAGCTGAATTTGATACAGTGATGCAAATATTTGCTCAGGCACATTAGCTCTGTTTGCCTGGGATGTTATGATAAACAAACCGCAATGATGTACTGAATGCAATAAATGTTAAACAGTGCATGCAATTATATACTTCACATACTTGGCTTTCCTCTTTGAAAGCACGCTCTGTTAACCTGAGCTCTGTTTTGACAGATCGTTTTTCCCCCTCCTGGCCACCAAGGGTCACATTCAGAAATGAACTGTTTATAAGATGTCCGGGGTAGAGGCCAAAGTTTAGGTCGTAGTTCAGTGAAAAAGAAAATATTGATTTTGGCATAAAATTTCCTCAGTTTTAGGAAAGAAAAATCAGTTAACATATACAATTTGACTAGCATCATGCAAATCTTACGAGTTAAGGAGTATACATACAACCGGTGAGTTAAATAAGCTTTTTGTCTTATCATTTACTGAATTTTCCTCCTTGAGAGTCCTCTGTCTTACATTTCTATTAACTTCTTTTTACTTTGATGAAGAAATAATGTTACAATAATGTTACAATGTTGAGGCCAATTTGCACATTAATGTTGTGAAAAATGTCATTATTTTTAAGTCCTATATGATTCTTTGCTTCCCCTCCAGTAGCAGTATGCCAAACTATGCATCTAATTTCTGTCACATCCCAAATATGGATGCTTTTAGTGTCAGTTTTTGATGGGTTTTCCCCACAGCATATGAAAAGAAAACACAAAACATACACGGAAGAAATGCACTTCTTGGTACTTGCGAAATTACTCTGTGGCATTTTGAGTTCTAGCATGTGCGAGAAGTATAGAGTGTAGTGTCAGCTATGTTTTTCCTTGATGTTCAAAGTTTAAATCATCTTCCTCAAAGGAGATTTAATATTACTCCTGCTGTGATTAATTTCCTCAAAATTCAGCTTCAGAAAGGAAGGAGTGCATATGTGCGATTGGTAGAAAGTGGGGCATCAGCAGTCAGCTGCATTTGGATTATAAGTCAACATGCTTTTAGCTGCGCTAACTGCTGAATCAGGTGTTTCTTCCTGAGGACAGTGAATGATCTTAATCCTGTATATCCAGGTAACCTTCTCTGCAGGAGGAGGCGTACAAGAAGTGTGCAGTGCAGGATCCAGTACTCTTTTACAGATTCTAGTAACAACAACTGCCAAATCGTGTAGATAATAAGTAAAAAGTACTATTTGTATGTAGCAACTTTTAAGGTTTTTAGTAGGAATTTGCTCTTTAGTTTCAGAGGGCACAAGCAGTTTCCTCATAGTTCTGTATAGTTGTTCTGAAATAAGCTTTTCTCAGGGTGGTGACAGCTTGCAGCATTTGTGTGTGAGGAGAAGAAGACAAAGCACTTTGTACTCCGAGGCTGTATGTGATTAATGACAGAGGTGTGTGTTGCAGTGGGCACCCTCGGAGCAGCTACAGATCAGTCTTCCTGTAAGACAAATCTGACACTCACCAGCCCACCACCTCACCTGCTACCCCCTCACCACCATCAAACCTTCAGCTTCTCACAGCCAAGTGCACCCAGCACGACACTGCACTCATAAATCATCCCAAACAAAGCATTTTTAATCTGTGACACGCAGACCTGACATGCAAATTTATTACCTGTTGTAGGGAAAACTGCATGTGTCCCACTGAGTCAAGCCTCTATTTACCGTTGAGAAACCAGTAAAATACTGGAGAGACAATGTACGCAACAAAGAAAGCTGATGATGCCAATGTCTTTCAGAGGAATTCAGGAGACAAAGCCTTGCTTTGCTCAACCGTCTCACCGCCTTTTCATGGTGGATGACATGCTTGCTCGACTTTCTCGGCTGCAGTTGCCAAAAAGATTTAGGGATTTTACTGAAGCACATTTGTACAACATGAATACCAAATTATATCGTGTGGATTAGAGTTGGATAGCTGTTCTATGCCTGCTGTGAGTCATAATGCTTAGCAGAACTTAGCACCTACTACCTACAACTGCAAGATGGGGTAGATCTTTTGAAATTCATTCGACAGTAAAAAGCATGATGAGGGTATATTTGACTGCACACAATGGTGCCAAAATATTTTGGTAAAATTTGCAAAGCTACCTTCATGTAGCGAAAAAAGAGATCTGAACACAAAATTTATCCCGAACAAAGTTTTTGACAACCTTCACCAAAATTTATATATTGGCATCAGCAGTAACTTCTTGTAGCATCTTCACTTCTATTTATAGGACCTTCATTTTCTTTATGGATTCCAAATTGTCCTATAAATCAACTAATAGAGTTTATTTATTAAGACTTTTTATGTATCAACCTGGCCACAGAAACACTGTGACTTAATAAACAGTGTTAAATTGTTTAGGACTTTGTATATTTTTCTTTGAATTGTGGTGTGTCCATTTTATATTCAGTGAAGCCCTAGTAAAAATGAAATAAAGTTTTTTTTTTTTTTTGCAAAGTTATCACATGTTTTATAACAAACAGGAATTTGAGAAAGATCAGATAGATATGCATAAAAATATGGTAATAAAATGTATAAAATACACATTAATTTGAAAAAATATTATTATCAAAGAGATTGTGAAAAAAATACAATTTTTAAAAAGGTTTTTAAGTTTTAAGGGGGATATTTTAATTTGGAGACGGCCAAAGACTTGAGTAAAGGCTAAAGTTCAGTGTGCAAAGAATTTTGAAACAGGAAGTCTCTAATGGAAAAAATCTCTCTTTGTCACAAACTAACCTGGGCATAGTTAGAGCACTATCATGGTGGTTGGAAGGGCACATTCCTGGTCTGTAAGTCTGAGATGTTTTTTGGGTTAAAGTCATTTAAAGCTTTAAAGGTGGGCTGCAAGATTTTAAAACTATACAAATTAACAGGAAACCAGTGCAAGGACACAAGAACAGGTGTGATGTGGGTCAGAGTTAAACAATGTGGTCATATAGCTGATAGTCTTCAGCTTGCAAGCATCTTCCCTTTTTTCTTCCATACATTCAAAAGCAGCATTTTCAGACTTCAACTTTAAAGTAATGATGTAAATATATTTGCTATGTAGTGTCTGGAATTTTCTGTTTTTCTGGAGTAACAATAACAAAGTTGTGACAAAGCAAACTGAATGAGAATGAAAATCAATATAATCAGCAGATCAGCTTTTGTCATTATAATAAAATACATTTTATATAGCTGTCTTTTAAAATACACATATAGATCAGACTGGCTGAAACTGACAGAGATAAACATTATTGCTATCACTTCCGCAAATTCACTTTCACAGACCCTCTTGATCCAGCCTGTCTTCGACATGTCTTTTCGCTGTGAATGGTGGGAATGAGAAGTGATGGCACCTGCTCGCTGGCTTTGGCAATGACAGAAACTCACACATACACAGACACATTCAGACATGTTTTTGCATATGATGCAATCATCATGTCAGAGGATCTGTGAAATTAGCCAACAGTGAAGTGCCTAACTATAAAATGATACTTCAGTCTTGTCTCAACTGAAAAACTACGTATATACAGCTGAATGCTGTTGCTTTTCTGGCTCTAACAAAAATACACTGCTGCACACAGTTTTTCAGACTGACTCTAACGATTAAAAAAAAGGTCTTGCTATTTTTAAATTTAAATATATGCATGTTTATAGGTATGATATGTGCTAATATTGCCTATCAGTTTATAGCACTGTGAATAATTTGATTAATTCCTGGTGATAAATTAAATAATATTTGAAATTAGGAAGAAAATGAATAATGGTAAGAGCTGTTTAATTTCTGACCTTGTTAAATTTTTAACGAGCTCACTTCGAATGAAACTACATATTATAAATGGAACTACAGACTCATGTGAATGTTGCAGATAATTATAATTAAAGAAATTCTGTTATTATCTGGATCTCAGCAAATCTGGTGGAGAAAAAAAAGGGGCCATCAGGCAACAAGACAGGATAGATGGATGTTTGGGTGACTCCCCCCACGCAGTTGACAAGCACTGAGCACTGTGACAAACAGACATGAATACATTAAGAAACCCAAGAGAGACCAGTAATCTCAAGAGGGATCACAAGCTTCTCATGAGGAATTTTGTATGCTGTCTTTCTATGCCTCAGGAGGAGCACAGACACCCAACAAAACCTACTGCAAAGCGTCAAAGTTTCACAGAAGTAAGATTCAGCACTGAAAAACATCAGAAAACTCTTGTGGATTCATAGCTGTCATTAAATCTGCATAAAGAAAAAAACTAAACTTGCTTTATCTTGTTTCCCATTGGAAACATTTAACCGCAGTTGACCATTTACTGGATACCTTTGTGCTGTGGTGCTCAGAGCTGAGTAGCTATTATGTGCTCCACTTCCTGACGAAACTTATAGCATTTCCAGTGTCACTCCTTCCCATTAACACTTGTGTGATATGTGGAGCTGGGAGGCATTAGTTACTTTTAATTATAGTGGTTGATGGGACTAGACTTTCATGCTTATGACTCATGGAGAATTTTTAGTTCATGATCTTGATTATTAACATACAGCTGCTGTTGATTCTCATGCAGACATTTTGGAAAACTTGTATTAACATATGAAATCAGGTTGATATTTAGATATTTGAAATAAGATTTGGATTTGTTTTGGCTCTATAAATCCAAATGTATCGTATTATATACATACAGTTTCTGAGACATTTCCCTGTCACTTTATGGTAGAAACTTTGCTCAAATCCCTGCTGTGGATTCATATGATACTGGCTTTGGGTTAGAAAAAACTCTAACAGATTAAAAACATTTCCCTTGCCCGTGAATGTTGTCGCTTTTCCTCGCAGTTATTGTTATTTTAAACTTCTTTAGTGGTTGATTAAAGATGCACACTTGCATCACTTGTACAAACTCTACAATTCGAACAATAACACAAAATAAATATAGAAATAAAATAAAAATTCAGAAAGTCAAGGTGATCATTATATCTATAAAGCTTCCCTTGGAAAAGAAAATTTGCTTAGCAGAACACAGCATCCAGACGATCATTCTGCTTGCCTAAATGCTGGACAAGACACAAAAAGAAAAAAAAAAAAGATGCACACTTGCATTTTGTAGTGGGTAATTTCACCTTATAATTTAGTTGTCATTTTAAAAAAAGGTCAGGAATGCACGATTGTCTCATGATCGTGTAGAGTGCTGCAGGTGGTGGACATGGGCACTGCTGCTGAGGAATGCTCCCAGCTTTTCAGGAAGGATTTTATTTTATTGCACTAAATGTTATTTCAGAATTCAACTTGTCAGTCCTGAGAAAATGACATAACTTTGAAATTTGCAAATCTCATTTACAAAATGAAAATCTTTCTTTGTTTTTACCCCCTGTGTGATAATTGTAGACCAAACTTGTCTTGAATATCCTATAATAAAGCTTGTTGCACACATTTTTTAATTGGAGAGAAAGATTGTCTGGGTCTATTTGTGGTCTGGTGCAATGTTGGAAATGCCAGCTGTCTGCTCAGCATCAAAGCCCTGCTGGAACAAACCATTATTTGGAACATCTCTGCAGCTGGTTAAAATGCAGTATACACCAGATTTCCCTTCTTTTAAAAAAGCAAATGTGCCACATGTGTCGAGTTGATAACAAAGATTAAAAAGGTGTCTTAGTCCTTATGAACTATCAGGATTTACCTTTCTATAAACAATACTGTAGTTAAAACCTAAATGTTAGATACATTTCTGTTAAACTGATCCCCATGATGTGGAAAAGTGATCATGAAAGTTCTTTAACCCCTCTGAGTGAGAAAAAAAATCTTCAATGCAGTCTGGAGTTATGACTGACAGCTGTGGCTGGTCTAGAGAGCCCAGAGCCAAGCCCCGTCATATAACGCATGCCGACGTGTCTATGTCCATCTGGGGTCCCACTCTTCAAACTGCTGCCCCCCACACTGCCTGCAGAGAAACCAATGGACAACAGAGGGAAGAGGGTGTGAAGACGGGCGTCTTAGGGCTTGGGGGGAACCATCCAAAGCCAGCTGGTCTGGCTTTGAGGTAAATCAATGGATGGAGTGACTCAAAAGCAGCAAAAAGACGAAGAGTTGTACAGCTACAAGACAAGATAAAGAAAGTCAATATAAACACGAGGAAGGACATTGGAATAGCAGGTTGTGTTGAAAGCATCTGTGCAAGGGGAGAAGTAAGTGCAACACATGTTTTTTTTATATATCTTACTGGTTTTACTGGTCAAACACCAAAATTGATTCAAGTTTCAGGTCATTTCAATGCAAATATTATTTTTTTACATAATTATGTAAAGTTGAGAAAGATGATAAGCTACTGTGTGATATGCTACAAACATAATGCTGTAAATCATGAAACACAAGTGCTGCTGAGGGTATTCTAAAAGTATCAGTCCAAAGTTGGCTTGAAAGCTTGTAGAAAACCAAAATCAAGTCTGCTTTTTGCTTTCAGTACATGTTTCAGCACCTCATGAGCATACATCATGAGTTACTCAATTATATATATATATATATATATATATATATATAGACATATCTATATATCTATATCTATCTATCTATCTATCTATCTATATATATATATGAGCGGGCTAAACGTTAACCGGCTAAAAACCACGGTTGTTCCGCGTTCTTCTTACTTGAAGCGGGTGATCGGGTACCTGTCAATCATAAGGACAGGCCCCTCAATATGTCGAATTTCGAAAATAAATTGCTTTTAAACAGGCGAGTTAGTAAAAAATTCACTCCCCCCACAGTTGTCATCAAAGTGAACCTGACCTAATGGATTTTTGTACCAGGCTGTAAACATGTTTATTTCTGCTGTGAAGTTGGCCTTTTTTAACATCGGGGTCTGTGAGGATCTGCTCTGTTTTGGAGCCAGTCCCTAGTGGATGACCTGGGAACTGCAGTTTTTTGCACTTCTGCATAGGCCCCACTTTGAACCACCAGAAGCTCGGTCAACCTTTCATATACGGTCTATGATTCTAACTGCATGATGTTGCTGATGTGGCAAAGACAGTTTGGAGTTGTTTTTTTGGAAATATTTGAGCATAAACATAGGCAGGATCATAGGCAAGAAAATCTAAAAGACGGGTCATCGGGGCAGGAGTCCAAGACATACCTTTGTACCCCTTTTGGTACATTATAGTATTATTTGATTAGCAGAGATTTAGACAGGCTGAAGGACCACCAACAGACATGCTAAATGATAACAGTTTGTTGCTACAGGATAATGTGCATCAGTTGTACTTTTAATTTTTATTATTTGAAAAGGAGTTGGTTTGTAAGGATCATAAAAATCCATTAGTTGAGTCCTTTTTTGAGAGCCTCAAGAAATCCCGTAGGGTGAGAGAGATTATCCATATGTGAGAAGATATCATTTACATGCTGAGCAGTAACATCTAAATAATGAGTAAGTTTACATAACTTATGTTCCACCACACTTACTCCTTTGACTCATGTACCATGGCGATTCAAGCACTTTTAGGACCAAATGATGATAGAAATATCTTATAGCTCTTCAGATATTTTCCCAGCTTGAAAAAAAACAAAAAAAAACCAAATGTATTTGGTGCATCTATTTAAAAAAAAAAAAAAAAAAAAAAAATGTAGAGGAGTAAGATGTAACCCATGGCTTACCAGTTCTGCAAAATACAGTCAGTTTTCATACAAAGTAGCAGAAAAGAAACACCATACGCAATAGTGGAGCAACTAAGGCCATTCTTATAAAAGGTCTGGCTCTAAACTGCTATAGTTAATCTCCCAGTGCGTGTTTCTTCTAGCATATATTCTACATCTGGCCGCTGTTGATCCAACCCGTTTTAAACATATAAACTCAAGAGGCGACGGGGTTCATGCTGGTTCTTAATCGCACCTGCCTCCACATGCCAATAAAAACATCAGGTCCAGCCAATCACTACACCTCCACAGACCCCGCGTGCACACGTGACGTTTTCAAACCGGTCCCGCCTTCTTCCTACTATTGGCTATTCAGCAGGCGCTTTGGATTGTCATTGGTCAGAGGAAACGCCTTTAACAACGAATTCCATTGCTGTTGTCTTAGAGATATGACGTCAAATGTAGTATCTAATGTGACAGGGCTGGGGCGAAGCCTCGAGCAGTTTCAGAAAGAAGCTGCTTTGATTTGGAGTTGTCTGGCAGAAAAACAGAAAAGAATAAACTGTTTCCTCCTTGTCTCATAATCAGGCTTTTGTTATTAATAGCTAAGTTTTCAGATGGTTTGCGTGTTTTCCCCCTCATAGCTCCACTGACATGGGGTAGAGTTTTTAAAAACAGAAACAGGCTGTTGCAAAATATTTTCTCATGGTGTTATGAGGGAAATCCAACGCAAACCATGACAGATACTAACTAACAAACAATGTATTTTCCACTGTCTGAAATTCAGTAGGATTTCTCAAAGCCAAACTGGCATTTTCCCCCCAAGTTGTAAAAGTAAAAAAGCAGACTTTACCTATTACATGTTTTGACTTTGTGAGTGTGTGTGTGTGTGTGTGTGTGTGTGTGTGTGTGTGTGTGTGTGTGTGTGTGTGTGAGAGAGAGAGACGGAGAGGGAGGGGGTAGCGGGACGGAGAGGGAGAGGCACTTCGTCAGATGGGGAGGAGTCTCACTGACAAGAGGGAGATTGGCTTTTCTGAGTTTGTCAGCTCCCCCTAAAATAGCAGGCAGCGTGTAAATGTGCACTGAAATTACGTTTATCCACTGGAGTCACCGATATAGAGTGTCTATATACAGCAGCGACTGACTTGGGAGTAAAGGTGAGTAACGGAAATAGAAACAATGTTGCGGAGTGTGGCAGCGATACTGTCGCTACAGAGAGTGAGAAAAGCGCAAGAGGGAGACGTAGAGTGGATTTTGGGAGACGTTATATCAATCTGTCTTCCTTTCTGCGTGGGTCTCTTTCAGCTATACATAACGTAAAAGTCGTGTCGTGTCATTTTCCACGAGTAACAGGGAATTAGTGGGTCGTCGATGCCATAAAATGTCCAAGTTCCAGGTTAAAGGGTGCAGTCAGACGCGCGCTCTGTTGATATCAGCCAGTTGTGAAAGTTTCATCTCACACCGGCACTGAGTTGTACTGTAGCTTCTGCGGGATTTGCCAGATGGGAGACTTAAAAGTCCCCAAGAGTTACTGTTGTGGTTCTAAAAGTGAAATGTTAAGCCCTGCCTTGTAAAACAGGCGCATCGTTTGGGCAAAACAGTAATCAGTGTGTATGTAATAACACCGTTGAGCCATCATAGGCTTGCTCACACAGTGACAGTATCGTGGTAATAGAAGTTTGTCAGACAATGTGTTTACTGTAAATTGTATGTTTCTGTGTTATGCAGCTTCTAAAAACACGCAACCTCATTTAAATAGAGCAGTGGTAAATATTTCTTATGTAAAGCCTGTATTTGAAACGCTACAAAAAAGAGAGCAGTTATATTTCCTAGATCGATTTTTTTAAAACCCAAAACTGAGTCAGACGCCTGTTGTTGGTTGTGCATTTCCTCCATATGAATATAAAATAAAGCTTAGGCTATTCCTTTACTCTAAACAAGGTGTCAGGCTTAATAAGCTGAACTAGGCTTAGCTGAGGTGTGAATTTAAGTGAAGTGTCCCTCTATCTTGTAGACTTCGCTCTCAGATCACTTGATAATCTCACATTTTATTAATAATAGAGGCATAAATAAGCACAGTTAGTTGTAACAATAGTTTAGGAGCTTGTGATCGAGAGGATACTTGCTCACTGGTGGCTTTTTGAGTCTCTGGCACTCTGGTGACCTTAACCTCTGGCTGGAGTGGGAAATGGCCAAGAGTAACCTGACCTTCTCAAATGTTTCGAGTGTATGCCCTCACCCTACATGCCTCATTAATGTTGCACTGAGGGAGTACTTTTTATTCAGTTAGAAGAGCAAATGCAACCTGAAATTGTTAATTACTTACAAGTTCATGCTGGTATGAAAATGGTCTTTGGATGGATTAAAGCGATATTGCATGTTTCAGCTTGTGAAGATAGTTGTTACTGCATGTGTAAAATCCATTTAATTCAATATAATATCAGGATATGTAAAATTATGTATTTGATGAATTGTTTACTATTTAAAAAAAGATTACTTCCAGGATGTAGATATTTACCTTCACACAGTGAATCTCTCAAATATCAGGACGAACCAATGACAGCTTTTGTTGTACAATAAAATCCTCAGGGATTCAAGTTGTTGCAACAGTCTTAAAGCAAACTTATATTTTTAACTGTCCTTTTTATGTTACTGCCTTTCACACGGTATGCACATTACCATACCAGCTGGTTGCCAATCATTTGTAAAGCAAAGCATTAAAGTACCATCCAATCTGCAGTCATTAGCTTGCATGCTGCCCCAGGCCTTGCCCGTAATGGGCCTTGTTGCTCATGATCCACATCACGTGAGCTCTTATGTCTAATGTGTGGATGAGGGATTCTTCTACTGAGTTGAAATCAAGTTAACAATTTATGTCATATATTAGTCAAAGCAGTGAAGGCATAGATAGAGCCATCAGAAATGTCTTTCTGCATGCTGCAAATTGTTGCTCTAACCTCAGAGACCCCAGATGTTCTGTTTTGGCCATTACACAAACACACAGAGAGGTTTGATGAGAGGACTATTAGATTTCGCCCTGCATCATTTAATTAAGGATCAGATATTATTGAATGATAGATCTCTGAAGACTATTGCTGTTTATGAAACATTTTAGCCTGGTTAGACATTGTGTTTTTGTGGCCCTGCATGTTCCTGTAAATGCGCGTAAGTGCTTGTTAGCGTCTTAGCACAAGTTCTCAGTGGAAAGGGAAAAATGAGAGGTGGTGATGGTGCGAGTAATGGGCAGCTGCAGCATCTTTTACCGCACTCCTCATCCCACTTCAATCTCAGTGTCTCAGCCTCTCCTTCCAGGAGAAATGTGGAGTGTGTGGGCGAGTCGGATCTGCAATTAACGCTGGTTGTCAGAAAGAGAATGCTGGCGTTTACGCGATGCCTCTGAATCATTGAGTCTTTCTCCTCCACTCTCCTCCTCCCAGGACATTTTTTTTTTCCCAAGGAGGACAAAACACCAGAGAGCTGAAAGCCAAGGATGCATTGAGTGCACAATAAGAGATAGATGCAGAACATTCTGGTCCAATAAAGAGGATAGTATTTCTCTGACTGTTTGGTAAGCCAAGATGTTCTTTTATACTGCAGATTTAGAGAGAAAATTAAAACCCCTGCAGGTATTATGGTGCTTTACAACATCATATTGTTCGTTGAACATATTTTGACATCTTATGCATGTTTTGAGATTCTTTTCTTTAATTGTCTTGGCTTGATATGATGCACGTCCCTGACAAATTGTTGTGATATTTGAGGAAAGCTTAGAGTATATTTTGCAAGTGAGTTTTACATGACCATGTTTCCTCTTTGAGCGTACAGCTTCTTTTAGTTAGAAGAGCTTCCAGCATGTTTATGAAAAACAAAGCAATTTGTCAGAGACATAGTGATGTTTATTGTTACTATTTAACTTTCCTATTGTTCAACTAAAGCATCTTAACTACATGAATCATTGTTTATTGGAGCTCCATCATCAATATGGAGATTCCAGCGCTCCCCTGTGAGACCTGGAGCTTACATGCAGAATCTTGAGCCTGGCAGATAATGTTTTAGACCCACATTTAACTGTAGACTGTCCTCTGTACACTAAAGAGGAAAAACTTATTTTGTTAAAAAAACAGCAAACCTCATAAGATTTATAATATATAATTCAGTTCAGTTCAATTTAATTTGTTTTTTGACTAAATACTGAATTTTTTTAAATTTTATTTTAATTTAATTTTTTTTTTAATTGTTTTTTTCTTTTCTTTTTGGTTTTGTTTTATTTATTGTTCAGTAAATATATTAACCATATGTGGAAGTTATGACGGTTGGGTTTTCTGTTAACTCTGATGCTTGGAGAGACGCAGGTTCCAGCTTCAGTTCATTGTGTTTTTTGCTTGGACGAGGTTTTCTTTGAGCCACTGGTATGGTGTAGTAGTTAAGCTTTTCCCCAACAGTCATTAACAAATTGAGATTGAACACCTCCCAAATAGGAGTCGCATTTCCATTCAGAAGAGTTTGCAGCCCCTAGTGGCTGTCATAGCAACTGCATGCCAACTAAAAATATGGTGTCAATCAACCTGATGGTCATGATGCAACAATGGTATTTTTCTAACCCTGGCCATCTGGTCATGTAGTTTGTATTTTTAAGTCTAACCACGTTATTGCATTAAAATCTTATAGAATAGCATTGTTACCTGGGCATGTCTTGAAGGGACGGAACAAAACAACACAAAGTTTGTGATAAACTGAACTTGAACATGTTTTCAGGTTGTTAGATTGACAGCGCGGAGTGTAATGGGTCATCCAACTCTCACTCCAACCTCTCTATGAGAATTTGTGGCTTGGTGGAGGAAACACTTCAGAATAACATTTGTTCAAATGTGGAAATGCAACATGTCAATCATATTTTCCTCTCGTTGCGAGGGGTGGCAATTTACAGGATGCCATTATGGGTCGTAGTGTAGGGTATGAAGAAATGGCTAATATGATCGTATCACTACTTGTACTAATTACTGTGTCACACGGAGCGGTTGTGTTTTAGGATTTATTTGAACACATTAAACTATATTTAGTACAGTGAAGTACCATTTTTCGACATTGAAAGATTTGCTGTTAAAATTCACAAGAAAGTGTTATATTAAAGTAAACACAAAAATGTATAATATTTAGCTTGTTAAATAAACACCTACAGTTCACTGGCCATAAAAAACACTGCTCTTAAACAGCAGTAATTTTTTAATCCCTTTAACAACCCGATGTAAGCTCAGAGGGTGAAAGCATTACTCGCTGAGGTGCTGTTTGTACCGCCAGACAGCCAGCACTGACCTTTCAACTGTCCTGCCCTTGACTGAGACCTCTGGTGGTAAGCCACCGTGTTCGGCTCACTCAGCACGTGCTGCTGAGCAGGACAGAACAGCTTAAGGCCGCTCTATCTCTTCCTGTGTTCCCTTCCAACAAGTCTTGGTTGGAGGTCTCCTCACCTCCTCAACTTTGACCAAGTGGGAGACTCAGTAAGAGGATCCTCTTAGTGCTGTTTTTACTTTATTTGTAAGTTACACGCCATAACTGACATGGACAGAGACTGAATAGGTAGTTTAGTTTTGATGGTATACCTTCTCAAGCAGAAGAGTAGCACATGCACATCGCGGTTTTGTGAGGGTAGACTGTGGGAGCATGTGGTGTAACAAAGGTGACGACAAGTTGAGTCATTTTGCAAGTTTAAGCTGCTTCCTCCTCTTTCTTTGGCTTTCTGGACTGCAAGGAAAACCACAGAAACATGCTGCATGCCATTTCTGAAGTTAGTGGCCCATGCTTGTAGGACATACACCCCAAAACTGTGGTTTTAGTTTATCAGGTTTTTTGCCCCAAAATTGAGGTTTGCCTTCATGTAACATGACATACCAGCGATATTGCTGCAGAGTGTTGTGGGCCATATTTTTTTAAGTTTAATTGTGTTATAAAGCAAAACTGAATTTAAGAAGTATATCTCTTTGCTGAGTTGCATTTTAACCGCATTTTAATGAGACTTTGAAAGAAACATAAATCAAAGGAATATATTATAATATAATTTACTAGATCAAAAGATCTCCCATGATTGCTAACATACCCCACTTTATTGAATTCCTGATGCTCCACTGTAGATTTTAAAAAGCTTCACTCGCTGGAGATTTAACCGTTCTGGCTTTGCATGAAGTCACTTAAGTGGAAGCATCATCAACAGACAAACAATTGAACTGTGTTCAAAGTCAACTTTCTTAAGAGTCCAGCAAGTTCTTTGTGTTAAAGGGCTTTGCTGTGTTGTTACAGCTGGCTAAAATGGGCTCTTTAAAGCATCAGTTGCAGCCCTTATTGCCATTTCATCTAACCTCCCATTACGTTACCCAATATAGAAAGAAGTAGAATGTGTGTAAAAGGGTTTATCAGCGGCTGCTGGAGTAATTACAGCTGTGAGACTTGGGTGCCACAGCTCGTACATCAAGCCCATTGACTAAAACTTCAGAAGCTGCTGGATCTCCTGCAGCTGGATTGGCTTCTTGTCCCCATGAGCTGCAGGAAGGAGACCTGGCCTGCAATATCCTTGTTTTTCTGTCTGTCTGAGAAGCCTTGTGAACCAGGACAGCTTGGGGGGGGGGTGATTCCTCCCATTATTCCGCTGCACATATCAGACATATGAACAGGGAAAGGAAGTGACCCAGCCCCCTCTGCTCACTGGAAGCTGCTTCAGCCCACTGTGCAGCTCTGACTTGCAGTTCAAAGTATTCTTCCTCCCTTCTGTTAGGGCTACGCTGCAGCAGCGTGAGCACTACATGGGCACTACACTGCATGCAGTTTTGCAATAGATGGAGATAGAGATGGTTGTGAAGATTCAGGATAAAAACTGCCTTTTTGACCTTGCACATGTAAAGGGAAGTGTCAGCCTGCTCAAGAATAATAAGCAAAAGTTATCATATCATCTTCTGACTTTAACACTTTGCATTGCACCCTAAACTGAGAATGTTTATTTTTTTTTGGATGGCTATTTTTGTTGTTTTCAATTAAATGAAAAGTGATGTTTTTTATTTTTTCTTTATTTAAGACATTCAGAAATTATTGGCATTGCATCTTCAGTTTCTAGATCCCATCTCTCAATAGTGTGACTGTGACTGTGAGAGAGGTGTTGAGTCTGCCCGCTGTTTGTGCGTCTGCCCGTCTGTCCTCTCCCTTTCTCCCCGTCCACTTTCCATCTGTGTGCTGTGGGCTGCAGATCTAGGTGAAAATGGTGTAGCGTTTCCACCAGTGAGCTGTTGCCATCCTGTATTCATGTCAGACCGTGTTGTTCTTCACTTTCTTTCCCTCCTCCCCTCAATCTCTGCTTCAGCTGCCAGGGATTGGGGAGAGGGACATTCATCATTGGCCACCGGACTTGGGGCTCAGAACTAGGGGCTATGAGCTATCAGAGACTGGGACTCAGGACCAGAGTCTAACCTGAAATCATAAAAAGATTCTTAGAAAGATGAGCAGCAGCCGGGGCCTGTGGGCTTTTCTTTCACTGTTTCTTTCTCCGTCTGTCCTGTTCCCTCTATCAGTTTTTTTGCACACAGTGTTCATGTGACAGCTAACACATATCATCTGATTTGGGAGAAACTGTAGGCTGTAGCTGCAGAAATACTCCATCGAGTACTTCCTCGTGAACGCTGTTCATCGATGTCAATGTGAATCAAACTGAGAAAAAAATGATCATCACACCTTTCTCGCTTTGAAGAATCAGTAATAATGAGCTCATTTTGCACATTTTCAGCGACAGTCCTGTTTAAACTGTCATTTACTGCAAAGCAAATTCAGATCATCACTTTTTTACTCAAATGGAAAGCGATGTCCCTGTGTGTTTTATACCGTTCACAAGCATTCTACAAAATGAGATCTTTAGATACACGGCTCCTCTCGGTCACGTGTTCCGTTGGAAATGAGTAAGCAGAGGCTTTATTTGAAATTCTTTACATAAAATGCAGTGTGTGACTCACAGGCCCTATGTGAGGCCATTTAACGAGATATTCTGCTATATAAAATTGCTAGAAAAGAATCTGAGTCAGTGCTACTGAAGCAAGCTCCTGACTGTTGTTATGACTCATGGCCATCCTCACTGCTCAGATTGCATAAACCTTTTATGTAATGGAACACTGTGGGAAAGAGGCATTGAGTGGAAGATAAAAATGGGAAGAGAAAATCAAATATTTATTCTCAGCTTTTTAAACATTTTTTCTTCCATTAAGAGCAGGCATGCTCTTCTGGTGGACTTCATCTTTACTCATAAACAATATGGACTACATGCGTGTGCACCCAAATTTTTAAATACTAGGGGAGCATTGAATATCTAGAAGTCTAATCTTGGTTCCCAGTGTTGAGATTGGGTAGGAACACTGAGACTGCTGAGACACATTATGCATAACATTCCTAATATCCTCACACTGCGGATTCCCCCTGGAGGAAGATCTTAGTTCATTTTTGCTGTTTACCATTTCTGAGTTACGGTCTGTGCAACATCAAAAGGCTGCCATGACACTGAACACAGACTGTGGGGATCCTGGGGGGGGTTGGGGGACTGTTGCTCCCCATGGGGTTGGCATTACTATTGTTCCCTGGTGAGAAGTCCAACTTGTGATTGACAACCATGCAAATGGACACATGCCATCATTCTGTATCAGACTGCAGCACTATACTGTAATTTTATGCAAATTCATAAACCTCTAGGACCATGCATGCATTAGTTTTTATTTGTGCTTGCAGCTTAATGTGTGTTTGTATAACTGTCGGGAATACAGGGGGAGAAGTATGCAAAAGAGTAAGGAAAACAGAGTATCAACTTAGATACTTAGATCTGTCACACGTACTGTAACTTAATTAGAGCAAAGTGTGATACAGGAAGCGTTCTTTCATTAAAAGTGTTGGATGTGGATGTTGTACCATGTCAAGACACTGACTTGTTAAACTGACACCCTGTCAAAAGGAATGTTGATGATTAGAGCTTCGCTTCAAGACGTAATTTGTTAAACCAACAGCACTACTATGAAGCAAGTAGTCAACCATTACTCTGTCAAATGCATCTTACAAATATGGTATGGCAGTCTGTACGTTGGCTGATTAGAAATTATTTCCGAGGGTTAACACGTCAGCCTCTAAAAGATTTTCCATATGAAATTGTTGCTTTAGTTTGTGAAGCAATGGGATTATTATTTTTTTTTTTTACGCAACATTAGTTTCACCTATATCTATTATATCCCTGATATAGGATGGCCTTTTAATTAAAGAAACAAGTTATTAAGAGAAAATTGCTTTAAAAAAAGTGTATGGAAACTGCTTACAGGTGAACATTTTAGTGTCAGAGTTCACGATGACACCTCCTCAGGCTGATTACTAACAGGACTTTTCCTTTTTAAATAGCAAAATCCTCTGACGTTTGCTATTTAAATATGCCAATAATGTACTATGTAGTTAAATATATATTGAGTTGCAAAAATATAAGCAGAGAATATGCAGTAAAACAAAGAACTAACGGTTTTTCCTGGATTTTTTTCTATCCTCAAAATAAAATATAGATTTTACATTTAGCTAGGATGTCACCAGCAGTTACTGCTGTTATTGATACATTTATGGTAACTAAAGTCTTCCAACTATTGCAATGGAAGAATGAAAAAATAACTTTATCGTGCGATAGGGGCGGGGAGCTTAAGGTACTGCATGATTTATATAGGATTTAGATGGCTGCCATGTGATTATAAAATGATTATCGATATGCCTTAGATTCTGTGGCACATGTCACAGTTTAAACCTATCACACCTACTCTCTTAAATGATTCCATGACTTTAAATTTGGTCTCTTTGTTGCGTTGGGATCACTTGGTCAATAAGGTATCTTTGAAATGGATGTTGTATTATGACCTCAGAGTGCATAACTTTGTGCAAAAGCCCTGTTTCAAATACTGAATAGAAAATCATTTATATAAAGTAATAACAGAGTTTTCCCAACATTTTCAGCCTTTCCAAGTTAGGATGTAGCCGTGACAACAGTTGCTTGATGGTCCACAGGTTGGCAGCTGAAAAGGTGCTTTTCACCTTTCCCCGACCAGAAACAATGTGGTTTCTCGTGTTTGTCATATTCAAACTATTTTAGGTCAACTTCATCGAAGCCCAAATATAAATACACACATAATCCTTGTATTATTAGGACGGACAAAAGATATTTAGGGTATTGATGATCTTGTATCCAGTCACTCTAATAACAGTGATTGGTTTCTTTCACATTAAGATTTTCCAAGGTTTTTCTGGGTTCTATTTTTTTTTCTTCTTAAATTAGGCACTCAAGTCTGTAATGTAAGTGTGGCAGTAATATTTAAGAAGCTAAAACAGGCGTTTGTGGTGCACTAAAGCAACTGAACTGTTCTGTCTAATATTTCTCTGTTGTCAAGTGCATTCATTTTTAATGAGACATAATTCATCACGCTGCCCTTGCATTGAGGAAGTTCTCATCATTTTCTTTGTTCATAAAAGTTTCACTCCAATATGCATCAAGGGATTTACCTTGAGGAGGAGAGTAGTTTTTCTACATGAAATGGATATAACTGTTAGGTGAGGGTCATCTCTTTATCCTTGAGAAACTGAGAATCCATTCATTGGCTGAGCTTGAAAACCTGACTGACGCAAATGGATCATTGGGAATAGAAGTGTCCCAGCAGTAATTATGTTACAACGCTGCTACCGCACACTACCACAGAGGTGGGATGGGATGAGCACGGGTTGCTTCTTTTAGTCTTGTTTCTCTTACGTTTTCCTACATAGTTAACACAGACATAGTGCCTTCTGTCTTTCACTCTCCCCCACCTTTCTCTTGCTTTCTTGCCATCTCACTTTCACACACATACACACACACACACACTCTCTCACACACACACACCTGTTATCAAACCCAAACAAGTGTGAAGTAGAGTGGAAAACTTTCCGACGAGCATTTATCCTTCTCTGTTGGGCCACTGTTTCATTTCTCTGTTGAACGGCTCTTAAAAATAGGAGTATGTTGGTAGAGGATCATGTTACCTGTTTGTCACTGTTGTCTTCCTGGTCTCTAGATCCCTGCCGCCTGTGCCTTGAAGGTAAGGCAAAATGTCTGTTTCATTTTTTTTCCGAACTATCCAGTGCTCTGTGGCACTAAGTCAGTTAAAAAAGAGACATGAAATTAATGTAATGTCAATGGCGTTTTCTCATGAAACCCCCCAGGCACTTAGTCAAAGTCACCTTGCATAGTCCTCTCATCCCCTGACAGTGCTGTGAGAGTGAGATGGAGGATGCCTGGCTGGTTAGGCTGTCAGCATATGATGTCCTTCGGTTATTGGTTGTTATATCCACTCATCGTCATTCACATTTGGTAGAATGGATAAATGTCTGGTATTTATTTGAAGGAGCAACATAATTTCCTTTCAGTCATCTGTATAATGCGGCCCATGTACATTTTCTCAGTCAGAGCAGGTTCATCCTGTGGGCTTTCTTTCCTTTTGATGACATTTTGGAGGTGATAAGTAGCTTTCTGTCTCCTGGTCCCTGTCTTACAGCACCATCCCCCAGTCCAAGCAAGGTGCTAGCAGCATGGAGGATTGTTTGAACTTGCATTGATCCAATGTGGGATTACAGCTGGGTCATTGGAGAGTTGGACTGAGCTTTCAGTCATCAGGGCAGATTAACCACTCGCTGTCTGCTTGGCTGCCATTTCCGTGCAGGCTCTCAGTGCTGGCTTTGTAACTGTCCCTACTGTGCAGGTCACTGCTCCCTTTTGAACAATGCATTTTTGTATTGTAATTAATTGAGTCTGATGTAAACTGATTAGTGATTGTTTCATGAATTAAGACAAATAACTTACAAGGACAGTAGTCTTAGGGTTTATCCTTGCTCGCTCTGTCTTTTCAAATCTTTTAAGTGACTGGGTTTTCTTTTATGCAAACTATTTGAATTTGTATTTCTTTCAACACCTACAGGGTGTTCATAACGCAACGATTATCGTCTTTCCTTGAAATGTTATTCAAATCACTCCTCTCTATGAGAAATGACACCCCAAGCAATGCTTGACAGAGGAAGGGGAAGTGCTGCAGAATTTTCAGTTTTTGCAGACTGCCCCTTTTTACATTTCTCAAAGCCTCCTGTTTCACTTTTTTTTTTTTTTTTGTTCAAATGCCCTTGCAATAGCTCTTATTAATTATATCTCATTAGTCGCCTTGGAAACTGAGGTGAGGGACTGTATAACACGAGTTCAAAGAAAGGAAGAGACAAAAAAGAAAAGAATAAATCATTTTAAAAAGCAAGCAAAGTAGGAGAGAAAGTAGGGGGTGGGCTTAAAAAGAAGGGATGAAGAAAGTGGTTGTTGAGGGATCAGCCGTGTGTCAGATTAGCATCAGGAGACATTAACACTACTGATGCTGCAAGGGCCACAATCCTGCTTTTCACTGCTGGAGAGGCAGATAAGCACACCCTCACAAAAGGGAAGAGGGAGAGAGCGGGAGAGGGCTGGCTTGCCTCCACTCCCCTCAGGCCAACAGCCCCATTTACAGGTACAGCACTTCCTGATGAAAGCAAGAACAAAGAGGTAGATGTTCTTTTTCCTACTGCACTGGTGTCAAGGCGATGCTGAAGCAAATCTGTAAAACTATGGATTTAGCCTGCCTCACTTTTTGTCTTCATTCTGCCAGAAGGCTAATCACAACCGAGCTATGGTGCTGACACTTCAGTAGGATGCCGTGAATTAGCTTCCTGGATCCTATCATGAATGCACATCAGATTACTGTAAGAGGCTGCTGCATTTTCAGATATGTATTGTTTCAATGTACATTTGGATTCTGAGACCTGTGATCCATTCTTATATAACCAGTGGAGTGCTTGAACAACTAGAAAAGGTCTGCATCTACTAATTGTCAAGCAAATGGCAAAGGGTCCCACGCATGTTTTCCAGCCAGTCTGTGTAATGATCCTTCCAATAAATACAGTTAGCACACAGAGCGAGGCCACTTGAGATGAGCTGCTGTTGTTGTTTAGTCTCAGATTTACTTTCAGGAAGGTAGTAAGTGGAAGGATCACAAGGGAAGGGTGTCCCAAAGGTGGTCCCACCCTTTCTTCCTCTCCAGTACCTCCCCCTGCAGAGGGCATACAGAAGCGTCCTGAATAACAGGAAGTAGAGGGGCAGGAAGTCGAGTCTTGTCTGCCCATGGTTTGTGGTAGGATACTGAGACTAAGTCTGGTTTGCACAGGAAGAGCAACTGTCACGGCTGTGCTCAAGACTTTGGCTACTGTCCATCACCTTCAAGGAGGGGGAGGCAAGTTAGCTGCATATAGTTTATATTTTAGCTATACTAGATGACATTCATTCATTCATTCATTTTCCGAACCGCTTATTCCAATTCAGGGTCGCGGGGAAGCTGGAGCCTATCCCAGCTGGCTTTGGGCGACAGGCAGGGTACACCCTGGACAGCTCGCCAGTGCATCGCAGGGCTACTAGATGACATGTTTTACCGAAATATATTCTTGGAAGCAGTGTAGTTTTAGCCATTACACCTTAGTTGCATTACTTACACAATCTTGCTGGCCTTATTATTATTTTTGCTCATTAGGTAAAGCTCAAGACTCAAATGCACTGTGTATTTTTTTGTTTATGTAGGGCAGCAGTTGAGGGAGTAATGCTTTAACAAAGTGTGGAGTAGATGCAGGCGTACAAACAGCAAGGTAGGAGAACATGCTGAAACCAGTAATTACACAGGGAATTGAGCATGTTTTATTGATTGTGAAAGGGCCAGGGCTGTCACCAAGCTTCCCCATCTCTCTGCGGTTCATCTCAGGAAGGGCGAAGGAAGAAAACGGGCATCTCTGCCACTAAATTGTTCCCACATCTCATCTTGGATGGATTCGGCTCTGGTCAGTTACTTATTCTGAACTGTGCATATGTTTAAAAGGGGGTGCGCTGTAGTAAAGGATGGACTTGCGTTAGACATGCCTTATTGACTTTCTGTCAAGCTGACGTTGCTGTTCCTATGGTGACATATTCTCTGCGCATTGATTTATGGGTTACAAATGTTTGGTAAGCATCTTTCAGAAGTGCTGGACTGTTTTTTTTATCAAAGTGGTAAAGGTGTATCATATAAGGGGGCTGTCTTTCTATAGGATGCACTGATCTGACACGCTGATGACGATTTTATATGTTTATTCAACTTTGTCGAAATGAGTGGGCTAGTGTGATGGTCAGGGTGAATAAAAAAGATGTAATAATGGGCCACAGAAGACTGGAGCCATTTCTAGCTGATGGTGGATGATGAAAGAACAGTCATGCACACCCACGCACACACACGCACACACACACACACACACACACACACACACACACACACACACACACACACACACACACACACACACAGACAAAATTGTTGTAGAATCGCCAATGACTTTAGAAATACATGGTTTTTGATTGTAATAATATAACAGAATTTTTGATGGATAAAAAAGGGCAGAAAAGTTGCTGCTGGAAAAAAATGTTTCAGTCATAGCTACATCAGATTCTCAAGTCATTTCCCCCCCAAATAATTTATGATGTAGCTCACACAGAAAAGAGAGGAGTCTCAGTTGGACTTTAACCCTTCTGTAAACAAATGATTCTAAGCCAAAAACTGTAAAGGGAAACTTTGGTTGCTTTCAAACATGGGCTCTACTTTCCCATCTTTATAGGACCAAATTATTAATATTTACAAAAGATCTTGGAATCAGCCCATTTTGAAGTAAAAACCACTGTAATGCAGCGGCTGCAGGGCACCGTGGTTTTACAGACTGAGGTGTTTATCTGACTTAAAGTGAACTCAGAATTTAGCCCAGTCGATGAACCATTTCGCTGTCTGTGTTGTCTTAATTCAGTTTACCTTCTTGGCTGATCTTCCCACCAGCTTATTCTTTCGTGAATCTTATACTTATGTGTAAAGTTAGTAAGAAATCGAAACATGGTTTGCAACAAGCCATTTTTTCAGATTACAAGAATAAGAGGACAATCTACACATCTTGTAATTTACTGTTAATCTGGAAAGCTTGGCAGCCATTCAACAATATCAAGTTTTCCAGCTGATTTTGGGAAGTGAAACACTGTCTTTCTTTTTTTTCTTCACTGTCTTGGAACTCTTAATGTGGAAGAACTAATCAACCATTTAATGTAACAACTTAAGTCAAGAAGCCATGCTCAAACAAGTTCATTAGTGCTTTGGTTAACCGGATGTTCTGTTAAATAAGGTGAAAACAAGTGGTAAAACAAGTGGCTAATTTCAGTATTCATCAAATGCCACAATGTGACTTGAGTTGGTCAGTCAGTAAAGAACGAGCATTTGCACTTAATGTGGGGAATTGTCCAGCCAGATTGAAATAAAGCCATTGAGCTGTGAAAATAATCAATCATTTTGTTGTATTTGTACACTTTTTTTGAAGTGCAAAAGTTTCACCTCAGTAAAATGCAGTTGTTACTCCTCACATCTTAGGTTGTCCATGTTTTGCTGGGGTGACCTCATAGTCTCATGTTGTTCTTATCTCACTTTGACTTGTAGCTTTTTCCTTTTAAGTTTCTCATCTTTGCCTCTGTTTCTTACACGTGCACACTCACATGCACTAAGAGCACATGATTTAGACCATAACAGATACTCTTTCTGCTATGTACTCAGCTACACTGCAGACATTGTTCTCCTTTGTAATCTAAAATCTACTGACATGCATACCTGCGTAGAGGAAGTTCGATGAATTTTCATGATGGGTCATCATTTAATCTAGATTGCACTGTTTCAAATTATGATCAAATTATGATCAAACACAGTGTTTAGGAGAATATCTTTTTTACTTCTGATTAATGTAAACACTACTTAAGAACAAGGGAACACTTGCAGTCTAAGAAATAAATATATTATTCCTCTAAATATTTCAATGTGAACGTTTTTACATTAATAGTTTTGGGTAACCAGTGAAAATAAAGCTGACCTGTTGCCTCAGTACAAGCTAATTTGTTCTCTCATGTTGAAAGAAATTCCAAGTTTGAATGGTCTTCAGCTAGTTTAGCAGCAGTAAAGTTCATACATGGATGGATAATCTTACACAAACGTAGACTGAATGCACATTAAAAAGTTATTGTTGTTACATTTACCACCTATCTGTCTGGCAGGAAGCGGCTCGAGCTCTAAACCTAATGTTTGATCATTAAATGTAACTGGAATTAATTCTCTCTCTGCTGGATGTGTGAAAAATGATAAAAGATTCCTTTAACATGCTTTTTAAAAAAAAAAAAAAAAAATCATAGAGTATGTTATTTCTTTCTAATACATTTTTGCTACTTTTATTATTGATTGCTATGTGCATTAATATCATATTTGTGGTCCTGTTTAGTATTTGGGGAGATTGAAATTTTCTGCCTTACATTTAATTCAAATATGGTGATATCAGGTTATATGTGTGAAACAGTGACTCAACGAGAAGATTGTCATCCTTCCAGGTCGGCTGTGATGTGGTTTAGGGAAATTCTTTGTGGGGGGTTCAAGCAGTTGCTTTCCTGGTTCTGACAGCTATGTGTGGGTAGTTAGCAGGGTGATCTCAGTCAAGTTTGCCTACAGTGGAGCCCCGATTCAGACGGCCAGACACCATAATGCCAGTCCGTCTGTAACCCATAATGACTGTGTGTCACTGGAACTGGTCATTTTCGTTTTTGCAGCCAATTCAGTCCCTGGTTTCCTCACCCCATAAATGCTGACTGTATCTAATGGCCCCAGTTGTTAACCTTTCTACATTTGTTCTCATACTGTAAGGGAAATGCAGTTGTTTGGACATTTTCTATTTGCTGGGTGTAAGTGATGGATGTGCCTCAAGGGAGGGGGTGCTATATCTCTTATATCTCTTCTTGCACATGAGACGAGACAGGGCAGAGTTACATGTTCCCTGGGGCAGGCTGTGGTTTGAACTACTGGGCAGGTTACAAGCTCATGTGGGAATATACCCCCAGTTCTCTTTATCCCCTCTGGCTTTCTCCAACCCAGGAGATTTTAACCAGCCTACTGTCAACACCAAGCTGGGTGCTCTCTTAATCATCTTAAGAGCAAAGCTGGCATCAGTATGGTCAGCTTAGAAAATGTTAGGAAACATTGCCGTAACATCTCAGAAAGTGGGAAAGAATACTTCTTTTTTAATTCTTCTTTTTTATTTATTTTTTATTCAAGTGAACTTTGTAAAATGCTACCAAAACATGCACCAAGTAAACATGCTTAAGTGTATTTGTAAATGTGTGAACGTTAATTCCTTTTTTTTTTTTTTTTTTTTTTTAAATTTATTTATTTATTTATTTTTTTTGTCTTGTCCAGCATTTAAGCAGGCAAAATGGATTTTCTGGCTGCTATATTCTGCTGGGCAAATTTACTTTGCCAAGGGAAGCATCATAGATGTAATGCTCCCCCTTGATATTCTGGATTTTTAATTTTATTTTTCTATTTATTTTTGCATAATTGTTTGTATTACAAAGTTTGTACTGCTGGACCGGACCGGAGAGGACAGAAGAGGGACAGAAAGAGAATCGAAAAGAAGAGAAAACAGAAAACACCTGAATGTTAATTCCTAAACACATTTGTTGTCATTTTTCAGTTTGACGAAAATTTTCAACCCAGTCCCCTCAAAATGTATATTAACAGGCCTCGTAATTTTAGATTCTTTTAGTTGATGCTATATACCATTTTCACACATACGGTGAAAATTGTGTAGAAATGACAGATAATCTATGTGTTTAATTTTTGACATAATGGTAAATTTTCATGCCAGTATTACAGTTACAAAGTTAAAACAAAGCAAATACAAGCTAGTTTAGGCTTAGAGAAAGACGGAAAACAGAGCCAATGTTTAACTTGAGATCAACCTGACAGCTCAAAGATTATGACTCACACCGATTTACAGTAGTTACCAGGTTGTTGCCACTTGAGGAGGATACTGCTCAAGGCACCGGGAGTTGTATTTTGATACCTTTGGAAAGGATCAAGCAGCTGTAGTGCTCTGACTGTATTATCTATCCTTAACCTCAGGCTATATTTAATAGCTGAAGTATTGATCAGACTCATTCAGCTTTCTGTCAAAAAGTGAAAAATGTTCTAACATTTTGTGCTGCTCCCATTGAAGAAAAGGCATCCAAAGATCATTTTACATTTAATTTCCACAAAATATTGCAAATGTATTATTACAGCAATGTCAACATTTTGCAAAAGTAATTGTCATATGTCAAATCCATGTTGTGAGGAAACCAGACACGCACAGGTTTCATGAATGGAGGCAGAGGTACAGAAGGCATATGCAGTCCTCATTATTGCAGTATTTATTTTTATGTTACACATCATTTCATCAAAATTTCCAACTATAATATAGCACATCCTAAACTCGTAGAGCCTGCTCTTAAACAACGAGTTTGCAATATATATATTATATATATATATATATATTATATAATATTATATATAATATAATATATTATATAATTATTATATAATATTATATTATATATTATATATATATATATATATATGTATATAAATATTATATATATATATATATATGTATATATGTATATATATATATATATATATATATATATATATATATATATATATATATATATATATATATATATATATATACACATGTTGTGTTATGTTTTTTGTGTTCTGGTTTTTGACACAATGAATGATTTTGATTGATAATCATGATTACAATATTGATCAAACTAATTGTGATTATTATTTTGGTTATAATTGTGCAGCCCTAGTGGACATATATGGTATTTGTCAGTATTTCTGAAGAAAACATAAAAGTCAATTAAATAAAACAATGTTAAAGGTGATTAAGAAATAAAAAGCATCTAAAAAGCATCACTGTACATGTCTCCAAAGGTCAAATGTTATAATAACCCTCTGAGAGGGTTAAAAGAGACACTGTTGAGGAGCAGGTTAACATTTTCTTGTTGTCTTTTGCAGACTGTGGTGTGGCCTGTTGAAGAGCAAAGAGTGCACTAAGAAGAGTGGAAGAGTACACGAGAAGACAGACTGTTGCACAATGTACTAGAGGAGTGGGTGAAGAAAGCGTGTTGTTTTGATATCGTTGAGGTGTTTTGAGAGACAGGAAAACACCCAGCCATGGGGCGAAAGAAGATACAGATCACCAGGATCATGGATGAGAGGAACAGGCAGGTGAGTGGGACAGTATCAGTCTTTTTTCCACGAGAGAGCAAGCACATTTCATGGAAATCCTGTGTAATATATGCAGTACATTTCAACAAATACAATTACCATCAAAATGTACATTATGTTGTCTGTAATTATATGAAATACATGATTTGGTCAAATGGAAAAGGTAAGTACAGTCTAACATTTGTCACACTTTTCATCATTCCAGAAAAGATGCCAATGACTAGAATCTCCCTAGGTTCTCACATGCTGATCTTTTCCAAACTTCCAAAATAATGGCTTTGGTTTCCTTTTCTCTATTTAAAGCGGGGTTAGGTAATCTTGCTAAGAGACATTTCTTTTCTTTGGGTGAAGTGTTTCCTCGTCCTGATAGTAGTTTATACATAATGTAATCGTGAACAATAAGAAATATAGTTAGACCCCTCAGTTTACTGTAAATATGTTAAAACTCTGAAGGGAAACATGCTGAGAAAATGCAGGAAGGATTTCAGTCCATCTGTAACCCATAATGATTGCCCATAATACAGCTGAAGAAGAGAAAATCGTTGGTAAAAAAAAAAAAAGCTCAGAATGAAAAAACCTTGGATCAAGGAGCAAAACCAGAGGAGGAGAAGCCAAGACAGGGTGCCACTTTCAAATCTTGCCAGTTGCCCAGCATTACCTACCCCAGCTTTAAATGTTATATCACAATAACAAGATCTTAGGAGCATGATTACCCACGGGTCTAACAAGAAGTTTGGAAAAATCTAGAAAATAATCTGTCCAAACAACCATCTAAATTTATTACAATGTATCTAGGACTTACTACGCAACCCTTTCTATGCAATGCAACCCACAAGTAGCTTGTTTGATGGGAGATGTTGTCTCCAACAATTTTTACATTTCATCAAAGGATCTGGTAGCAACTCTCTTACTCGCTGTCAAAGTGTCATGTCTTCAGTCAGAAAGAGATTGCACAAATTTGATAGGTGTGGGTGATCAGCCAGAAAAAAAATAGGCTTTCAAATTGAATCAGTAGTTTGTCATGAAGAATCAAAGTAAAGTCCAAGATGTATGGAATGATGTTATCTGGAAAGATAAAATGTATTGTTAGGCCACAAAAGACCAGAAACTGGTCTTTTCTTTTAGGAGATAACATCTTACCAGCTGTGAGGCATGTCAGTGGAAATGTTATGATTTGGGGTTGTTTTAGTGCCACAGGGACTGTGTAACTTGCAGACATTGATTTAAATATAAATTCTGTGTCAAATCAGAGTTCTCAGCACACTTAAAGGACCCCACTGAGAACTGACTTGCAAAAAAATAAATGAAAAGTTTAGTAATGACCAAATTGAAATACAGATGTTAAGATAGGTTAAATATTTTGAGAAATTTGAAGATGTTTGAAGACTCGTTTCTGTCATACAGCAGCCTTTTAACCAGCTGGGAGATGAGGTGAAGGTGGGGTGGGGTTTCGTCTTTTTGTTTTTGCAGGAAAACTAAAATCATCTGAAGTTAATGTAAGCAAAATCAGCAAGTTGATGTCACAAGCTGATTGAAGAATTATGCAAAATGCTATTAAATTTTTTCACAATTTGTTAAAGTTTCGGAAAGTAGATTTTATCCAGTGTTGGTCATTGTTTCACAGGGGGACTAATAATTTTACTTAATTTTGAAAAGTCTGTGTTTTCAATAGCCTGTTATTCATTTTCATGCTCATCCTTACAGTATGTATCAAATGTTAAAGTAAACATGTATAAATCTGTGTGGACCCATAGTCCTTTAAGCTGCCTTGACAGGATGCATTTCTGCCTTGGACCAAAGTTAGGCAGCTGTCATGGTGTGCATGGATCTAAACAGACAAACCTCTTCCCCCAAAGTCTCAACCAGCTGAACAGGGACCATGACATTTCATTGTCAGCGCGGTCACAGTTACAGATATGATTCCCCTGCCACCCTGTAATTTCTGCCGGAGAACTTGATGAGGCAGCAGGAGCATTGGGCTGAAGCAGGGGCCTCATGGTGTGGGAGTGAACTATGGGTAACATGGAGCACAGCGGGCTGCCTGTGGCCTCGACACACTGTAGGACTTGTCCGCTGACCTGGCAGGATGGCGGGGCTCGTTTGCTCTAACTTTACATGTTTGCAGCTGTTTAGTTGTAATTAAGAGCAGCCACTGCACTACAGCACCCTCTCATTTGCAGGGTGGGTCAAAAGGATATGCAGAACCCTTCCTTGCTTTGGTTACACTGGTTCTGCCTAGCCACAAAGAAGGAGAAAGCTGGAATTGTCTCTGTCTGCTCAAGATAAATATAAAATCCTCAACAGCAAAACACTGCACAACATGGGTCTGTTTGAGACAGGAATAACAGGCGAGGATATCTATAGCGGGACAGCTATGTCTGTGTCTTATTTAGCTACACTCTTTGATTTAAGAGCCAAGTTAAAGGAGTATGAGCTTAGTTTTTTGATAAATTACACTAATTAATGAAGATGCGTAGGTTTCCTGTATCCAAATAAAGCCCTTCTCATCCATGCTGTCTCAAATATGACTAATTTTATGGTAATATTCACTAGGTATGCTGACCATTTTGCTGACTGTTAATGTGAGGATAGCAGTTCAGTCAAGTGTGGAACAAAACTCCACAGTTTGGCCCAATTATCAGTGTTAACACTAGACTGTTTGGAATCCAAACACAAGAGCAGGAGAGGAATTATTCGTGGCTCTTGGTATCCACACTTTATTTTGGGACTTAAAAAATGACAAAAAAGAAAAAGAAAAGATGGAGAGACTTATCTGATATAAATAGGAACAAATGAACTTTTCAAATGATCCCTTCTCTACAATACATATGTTAAAGAAATTATAGGAGACATTTTTCTGTATTATTTTGCATAAAAGTGGATACTCAGAGAGAGACAATGCTTACTATTAATGTGTCTCCCAAAGTCTCGTGTTTTCATCAGATTTTAAACATCTTGCTGTATAATTTGCAAGAAAGTTTATCAGCAAAACCCAGGCTTTATAGCTTGTGTTATTTGGTTTTAGCTTGCTCAGCAGAAAGTTTGCTGTGACAATAGGCTTCTGCTCTAGAAAAAAAAAGGGTGTAAAGTGATGTATGTGTGTGTGTCTTTCTCTCATTTTTTCCGTGGGCCATGAAGCATACAGTGCCATCTCCCTGGGGCGTGCTCCTAACCAACAGGGAATAGCCATTAGCATATGGTCCTAATTGTCTGGAGACAATTTGAATCTTTGTGCAACTCTACTGTTATCCTTCCATGCTCCAGCACTTTAAATGAAAGAGGTCCTTAAGTGGGCTAATTATATAGTATTGTCATACAGGATGTTTTGTGTGTACAACAGGGGATTGTGCTATCTCTGCAAGTGTTTTAGGAGGGTTATTAACCTTTCAGAATTTAGAAGACAGAGTGCAACACAGGCTGAGGAGGTCTGTAATTGCACACTTTATCCGAAATTGATTGGAGTGTGATGTATATACAGTGGACCTAACAAACAACGTGTTGATGCTTGCACTTAAATAAAATACATGTAAAATAAACAGAAAATGCTGTACAATGCAGTTTTGCACATGTCATGCATTGTAACATTGTGGTTTTAGTTGACATGAAAGCATCTTTTTGTGCCATTTATCCTTCTGGATGTATTCAAAACTGAGACATGGATGTAGCAGAGATCCATCATTCATACTAAAGGACTGTGGTATCTGAGCAATGCTGTGCATAAGTGATAGTTCTACATAACAGCAGGAGAGTCATCAACCATGTTGACTGTACTTGTTGTAAGTCAGGGGGTGTCCAGCTCCAGTCCTCCAGGGCTGCAGTCCTGCAGGTTTTTGGAGCTTCCCTGCTCCATTAAGCCTGATTCAAGTTAAATGGCTCTACCAAATCATACTGATCCATCAGTCTAATTCAGATGTGCTTCAGTAGGAAACATCCCTTGAAGATCGACTTTGCACACCACTACTGTAAGTGAATCATAATTAACAAACAATACAAAACTGCAGAGTTCCTCTTATTTACTTTATCCACAGCATTTCTTTTTACTCATATATGCATTTTTCACACACAAACAGATATTTCTTCATCAAGGCCCTACTGACAACCAAATATCCTTATTTGGACATGGAATATGCAAAAATGTGCATGTTCAAGTAGATTGGCATACACAGAAAGAGGTATGTTCTGTATGTGCACAATGAATTAAGTCAAGGGACGTCCATGCAGTCACAACAAATTGTTGGATGGTTCTCAAACAACCATGTGGACATCCTTCAGTGATGACATCCTCATCATGCACACTTCACCTGGAAAATGTGAAAAAGGTTAAAAAAAAAAAAGAAACATTATTTTACTTTTAGAACTTCTGAGTTTTGGAGCTCACGTTGTTTGCAAAACAACAGCAAAGGCAGATGCTTTCACTGATCATGTTCCTGATCTTCCACCTGCTTACTTAAGCAGCTGAAGTGGAGAATATCTGTGCTAAAGTGGCAACGGAAGTGGAAAAGGGAAAGATACACATTAGTCTTGTTAGTTAGTATAGACATCGGTGTAACCTAGAGAGTAGTGCCTGGTGATGTCCTCTGGATGCCATTAAGCAGGCTCACTGGGGGTAATTGTCCAAGTCATTAAAAGTTTGATGATTTTGCTCCTGGGTGGAGGGTTGCCTGCTCTTGCTGTGGCTCATTTTGGGTTTTGCTCTAGCAAGTCATATGCCTGTAGGCACACGCAGAGTTGATCTCGGTTGCTCACTCTCTAGGGAGCAACACAGCACATACCTCCGGTTTTTTAGCTTTCACTCATTACCAAAGTTCTGAGTGGTTATCGTCATTTGTTTGAAAGGCAAAAGGATCGCTGATGGAAACTGTGACAGTCGCTGCATTTTTCTCAATGTGTAGACAGATGGTCGACATGCAAAACATCTCTAAATTGTGGGGCCGTAGCAAGTTATTATTTGCCAAAACTTCCTTTTCAGAAAAGCCAGTTAATTAGTTGTTTCACTAGAAATTTCACTTTGACAAGAAGCAATATTTTAAAATGTACAAATTAATCAACATGGCGCATTTTCTCAATTAGACATTTCAATTGGCCTAAAGTGAATTATCGTTAAACTGGATCAGTCTTGTTTTTGATTAGAGATATTTCCAGGAATCCTCCTTACATGTGGTTAACTAGCATATCTCCCTCTCCAGCGAACAAGATCAGTCATGGTCACTGTAGGTTTCAAGGTCAATACCCCCCACTGGATGAGGCCCCCTAAGCTCTCACTCCTCGTCCACATAGGGATCCCGCGGCTGTCTTCTCTCCCAGAGAGCGCTGATCCAGGCAGACAGTCACCGTGGCCCTGGATTGTTTCCGAAGCCTGCACACTCTGCCACTGTGGAGCCAGGGCAGCAGCCACAGGGCCTGGGTCACTCTGCCAGCTGGTGCCAGAGCTCACTGTCTCTCAAGTCCGCTCTCATGTCTGCCATGGGGGCTGTCAGAGGTGACATGAGGTTCTAATAAGGCTTCTAGCTCCTCGCCCCCTCTGAAGGTGTTAGTGACTCAGGCATCTCCTGCCATGCCCCAGTCACAGCTGCACTCTCAGGCCCAGATGTCTTGTTTGTCATCTTGACACCCCTGCTTGCGGATAGACATTGATAGACCCTTTGATTGACCCATCAGCTCTGTGTGAATGTGTGTGCCTTGCTTTGTAGTAGCATATGTTGTTATGTACTTCTGTTGGGTAGGTCTGACTAACTGGTTTCAGAATCACACCCTTCTGTGTTTGTGCTATAGATTCAAGACATGTTTATTTGAAGATGCACTGTGCAACCTAGCACACAGAAAGAAGGGTGAATTTAGACCACACAGCAGTCGTGTCGCAAAATTTAAATTAGTTTTGCTCTGCCTTTTTACTAGTTATTTATTATTATTATTTCCTGACCAATAGCCAAATTAATAATTGATGATACTAATTCATCTACTAACCAGTTAGTATGATTTTTTTAAATTTTTTTTTATTTTACAGTTTTCCCTGGAGTAGGATTTAAAGAATATGAAAATTTTCATACTTACTGATTTTATTTACGCAAATCATTCCTGTCACTTGAGGGGAAGAAAACACACTTGCAGCCCCTGCAGGGCTACTTTTTCATTTTGGCTTCTTATAGAAATAAAAAAAAAAAAAAACCTAACTTGTCATCTTGCAAACATGCAAAACTCATATGTTGTAAATAAATAAATAAAAAATGAAATAACTAGATCACCAAGCTTTGCGGAAGCCCTGTAAAACCAGCCTGTGGTGGCACTTGGGAAGAGAGAAATGCTAAGAAGAAGAAACAAACAAACAAAAAAAAAAACGTGAATTGAGAGCAGAGTTATCCTTCTCATCTTGAAACTGAGAGGGATTCTCGACTTTTTAGCCTTGCACAATCTAAATGGAATACGGCTGTTGAACTGTGTGAATTTTCATAATGTTCATTATATGGAATGACTTTTTTTTATTTTTTTTTATGTTTTTGAATTTTCTTGCAGTGTATTTCGACTTCCCTAAACAACTGTAAGATGTACTGGTGTGGTGTGTGGTGGAGCTCTAACCTTTCTTTGTTAATTACATGAATTAGTCGAGGAGCTAGGCTACATTTGTATGACATTTAACTATTCGACTCAAAAATTATAAAGACCGCATTGAGTGCCTTTGTGGGTGACTGACTTGGTGAACCATAGAAGAGCTCTACCAGTAAACCTCCCACTTGACCTCAAGGATGTCTGTGGTTTTCCACTGTCGCACCAGTCTTCTAAGGCAAGATGGGGGTGGAGGTTGTATTTCAAATGTTGGTATCTGTGTTCTGAGCTTTTTCATATGAAAACTTTCAATTGGTAAACTGGTATTTTTAGCTAGCTGAGCAAAATAAGAATACAAATTGATAAAGAAAATAATGTAAATGCATCATAGCAATAGGGTTGTCACCCTTAATGTCAGTGTGAGCAGAAGCTGGATTTAGTAGAGGTAGTGTGTTTGTACATGGGGCAAGGACCAAGTCTCAGTGCTGCTGCTGTTGAAATGAAGCGGTGCCTGGGTCAGCAACCCTGCACTCAGCACTCTGCCATGCATCCAGGTGGAACAAAGTCCTCGCTCAGCGTCTCATCCTGGGCTTCCTGCTGAAAGGTGACATCTCCGAGGCTTAGCGGCCACATTCATCTGCTAAAGAGCATACAATTTGTTAATCGTTTCCCCCCCATGGCAGTCCCTGCTTTCCAGTTGGATAGGTAAACAAATAAATATGTGTGCTGGTGAAAGAGTGAATGAAAACCGGGTGTTCAGTCTGAAGAGACTAGAATGTGGTGGTTATGTGCAACTTCACCATGTGGGTACAAAGATACCAGAGACTGGTCACATTAAAATTAATCTATGTTTTGTTTTGTTTTTTTACTCCTGCTTGTTAGGAAAGATAGTATTTGAGTATATAACCCTGTCGATTTGAGATTGTCGTTGGTCATATTAGAGCACGGAATAGAAAATGACTGAAGTCAGACTCCTCTGTGTCTAGTGCAGGAAAAATGGTCCTGTGTAGTTACCTGCAGTGTGGAAGATTTGAAATTCATTTATCACAGCTGGATTGACCCTGCTGCCTGCGTGGTTACACACACTATGTTACGCATAGGATTGTACTGCCTCACATCAGTTAAAATGAGGGTATAGCCGCAAGCTGTGACCAATTAAAGTTGAACAAAGCCAGCTCATCTGCTCAACTCCCCTCTTAGTAGGTCAGTGAATCTGATAGAAAATATGGACCAACACAGCTCTCTAGCTTTTCAGCACAGCTTTCCCCTGTATTTTTGCAAACCACACGAAGAATACACATTTAAGAAGATGACACGTGCTTGTTAAATACAATGTTGAAGCAAATTTCTGCAAAACAGTCATGGTAAAACCAAAAAGAACAGTGCCTACGCTACTATCTTCCCTTCCTTTGAATTGTGTTTTTTTTTTTGGTTTAAAAAATGAGTGTAGCTTACTGTAAAGAGGCAGTGTAACATAATGACATATGTGAATAGGTCTGAAGCAACCACAGGGACAGAACTGCAGAGATACAGGACAGAGAGTCACTTTGCAGAGAGGGTTGCGTTACTATTGGAGTGATGTATGACCCCAAGTCCCATCTGAGGGCTCATGTTACATGGCTTATGCTGCACTACAGTGATAGCTTTCCGTACATGGAGTCAGGGGCTACAGTAATGTATGGACCCCTAATGTTGCCAAAGCTCTGACTCAGCTGGCTGACTCGTGCTTCTAACCCTGACCTCTGGCCTGATAACTAGACATGGACTGTGTTATAGCGATCATTCTAAAGGAGGGATGAGCTTGTTTTCTGTCACCTTGTTTGCAGCAGAATCGTTGGTGCTATGTTTTTCCTCATACTTACATACAGTTGGAGAACCTTGCTGTAGTATTTCTATCATATTTATCTGCACAATCTAGTTAATATTCAATAAAAGATGTCAGCACAGCAGACGCGCTGCAATATTGCACTGTATAAACACGTCTACTTGTAATGGTCTTCCTAAGTTTGCTAAAAAAGCTATCATTACTCTTTTTTTTTTTTAACGGATGGTTTTGTTTTCTGTTTTCCTCAGGTTACCTTCACGAAGAGGAAGTTTGGCTTGATGAAAAAGGCCTATGAGCTGAGCGTACTATGTGACTGTGAGATAGCCCTCATCATTTTCAACAGCTCTAACAAACTGTTCCAGTACGCTAGCACAGACATGGACAAAGTGTTGCTGAAATACACAGAGTACAACGAGCCCCACGAGAGCAGAACCAACTCTGACATTGTAGAGGTGAGTGAGCGTTGTTTTCCTTCTTTGTGATTTATTACACAAAATCCACGTTCACACCCATTAAATTTAGGCTACATTAATTATCTTAGTGCTGGAGTTGGACTAGAAAAAAAAAATATTCATCCTGCAACAGCAGCAAGCTTGCTTTGTAAATACTGCAAGAGTAGATACAAGAATCAGGAACAAGTAACAGTTTCCTTCGAGTCACCATGCAGATAGGGCCCAGGAGGTCTGCACTTAGTGATAAGTTCAACTTCTCTTGTGTTCATCAACTGTGTGAAACCTATCTGCACACACAGGCACACGATCTCCACTGACCACCAGTAGTGACCTTGTTTCCCACAGATATACCTGTGGTGCAGTGCAGTCTAGCTCCTCCAGACTCCTCCGTACACACGGCTAGCTTGGCTATTTCAGCAGCACTTTTCAGTGATGATGCCGTGTTTAGTTACTTTCCACACAGCTCTATAAAGCTCATCAAGCACTTGGATTTCCTGGCAACTCTTGCACGCCTAGCGACTAGCAGAAGAGCAAGCCACTTGTTATGCCCATGCACAGAATTGCCAGCCGAATGTGTAAAAGCTCAAGTCAATGAGGATGATTACAGATGCATCCTCTTCCAAACATCTTGCACTGGCATGTGTTTGGTTTCTCATCTTATTCAAGATCTGCTTTAAGGGGCCGGTCATTATGTTGACATGAAAGCACACACAATGTATGTTAATGCCTATTGACTAAGTCATGACAGTCAGAATAAAATTATCCATTAATCTCTATTAGTATTATTTGACATCCAATTAGATTATAGGGTGAGAAACTTTTTATAAGACCTTGCAAACTGCTGCATCCCTGTACCCATTTTTTACTGCCACCTGCCCACTACACTTATAGAACCTTTATTGCTATTGCACAATTAAGAAGACTTAACGAGTTTAAGATTGGCGAGATAGACAAAAAAATCAAGAATCCTTGCTTTGAAAAGACTCACTTGGAAGAATTTGTGAAATTGCATGCTGCATAAAGGAGTCAGCTGTGGCCCATTATCTTTTATTCATGCCGCCTCTGCTTGTGAATTACCTGCTTGGCGGAGCTGCAGAAGAGTGTTCTGGCATCCTCATGCAGTCACTCCTCCATCAGGGGCCTTCAAAGCAGAGCAGGGTCTCACCTGCATAAAAGATACATGGATACATTCATTACATAACAGTGACCACAAACCTGTTTATGCTATGACTATGGAAGCTGTCTTATTTCAAACAAGACTTGCTACACTCCTACGCTCTTGAGTGATGGAGTTCTTCCCCGACTAACAGTCGGGCCCTTCCTCAAGCTGTTATATCATATGAACTATAAAAAGTATTTCCGACCCCGGTCCAAATTCATATGACTGGAAATAGCTATATTTAGCGTTGAAACAAGTTCAAACATGCTAAACCTAAAAAAGGGAATGGGTTATAGAGCCTCTACTATACACACCTCATTGTCCATAATGGACCAATTCAAAAAACATAAATTACAGGATTTACTGTCCTTTAGTTTCTTAAAAATCATCAATCTCTAAAATAAAACAGCAAGATAACCAAAGTGTCTAATTAAAAGGTGTTGTCAAGATGAGTGAGTTGAAAAAAAAGCAAGAAGTTAAAGACTTGTAGTTGTGCACAAAATGTGCTTGAAAGCTGTGATGCAAAAGATAATGCAAGTTTGCAGCAGACACTGACAATTCCAGGTTCCCAAACTTTTGTTTGAGCCCTTTTAAATTTTGTAATTTTTTAAAAATGTAAAACAAGGAAATCAAAATGTAGCCTTGCTTAGAATATTGAATCTTTTTTAAAAATTTTTTTAAAGAGCCTTTTTGAAAATCTGGTCATCTTTCACTTGCTTAGCAAGTCACCAGTGTTTTTTGTACGTGGCCAGCTGCTGTGCGACCATTTAAACCACATGGCCCCCGCTGGAATGTACATCATGCATATTGTTGCACCAGTGGTTGAACTGATTTCCCGTTCAGTCCTGCTGGCTGCTCTCAATCAAGCTGCCCTTCGGTCCAAACGGCGGTAACAAGCCACAGTTGTCTGAGCTCAGTCAGCTAGCATCATTACAAACGTGCACATCTCCCCTCTGCCTGTGAATTATGTAGTCAAGGTTCAGAAATGAAGCCGAGCTGAAGAAGCCAACTCAGTGCACTTAACAGCAGCACTACACAATCCGTGTAATTATCCGTGGGAGCTATAATCTAATAATCTTTTAAGAGAAATTCTAATCTTCGCTGTGTGTTTTGCTGGGCACTTTTCCAATCTTTGTCTTCTTCCAATTCTTATCCAATTCACTGAGGAGCTGATCCATTTGAAAGGCTGTGTAGCATCCACCCCTCCCTCATTTATCAAGTGAAATGGGCCTCACATGAGGACACTTACACTGGACACTTATCTAAATTTTTAAATTGCGTTAAACCAATCTGATCCATGCAAACAACCATGTGCTCATTTGTCCAGTTTAGGAGGCAAGAAAAATCCTCTCCCGCTTTTCACTGGTAAGCTCTTTCCATGCGAGAAACTGAATCAAAGGTCACATTCCTGCTCAGTAGTACCATCTGTAGATAAAGGCTGAGCTGTGCAGTGTGGGAGAACAGTCTCCATGTTTTCCACAGATGGATGCATGCCTTGGCCACAGTTTGATAACCCAGTAGAGGGCTGTGGACTTTGTCTCAAACTTGGCTCGCAGTCCAAAGCAGAGCAGTAGGCTCGGATTTTTCTCCTGCGAGTGTGTGTGTGTGTGTGTTTGTGTTGGTGTGTGCGTTTGTACATGTCTGCATGTGTTAACCTTACCAACGCCGCAGGCGACAGATGAGCTATGGTGTGTTGAACAAACCTTTGTTAATTCTTTTTTTTTTTTTTACTGTTTTTAAAGGCAAAATATTTTCAAGCAGCTGTCCATTTATAGTATTTTGTCTTTGGAAGCAAATGCGCTGTTTGTTGTCGTCGTGAGCTGAGCTGTTCATGAGGGAAGGTTTTATGAGTTTGTTTCTATTGTATTACTTACTGAAATTCAGTTTATGCCACAAATGAAAATGCTGCTGTTAGTCATTACATTAATCTAATAAAATTTAGTCTTACTCCCCTCTTTTCTTGGAGCTAATGAAATTTTACCCATGCTCCACTATAACCTTACACTGTTCTCCTGCACACAGAAAAATGCCTGTTTATCCAGGAAAGACGTTTAAATGAGATAGTAACTTCAGAAGCAGCATTTGGCATCTATCTGTCCACTCTTTGAGCAATTTAGCACAATTAAGGTGCCTCGTATGGGTTAGGATTAATCAGGTTTGCAAGCACATGGAATAAACATTAAGGCAACACTTAACAGTAATCTTATAAAATCAAGGTTGTGAATGGGCTGTAACCTAATTTGAGAATACAATATTTGTAAAATACCACTGACTTGCAAGTAGCTGGTCTGTGCTATATGCAAAGAGCTGACATTTTGCTGATCTTCTTTGTGCCTTTACCCTGATGATTTGTGAGAATAAGCAACTGGAGATCATTCATAGGGAAATTCTGATTTTCCTTCTCATAATAAAGACGGGTTGGCCATTGTTGTTGTGACTCTGGGCAGAAACAGACGATTGCTTTTCCTTTTATGAAGGATTGCTCCATGTCTCACAAGACCACCACTGTGTGAGGAAATGAGCATGAAATTATCAGGTAATTTCCATCAGGTTTCATTTTATGGTCACTCTCAACTTTTGTTCGAAAGGGAGCTGTGTTAATAAGATATGTAAATGTTGACCATTATTGAATGTCAGCTCTTTGGTTGTCATCTAAATCAAGACTTCACATGTTTATATCATATCTTTTAAAGGACGGGAGTCAGTCAATGCAATAAATGAGACTGTGTTTCAGAGGTGCTTTTCCAGTGACATGAAACTGAAAGACAAATAAATGTTATCATCAGTTATGGAATGAATCTGTGAAAAAGCTTGGGGCTGAATGGGCACCATGAGTTTCAGACAGGAGATATTTATGTTCGTCAATCAAAGGCTGAGCAGTGATTAAGGCTCATTTCGATCTTAATGAATGCAAATTGGCACATCTGCTATGGTGGTCTAGCTGTCCAGACTCTTCAATTAGCATGATTGATCAATTATCCTCATGCCGGTGGCTCACTGGAAATGGAAACTGGGGAACAAGCCGGGAGGGGGTTGGTAAGAGAGATGAAAGAAAAAAAGAAAAGAAATTTGTCCAAAACCTGCATTCACTGAATCAAAGCTTTTGTTTTTTTTAATTTTCTTTTATTTGATTAGATCAGGGGAATTGGATTCTTAATAACAGAGTTTTAACTGGAGTTAAAGTGCCTTTTTACTTAATTGACAAAAATAAAGCGTCCTCGGGATGTCCGAATGCCCCGATCAGAGATAAGTGTTCAGATTGCAACGGAGCAGTTGTGATCTTACTTCATTTGTTTTGCATTCTGTCATGTCATCTGAGTACAAAAACAAGATTTGCTTTTTAATTTATTTTACCCCTTTATCAGCAGCATTTTTGATTAAATAATTGGAAGAAAAATGAGTCTTGGATCCTATTTTTGCAACATTTCCATTCAAAACCCCCAATTTTCCCCTTAACGTATTAAACAATTGTATTTACCCACTATTAGCACTATTTTTGTATCCATTAAGTGTATAACTGAATTTTAGGAAATACACAAACCTACAATATAGATATCATTTTATTAAACAGCTGAATTTCTGATTACAGTCGGACATAACATGACAAAGTGGATTTCACAATGCTCACTTATAAACTGTGTGGCATCCTGTACATTTGTATGAAGTTTCATTTTTCTAATATTGGTGCTTGAATTTCTAGTACCTAAACCTGACATCAGTTTAGTAAATGTCAATGTTTTCTCAACAAAGGAACAGAGTAAAGGTGCAGTAAAATTTCCTATGATTCTAAATAACAGGTAACATTTGTTGAAGGAGTTGTCTCTGTTATAAATATTGTTTGTAAAAATACAGAAATTCTCTTGCTTTATGCTGTAGTGGCTCAGTTTAAGCTTTAGTGTGGATAGTTACTGTTATGTTAGACAAGGTAAAAGTCTCTTATACAACGTTTTTTTTTTTTGTTGTCTCAGTTCCATCAATGAAGAAAGAGCTATACTTTGTTTCTTGCAGTTGTTATATGTATCAAATGCCAAACACCAGACACTGCTGTTGCCACAAAATGAACTGACATCACTTCCTTTTAAACAGAGTGCTTTTTTTCTCCGGAAAGACTCTTTACCCACTTGTGGGAGAATAACTGCATAACATCTTCAGAAAGCTTGTAATCAGAGCTTAGGGTTGTCTCTCTTTTTTTTTTCCCTTTGACATTTGACTTTTGGGACAAAATCAGCTATACTGCTCAGGTTTTCACTGTTGGCTTCAGCTCATGGTTGAATTCTTTAAGGTTTAATAAAATAAGCATTTGCACATTCATAGAATGTCAAGTAAGTCATTTATTATAAAACCATATTGATAATATTTATCCAGTTTTTTCTTCCTTTTTACTCCAAATCCATTTATTGTTAGTTGTGAAGTTCAGGTTGCCAGGGAAACCCTTCATGTTCTTTTAAAGCTGCCACTTTTAGAAATACAGAAAGGAGTTAATTAAACATTGTGTATCCAAGGTAGCTTAGACCATGCTTTCATAATGTCTGGCTGAGTCACCTATTTGTTGTTTGTAATTTCTGTCATTATCCATAATTTTCGGATTTGTTTACAACGACTCAAAATAGAAAAATAACTGTCCAAAATCAGCAACAATGCAAGCAACAAAATGTTGAAATGTAAGTTCACATGTTCACAATGACAGACTGAAAGGTTTACATTGATTACATTGAAAGTTTATCCATTTGTGTGTTCTTCCTTGTGGATGGTATTCAGAAAGGTCCATTAGAGCGATAGGTTAAATGATTTAAATATCAGGTTTCCATAAGCTTAATACCTGCCCCCAGCTCTTCACCCACGTCTTCCTACTTTGCTCTGTCTCCTCGACTGTTTCAGCTGAGCGCTCACAGCAGCAATGATGAGATATCCCCTTTAAGCTAAATCAAATGTCATTGCTGTTGACATAGATTTATTGGGTTGATGTTGATTTTCCAGGGCTTTTCAATATATATGAAAATTTCCGCTTGCCCATTTTTAATATTAAAGAAAAACAAACAAACAACTTTTGGGCATCTATGATTTACTGGAGTGATATTAAAATTATTTTTCATACAATCCCATTTCTTCAAAAGTTTGGATGTTGTCTAAAATGTCAATAAAGTGATATTGCAATTCGGTTTATGGAATATTTATTAGTATGTATTCATTAAATAAAGACATTAATGTATGAGGTGTTTTTAATTGAAAAAGGGGAAACATGTCATGTTTCAAATGACGCTTTGTTATGTTTATTTATTGTGAATTAAATATAATCAGCATGTTTTCTTTTTTAAATGTTGGGGTAGTAGCAAAACAACTAAATCAACACATAAGATAATAACTTTTAAATTAATTCTTTATTGATTAGAGAACGACATGTATTAATATATTGCTAATCATGTTAATTGACCACAGACATGACTATGTATGAAAAAATACAGATTCTAAATTAAATGTGTACACTTAAAAATCAGCAAATGTCTTTCAGGTGGCTCTCTATTCAGAACAGATATGAGCCTGGAGAGAAAATCATCCCACATGCTCATGAAAACATTGGATGACCAACGTCAATGCAGAAAAATCATCACTGTGTCCACAAATACAAGTAACAACTCTGCCATGGCAAGAAATATACAAATAAGGAATGTAAACAAAATCCATAGACACCTCTTCTTTCTCAGGGTCTGAGCTCATTTGAGATGGAGTGAGACAAGGCGTGCAACTGTTCTGTCATCTAACAAATCAAAATTTGACATTCTCCTCTGAAACCCCAGACACCATGTCCTCCTCCTGGCTACAGATGAAAGGGATCAGCTGGCTTGTTATCAGTGCATCGTTTATAAACCAGCATCCGTGATGACATGAAGGTGTATTAGGGCACACAGCATGGGCAACTTGCACCAATGAAGCTGATTGGCATGTCAGGTTTTAGGGCAACAGATGCCCTTAAGTCTGACATTTTCTTTTAATGAAGATGCTGCTTATTTCAGCAAGACAATGTTGAACCACATTCAGGTTATATTCCAGAAGCATGGCTGTTTGGTAAAAGTGGCCAACCATCTGTTTGTTTAACCTTTTTAAACTTTTTAAAAGGTGAAACAAATATATCATGCAAGGATGTAAAATTGAATTGAAGCTCGGTGGGCGGATCCTACCATCGCCATCTTGGCAGGGGCATATGTGTCATGTCTTTCAGAAAATGCAAATATGGGCAAAGAGGTAGAGCTTAGAGGGGAGCTGTGAGCATCATGGTGGATGATTGACATCGAGCAAACTCCGAGCTGCCTGTAGCTAAGAGCTTACCAAGCTAAATCAAATCAAATCAAATCAAATCAAACTTTATTTGTATAGCACTTTTTGTGCTTAAAAACAATACAAAGTGCTTTACATTATAAAACAATTTACATCAAAATAGATAAAACACTAACACACATACACATCCCCTTTCACCCACCCACAACCACCCTCACCCATGCCCTATTTGCCCTGTAACAGTTAAAAGAAGATGAATGAATGGCCAGGTGCATTTGCACCAGATGTGCACCAGATAAGGAAACTGTATTCTCAGGGAGCCTCTACACAAAGGGCTACCCCCAACCAAGACCACCCAGGCCATCACCATGGGGGCCACCCGGGTCCGGGCAGACAGGACCCACGCCACAACCGTAAAGCTGCAGCGCTGGATCCCGACCCACCAGACAGGGACAGCCCCCACAGCAACACCCATGCAGTCAGAGCAGGGGCAGCCCTCGGCGAAGAGGACCCCGATGAGGAGAGAGCTGGAGTGATAACTAAACAAAAATAAAATCCATTAAAATAAAATAATAAAATCTATACTATGTAAATCAATATATAAAATATATAAATAAATAAATAAAATTAACTAAAAAGAAAGATAAATATGGGTTAATATAAGAATGTTAAAACTTAGTTATAAGCTAAACTAAAAAGGTAGGTCTTGAGCTTTTTTTTAAAAACATCAACAGTCTCTGCAGCCCTGAGGCCCTCAGGCAGGCTGTTCCATAGGCGAGGCCCGTAATACTGAAATGTGGCCTCGCCATATGTTTTGGTACGAACTTTAGGAAGCACTAAAAGGCCGGTACCTGAGGACCTCAGGGTCCGCGAGGGTTCATACCTTAAAAACAGATCAGATAAATAAGAAGGCCCAAGACCATTAAGACATTTATAAACCACTAAAAGAACCTTAAAATCACCTGGAGATAGCAGGAGATAACCAGCTAACGGAGGTAAGCGGGCTAAAGCTAAGTCACGTTGTTAACCAGCTAAAAACCACGGCTGTTCTGCGTTCTTCTTACTAGAAGTGGGAGATCAGGTACCTGTCAATCAAAAGGACACACCCCTAAATATGCCAAATTTCGAGATTAAATTACTTTTAAACGGGCGAGTTAAAAAAAAAGTATTCTCTTCCCCCACAGTTGTCATGAAGGTAAACCTGACCTATTATGCCGAAAATGGATTTTTGAACCAGACATTTATTTCTGCTGTGAAGCTGGCCTTGTTTTTTTTTTTTTTTCCCCCAAGAAGTTGGCCTTTTTAAGTCTTTGGGATTCGCTCTGTTTTGCAGCCAGCCCCTAGCAGATATAGGGGGAACTGCAGTTTTTTGCACTTCCGCATAGGCATCACTTTTAACCGCTGGAGGTTGCCGCTTGATTTAGATTCATTAATAAATCCTTGAATTAGTCTTTAACCTATGTTTTACACAGTGTCACAATTGTTATGGAAATAGTGATGGAGTTTTAGGAACTGTTTGTTTGTCACTTACAGTGTTTTCTAAGATATTATATGTTTTGGGAAGCTTAATTTTGTGACCATAATAGTAATTTAATTTCTTTACCATCCTGTACTAGGATGGTGTTATGCATTGGTACTGATTATCACATAACTGTAAAGCCTATTAAGCTGTTTTTTCTCGAGAGGAAGATGATTATGTTCCTGAGATCCTGTTACTGCTTCCTTGTTTGGCTGTCATGTTGTGAAAATGAACCACTTCCTATTTCCTGTGTGTTCACAGTGTTTTTGGTACCTGAGAGGAGAAAGTTTACCTTTGGACCTATCTTTCAGGACAGGCAAGCTCCAGAGTTAAGTTATGGTTCTTGTCAAAACAAACACAGTGTATGTTCATACAGTACCAGCATGTAATTTTAGACTCATGCAGTAAGGAAAAGATAAAAATAGATTGCACATGTTATGGTGAAAACAGAGAGGGGAGTTCTCTTTCACCACTGAAATGCCTCTGATTATGTTAGTTGTGATTGTAATGTATGGTTTCACTAGCACATGGCATCTGTTATAGTGTTGATAAATACTGAATGTGGTACATGGTGGTGTAAGTACTACAGTTTATTAAAATAGTTATTCCTCCTGCCTTGCTTTCAGACACACATCTTAACAGTGATATACTTCATGAAGCTGTTTGGTGAGAGTTTTCTGAAAAGTCTTCCTTCACCACAGTGAGCAGTATTAATGGTTCTGTTGCAAGCAACATGCTGGGTTTCAAAGTGCCCCTTTTTATAGGACAAGGACTGCTTTTCCTCTGGGCTTTTAGAGGGAAAAAAAGGCCACCATTCTTCTTTTGGAGTTCTCTGAATATAATGTTCATCAGGTCTATTTCTACATAATTAACTGCAATATGCATCCTTTGAAATTTAGCTGAAATTTGATTAGTTTAAATATTAGTTATAATCTGGTTTGTTGAATGACTTCAATGACTTTACGTCAACAATATGCTGCACTGCATCTCGTTTTATTATATGCCTGCCTCTTTGCATGTGTACACTTGTTACCCAAGTTTTATGTGTGTATATATATATATCTATATATATATATATATATATCTATATATATATCTATATATATATATATATATATCTATATATATATATATATCTATATATATATCTATCTATATATATATATATATATATATATATATATATATATATATATATATATATATATATATATATATATATATATATATATATATATATTATATATAATATATATATATATATATATTATATATATAATATATATATATATATATATATATATATATATATATATATATGTATATATATATATATGTATATATATATATATATATATATATATATATATATATATATATATATATATATATATATATATATATATATATGTATATATATATATATATGTATATATATATATATATATATATATATATATATATATATATATATATATATATATATATGTATATATATATATATGTATGTATGTATATGTGTGTGTGTATGTATATACATTTTTGTCCGTTATTGGGTCCTCGCCTTTATGAAGATGTTTGTGGCTTCTTAAATTTGTGCAGATCGGCTTGATTTGAATGTTATAGACTTGCTAAAATGTTTATTGTAAACTTGAAGATTTAATTATACCATAACAAGGACCCCTGGTTTAAAACTGTGTTTTAAGTAATATGTCAGACCATTAATATAAGAAGATAGCAGAAATATTCTATATTTTAATACTTTGTGAAACTTCATGCTGTATCCTTGGGGCTAATTGAACTATCATAGTAACACAGAAAGAGAATGAATATCATAAATAAAAACAACTAGTGTGTATTTCACCAACAGATACACATTAAACTCAAGAATCAAATTCAAACAAGGACAATCAAGTGCTATTTTATTTTACTCTGCTGAAGATTCACTAAGAACAAATTTATGTATCTTTCTACACAAATATTCTTTATTTTGCATCAGATTCATTTATTGCTACCTGAGATTCACCATAATATAATTTGCTGCAACATTATGTTGCACAGCATTTAAAAATAAATAATCTGCAACTTTTCAAACTTGTCTTAAACTATACAGCTTGAACAACCAGTGGTGTAAACCATTCAAAATAGGTCATACGTTGACCTAATTTGTTTTATCTGGGTACAGAGTGACTTTGACATCTGTAATGCTAAAGATTATTGGACGCATCCTTTATGTATAATGACCTTCCTGTTTGACTAAAATGAGTCCTTCCTTTCGTACACAACAACTTGAGTGAGTTATATTGTTCAACAACCAGCTTGCCCTTGTGCCACCCTCCTCCCACTGTTCAAGCTGTGTGGCCAACCCCTCCTGCCCAAAGGCGAGGACAGAGCAAAGCCTGCTGGGATAGGGGAGCGAATTGGGGGTTTTGTTGGCACTATGCCACCTTCTCCTGACTGCCTGGCCTGACTGGGGGCAAAGAGGGAGGCTGCTGTGTCTCAGATTGATGAGGACAGGCCTGTGGTTGGGGTATAGAGTGTTGCAGAACAGACGTCCTGCTGGCACATCCTGCCCTCTTTGCTGCGCACCCCCCCAGTCCTCCGTACTCGCCTTATCGGAACTCCTAATTGTCCTTATGAATATTTTAGAGATGAGCAGGAATGGGAGTTCAGGGTTGGGGGTATGGTTTCAATGGCCCTGACAACTAATGATCCACTCAATGACCAAAGAGAGAAGAAAATGAAGAAGCAGAGAATGAAACGGAGAGACAGTGCCTCAGTTACCTCTCCTTTTTGTTTTGGTGGAACAGCACATGTTCTTACCTTTTAATTCTGTTGTACAACATTGAATTACCTTTATCCGTAAATTGTAGTTGAATTCTCTTATCTAAAGACTTTTCTCTTTGACTGTCGCAGCTAATAGCTTTGCCACATCAGTCATACCACGTGCTCAGAGCAGAAAACTATGGAATCTGCTCACTGCACAGCAATTCCTCTCATTTATTCCTCTCATGAATGGACTGCATTACATTGAGAATCTTGTCAGTCAGTTGCACAAAATCTTTTGTAGTTTACTATATGAAATATCACAAGTTAGTCTTTTGTATATATAAGTCTAAGAAGATTTTAGATTTTAGATTTACTGTATGACACACTTTGAATGTACAGACCTCTAACTTCAAGGTCCGTATAAGTTGTGGGTGTATTTTGTTGCTATAGAGTCAAATGGGACTGTATACCACCATATATTTTACAGTGACTTGGTACCTCAAATTCTTGAGCTGACATTCAAAAGTTTGGGAACCTCATGAAATTTTTAGCAATCACACAATGCTCTTGTTTATGAAGGCTTTTCATTAGGAAGCAGAAATGAAATTTTGCACTCTGACTCACCAGTTCTGGAAATGGCAGCATCAGCAGCAAAGGGTTTTGCTAACGCTAAGTCAAAACAAGTAATACCCACAAATTAGAAGTTTACAAACTTTTTTATTTTAAGGTAGCAATTTCTGTGGTTTGGAATGTAAATAAAAATGGTAGCCGTACACATGGAGGTCTAATAAAAGTTGGTAAGACCGAGGAACCTTTATCAAGTAAGTGCTCTGTAAAAAGCACTTACTTACTGAGCTATAAAAGCCATTTTTAAAGTCATATTTGATGCAAAAGACCTTCAGGAAGATTGTAATATTGTTCTGCTCCATAGCACTTGCAGAAAAAGAATAATTATAAGAGGAAAACCCTATTCTGCATCCTTAGAGCAAAATACAGCATCACAAATATAAGAATAAACATTTAAAGACACCTAATTTATTCAAATTAAATCTAGTTGAAAATTAAAGGTAACATTTGTTTTAACTGTAATGAGGCGAGGCATCCTTTGACAAAAAAACAAAAACGATGGATAGTTTGATGAAAGAAAACCCCTTCAACAGGTTAAAACATGGTGGATCAGACATGCTCAGGCTGGGTTGCTGCCACTAGTAAAATAAACATTTCAATGGTAGAAGAATGGATTCACTTTAACACCAAATAGATACTGGAATCCCACAACATCTCTAATAAGAATTAAGCACACCACAAAATCCACAATGGACTATTTCACAAGACACAAGATGAATGTTTTAAAGAAGATAAAAATATAAAGTAAGATTCTAAAAGACACTTAACTTCAAAAAGTTTTTACATGGTTTGATTCTTGCCCAATAATTTTACCAAGTACGAAAGATGCAATGTGTACCATCTTTTGTCATTGGAGCTTAAATGCCTCATCTTTAACTTCTTGACTTAGGGGAATTACACTTCCTTTATTTCACTTAACTACTCACAGAAATTTCAACCAAACTTTAGCAATCTCCTGCATATTGTTCTTCTGCCAGCTGCAAAAGAACAACAAGGAAATAAATTGTAGACAGTCAAATTGAAAGCTTGCCTCCTCCTGCTGGTTTTCCTGTCCACTGAGTATCTAGACAATGGAGTTAACAAAAGGAAGGACGTGAATGCAGTCTCATATCCTGATATCAGTCCACTCTGTAATGTGTAATGATCATGAGATTAAACAAGATATGTCTGGGAATTACAGCAGCTTTCTTATCTAATAGTCCCTTGCTCCCATCTCACAGTATGTGGTGTGAAACGAACGTTCCTGCATTACAGTAACCTAGTGGTGGACCATGGCATATGGAGCATGGAAACAAAACTAAGAGGGCTTTTATTCCCTTTAAATGAAGACTACAGCACCACAGGGGAAAGAGAACATGTTGGTTGTGAAAGTCTCTTTTAAGATGTTATGTAAGAGCAGAAATATTCCTTAGCAGATGAAAGCTTTCCTATATGCCAGCTCCTCATGCCGATTTCCTAGTGCGTTCACACTCAAAGAAGCCCTTTGATAAGCACGTTAAACAGAACAGCCTGGACAATAGTGATGTCATGAGGATTAGCACGCTACCTAGCTTGGTGTAGTGGCAGGCACAACGGCTAATTCACAGCACTGCAGAGTGAGAAGAGCATGGGACCTGGCTGAAATGAGGTGAGGGGTGGCTGCTGCACAACTGCCTGGTAAAATGTACCTTCTATGTACTTAAGGAAAGCCTGGAAAAAACACTACATGGATTAAACATTCATGATGTACTCCATTTTATTACACTAAAAGCTGTTTTGCCATGGATGAACCTGTATGAGGCTTGGTGCACCAGTCACAGATGAGGTGATGCTCCACCAGTAGTGAAAACGACTTAAAGTGTAGCTTTTTGGTATTATTCAGACATAGTGAGAGAGACTATAGAAAGTGCCTCCTCATGTCCTCCTTTCTCATCTACAAAATTCAAGCTCAACTTATATACCAAAGCACTATCCTTTTGCCCTGCCTTCTATTCAAGTACAGTACTGTACAGTACATGAATAAGTTAAACACAGAAAGCTCTCTTGGCACAAGAGAGGGGGGAACATCAATATGAAATGGTTTTTCAAGACTTACAGTGGCAAAGGAAAATGCTCAGGACCATTTCACTGAAAGTACCTCTCAAGAAACAGGTGATGTAGGTGGTTTATGCAACAGTTGAAGTTTTATTTTTAAACCGTGCTTTAAAGAAAATCTATGGTTCAGAATTGAATGTGAAAACGTGATATGATGTTTTGGAGCAGCAGTTGACACACATGATCCATCCAAACTCACTGGCCATTGCATTGACGCAATCGTTTATCTTAATAGGAATGCAAACGTGTGAAGTGGCGCTACTTTTTGCTGTGCTGTAGCCTTCCATTCTGAGCTCACTGCTAACCTGAGGAGGCAATTAATGTGCTGGATGTTTCCCATGGTAACAGCGAGGTTAATAACCAAGGCTCAGATTGAGATGAGAGAGACGTTTTCTTCTGGACAAGAAAGCTTCAAGGCCTCCTGCAGTGGACATTTTTTTTCTTGATTTCTTTTTTAATGTGAAGTTGAATTATCACATAAGCAAACTGGTGGAAATGCATCGGGGCTCTCAAAGACAAAAGTGCCCAGTAGGTTTTGTCGTCAGCCGCTAAGAGCTTCATTTTTATTTGAAGAGCCAAATTTCTATCAATCCAGGTTTGGACTGTACTGAGAAAATAGCAGCTGGCCTTGTTCCCACTCATCTTTGTGAGTCTCTCAAGGCCCTTTCAAGAGATTACACAAGGTTTCTTGTCTATACCCTTTGTGTCCATTTCCTGTTACCAACAGCCCATATCTTTCACAGACATGCCTCTCAAAACCAGCAGTATTCACTTAGGTCCAGCTATACTTTCCAAACCCCACAGTGTGATTCAATGCTGGAAAGCCATCTTCAAGCCACTTTTATTATGTGAGAAATAGAAAACTTTTCCAATTACCATTGGATAGCATGGATGTTTGGAGCAGAATGGCATTGACATATAAGAATTAAGTCAATCTGGTATTAGGTGGGCTTCGGGGCTGCCTCCCGCTATGGTTATGTCTATGCAGGATGGTGTCTGATTGGCCAGGATGGGGAACCAGGTCTTGACAGGTGTTTGGAAGAGGTGCACCTGTTTGGCCATGTGCTTTTTTAGTGATGCGTTTACTGGAAGCTGTGGGAAGCGTCTGTTGGGCACCCAAAAGATGCCAAGTTATTTAAATAAAGTATTACTTCCATGCTTTTACAGGTCATGGATATTAGACACACTTTAAGACAGAAATTATTAACTCTTGCACTGTACATGTGCACACACACAAGTATACATCTGTGGAGAGAAAATATAATACATAAGCCTGCCCTTGAGTGTTGCGTTTTAGTTCCTGCTCACCAACAGTGCTGCTACAACCCCTCCCTAAATGGCTTGGGCCAATGGGTGCGGTGTGCTGAAGACTGGCCAGGGTTGTTGTGAAAGTGGAACAGCCCTACCCGTCTAGTACACCCGTGCCCGACCAGTCCAACCAAAATTCCCATAAGAGTCCCATAATGAGCAGGTTGGAGCTTAAATTTGCAGGTTGAGATCAGATCTTTGGCTCACTGTTGGAGAAAGTGTAGAGTTTAACCCCAGTAAACACAGGCCTTTCAGGACCCTAACTAAAGAGGATTCTTTCAGTAAACAGGAAATGAACCAGCAAGGCGTTTTCTTAGAATGAGAAGAATGCCTCTGCTCTGTACCACACCAAACAGTAATGCGTCTGTGGTACAGCAATGGTCATTCATTATCCAGAGGACTTCTTTCTCTTGGTCTCCTCTGGGCATTGTGGACACTTATGTTTGAAGAGATGTGGGTGTTTTTCTGAACTTCCTTATTTCTGTCACAGCTGACAACAGCGGCACATTTCTGTCTGCACTATGCAGATTAACATTGTTTTTGTGACTTAAAATACACATCCCTGAAAAACATGTACGCTTGTAAATACAGCAAGATGGAGTTAACAGTTAGGGATTTAGCAAAGGAATTCTGGTGAAGTATCATATAAGCATGGCCCAGTTTTAAGGACATGCAACTTTTACTGAGTTTGTGGTGATCAGCTCTTGGTTAGCCACACTGTGTGCACAAACCTAGACGTACTATCACGTTGCTCTCTGAGGATGCAGCAGCTGTAGACCCCCCCCAACACACACACACACACACACACACACACACACACACACACACACACACACACACACACACACACACACACACACACACACACACACACACAACAGTCAGACATTGCACATATACACCACACATACCCACTTGTATAGTTTCTGTTTCTCTGTCATTCACACACTCACACACACACACAGACACATTTTCTTCTTTGCTGGCTGATGACGACCAGAAACAGAGAGTAGGGTCTCATTAGTGTGTGTAGGTTCCTCTTCTTTGGCTCACACTCTGACCCCCACATCCACAGGAGTCAGTGACCTTCCTGTAGAGACGAGGCCTCTGAGGCAACCCACAGACAGGGCAGGGAGACTGCCGTGGACCTGCAGCAGCACGATAGAGGAACCTTGAGAGCCACACATAAATCATGTTTTGATGTACACTTCTTTGATATCACAAGCTGTCATATGCTGTCAGCAAGTCTTGTTAACACAGCTATTCAGAGCTGTAATGAGGAGCAGAGAACAGCCTGTAAGAAAGTGAGCAATTGAGCACAGTCTTGTGTTTATTTGTTTAGTTGAACAACATGTTTTTTTTCCCCCCATGAAGTTAGAATAGTCTCTTTATAATGTCACAACACACAAACCTATGTACTTATGAGCGCTTTCCTTTTATGATAATTGTCCAATTTCATGCTCAAATAAGCAAATTTAACCACATTTGATAATCTATTTTATTCATGCATTAACTTTGATAAGATCCCACGAGTGACAACTATACTGAATTACGCACCGGATGTGCCAACCTCCAGATGGATGGCTTATGAAAACTGACATAATGAAAAATGCAAACACACACACAAAGGGAAGAACAGTAAGAGATGGAGGCAAGTCGGGGATCACAAAGGCAGGAAGAGCAAAAGGAAGGAGACAATATTTAACTTTTCTGGACATTTGTGAAGAATGTTTTTGAGCCTTACGCTGAAGTTTTGCCCTACGTTGCTGTTAAAGTTATTATAAAAAAAAAGGGACTTTAGTTAAAGCAAAGTGATGCACAGATGTTTCAGGTGAATTTTTTTTTCACAAATGAGGATGAGTGGCTTCAAACAAAAGTGCAGTAAAATCAACAGCAAAGTGGATAGCATGCCGAAGTTATTCAGGAAACTCAGAATAAGTCCTCAATAGGGCTCTGACAATATGCTTTTGTCCCAATTCGATTTGATTCCGTATTTTTTGGGTGTCGATTTGATTTAAATTGCGATTCTCACAATTCCTCCATATCACTGATTTTTGTAGATTAAAAACAAAAAAAAATGTGCAAAATTTTTTTGCTTGTCATTTTTCATGATTTCAATTAGGAAAAAACAACACAGTAGTCAAACCATCATTCTGCTGCTATAATGCCCAATAAGACAAGTAAAAAGATCAATGAAACTATAAAAATTACAACATTTTTATAATGGACTGTTTTTATTTATGTGAAAAAAATAGATTTTTTTTTAACAAAAAAAACTTTTTTTTAAAATTGTCAAGCAAAAACTCTTGATATTCAATTTTTCTATTCAATTTTCCCACCCCTAGTCTTCAAACTACCTATATGAAGTCCAAAACCTGCGCATGTAAAAATATCAGGCCTCTGTTGAGGGTGGTCAAACCATCTACGGTATGGCTTTAGCTCTGCAGAAAAAATTGGATAAAGCTGCATCCAAAGAGCTGAAAACCTTTGCAGTACTGTTATTGACAAACAGCAAAAACACAGCTCCATATCCTGTATTCTGTGTCTTTTCAAATGTGCAATTTCATTTCAGAAATTGAGAAACAAAGGCCATAATGACTGTGCTAGTCCTGATCCTGATGACTGTTTTGGGCACAGCCCCCTCATGGACGACCATTTCAGCAAACTAAGCGAAGACAGTGATTTAATGTACAAGCGCTGTGGTGTAAGTACTTCCTTTGTCCCCTGCTATTTTGTGTTGATTCCTGTCTTTATGTTGATGTTCACTACAGGCGCTTAACAAGAAAGAACACAGAGGTTGTGATAGCCCGGACCCCGATGCCTCATATGTCCTCACTCCTCACACAGAAGAAAAGTATAAAAAAATTAATGAGGAGTTTGATAATATGATGAGAAATCATAAAATCGTAAGTACTGTAAATGCAATGTTCTTGCTTGGCTTTGTGGCACAAAGGGTTTTTAGCTTTTATTTATTTTTTTCATCATTTCATTTAACTTTTTTCCTCTTTACGTTACTCCTCCAGAATCTTTGTTAACTTTTTTTTTCAGAGCTGCACTCCCTGAATGCCCCCCTTTTACTGGGTGTGCATTGGTTTCTTTTGTTGATTTGTTTTGCAGCTGATACTTTGACACACCCTGAAAAGATCACATTTCATTAACAGGTTAAATGTTGCATGCTTCTGTTAGAAAGATTACACCCTATTATCGCTGTGATGTTTGTCATAAATTAAAGTGCAGACACTCTTTTAACATATAACACACAGAATGTACTTTGAGTAATAATCACAGATTCTTTTGTGTAGGTTTGCTTTTCTCTACTGCAAACATAATGTGTTTTTTTTCTTTTAATTCCTTGTTAATGTAACATTTTCTTTAAAACTGTATTTAAAAAAAACAAACAAACATTCAAATGACAGCTTTTTAGAGCAACTGCGTTCTTATTTCACATCTTCCTTCTCCTTTATCACACTGGCTACCCTTCAAAAAAATGTTACAGACCTTTTGTGATCTTATCATGTGTGACTGTATATGAATTGTGCAAGAACCTATGCTTACTAAGCAGATGTTTTGTCTGTTGCCCTGACATGAAGAAACATCACTTTGCCATTAACCAACTAATGACAATGCCCGACTGGCCTACTGGATGATGCCATGATGAAACGCTCTCACTGCTACCTGTTGTTCTCACTTAATGCTTTGTGCAGTCAGCACTTTGGAGGCAGGTGTAAATAAGATATGATTCGCATAGTTGTAGCTCTGTAACAACACTGGCTTCTGTTGTGCTGAGAAATACATAGCAGTATGGTGTTTTTTAAAGGGCAGAAATACATCCGCAGTGCTGACTGCAGCAATGCCAGTGATCACCTGAATGCATGTTTTGGTTTTTCTTATTTTCTTTGTGTTTATTGTATGCTGTGTATTACTAAAGATGCATAAATACTCTGTAATGACTGATTTTTATGTAGTTTTTCGACGGATACTGGATATTATATCATCAAATTATATATTGTATATAATTTGACTACATGATATCCAGTATTCCCACATTTTATCATTATATAAGGCTTTGTGTAAATAATCTGTCATGATTAAAACTGTTTCTTTTAAGTTCTTTAATGTGCTTTGTTTTCGAAAATTGTGTAAATTTATGACATTGTTAAAACTAACTGTGATTGGATACTCGTTGTGAATGATGCAATGATAACCAACAGATTCATCAGAGCTTGGATTCTGAGTGCATTGTGATTAAATATTTATGTGTTTGTCTTCCTCTTCTAGCCTACAGGATTGCCCCACCAGAACTTCTCCATGCATGTGGCAGTGCCTGTGTCCAATCCTAATGCCATGTACCAAGCAGGAGGGAATCTGGGCAGCCAGGCCTTGGCAGCAGCCACAGCCTCTCTGAGTGAGAGTGGGATGCTGTCCCTTCCGCAGGCCTCTCTGCACAGGAATGTTGGCTCCAGTGGAGGCTCTCAGAGGCCCACCAGCGCAGGCAGTGCAGGTTAGTGGACAACAACCTCAGACAATTTGTCGAAGTTGTGGATGGAGTGCTGATTACAGCTGCAAATGTTGTTTTTTCTCTCTCAATGCTGTTGCTGGTTGTTACATGGTCAGAAAGTTGTTATTCAGCAGATTCAGCAGATTGATGCAGCTCTCATGTCTGTGTTAAAGATGGAGTTCAGCATAAACATTGGGAATCAGGCAAAAAGAGCCAACATGGATCTAAAATAAAAGCCGTCTAACACTCTTCATTTTGTGTCATAAATGAGATATGCTGTGTTAATTAGTGAGGTGTGGTTCGACAGATTTATGCCTAGCCACACAGGCTAGCTCTTTGCTCAAATCCTCATATTTCACAATCAACCTCATACACATGGATATGGGTTTGGTCTCAGTTTCCACTGTGCAAGAAACTATGGTGTTGTCTCTGTTGCAAAAAAGTGCTTTCAGTCTTGGTCCAAAATGGCCTGGATGTAAGGGAACTGATATCAAGTCATGTCACACCAACACCCTTTAAATGGTGTTTGTGTGATAAATTTCTTCACACCCTCTAAAATGCTCATCATCACACCTTTTACTGTATCAGCGTTGTGGAGAAATGATGTCAGATACATGAGTGCTTGTATGACTGATCTGACTCAGTCAGTCCAGATGGCTTTGTCAACAGCATACACACAGCATACAATGGAAATACATGCCGCAAGGTGCAAAATGCCTCATTCATTTTAACCGCATATCAAAACTGCCTGGCACTTACCCATTCACAGAGGTGGAGTGTGTGTGTGTGTGTGCGCAAAGAACTTCTATTGTTTTTCTTTGTTTCTCTTTTCATCTCACCTTAATATATTCTAAAAACTTAAAACATATTCCGGTGGAGTGATTATTTATGTGCGTTTCATCGAACAGTAAAATGTTCAGGGGCTCAGATGAATGCCAGCGTTCCCGGTACACGAATAACTGCTTACTGAAGGTGCATCCTCATAGAGGAGAGCTGCGCTCACCAGCTAAAGTACCCTGAACAGGCCCAACATGCTGACACTGCTTTCTTTAATCCCATATTTAAAAGTTTTCTCACCATGAGGACACCGTTGGCGCACACGCCACCCTTTCGTGTGCTATGAAGACAGATCTGCTTGACATTTTCATGTCTGGTCTGGCATGCCCATCACACTCTGCTAGCTTGCAGAAGGATGCAGATGGTTAATCATATCACTCTGTGCATCTCATTAGGTGGCATGCTGGATACCACAGACCTTTCAGTGCCAAGTGGTGCGGGCCCCAGCCCAGCGGGTAAGTCTTCCCGGAGAGATTCATTAGTTGTGTGTAGCTCTGCCCAATAGACCTCCTGCTTAGTGCACGAGCTGGATACTTGCGTATCTATTTGTGATTGCTTCAAGACCGTTGCCACTATTGCTGACTGATAATACATTGGCCTGACAGCTGTCCTCTCAGCAGGGGAAATTTATGATATTCTTTTAAAATAAATTTTTTCAGACATGGGAAATGGCTTAATCGCAAGCGAACAGTCAGTCATGTCTCTGTACTGAGTAGGTCAATAGCTTCCCCACTGACAGGTAAATAAACACAGCCCCCCCCCATAAAACTGGTCACATCTTTATAGTTCTCCCTCGTCCTGTTTCCTTCCTTCCATTGACAGGTGCATCTGTCCCCCCTCCCACTACCCTGGCAGCCCTTATAAGGCTGGAGAGGGTCGGTAAGATGCCTAGACCAGCATAACCCTTTAGGTATTCAGGCCATGTCATCCCGCTAAGTCCTCGGTACACAATGACCGGACTGGCTGTCATGGCTGTAATGTGCTGTGTGAGTAGTGGAGGCAGGTGGAGTTTAACTCTTTCCTTTTCTCTCAGCATGTTGCCCTCCGTACGTTATTTCTAGTAGAAAGCAGCACGCTCATCCAAATCAGGATGACGTCCGTGGAGAAAAACAATTTGAGATGAAAATATGAAACTTTCTAAATAATTTGATTGGACATTGATGGAAAGCATAAAGACCACCTCGGAGTACTGGCAGTACTGGATTAGTTTTAGGTTTGGGTGTGGTGTCGAGTTGATGCAGAGTCCCTGCCACGGGGTGTCAGCTTTTGGCAAAGTGTGAGCAAGCTGCAGCTGTTGTTTGTACCAAGTGTTCTGAAGAGCAGTGACTACAAGGAAGACTAACCGCTTCAACCCTGATGTCAGATGACCATTCCTGACATAGTTATGATTTTTCACAAGTTGCAGTTATGACCACAGCGGAGGCATTTCAAAGTGGCCAGATGGAAGAAGTGTCTTATGATATCAGTTCAACAGTGTCACCACTGACAGAAGAATATGAGCATTAAAAAAAGGAGAAACTTTCTTTTTCCACACACGAGTTCTGTTTTGTAATTGTTGCTTCAGTTGCAGGATCGAGTTTGTTTATTAGGTGTTTGCGTCAATTTCCCTACAAATAAGTACACATCCATGAGCTTTGTTGGCAACATTTGCTGGCCAACAGTTTTTTGTTTTTTTCTTTTGTTATTTTCTATTAAATAAGCCATCTGTTGCTCTTGTCTCCGGTTGAGATAATGGCTTTATAACAACTAATAACCTTTAAAAACAAAACAACCCAGCTTTAAGGCTCAATTACAGGGTACTGTCTGTAGTTCTACAATGCATCCTTTCTCCTATTGACTCATACAATCACACCTAATTACATGTTCTGGTCCTTGACTGGTGAGAAGGTTGTGGTGAAAAGGAAGATTTATGCAAGTCTTCTCTGTGATGAAACTTGACTGCAGACTTTTATATTTACAAAGCATGTTTGGATGTTTAGCATCAGTTTATAGATGAGACATTACAGGAGCAGATAGGAAAACCTATTTTTATTTATCCAAATTTTGTTTTATTCATATGTATATTTATATGTATATTTAAACATGTTTTATTTTTATTGAGAGACACAAATTAGAGCCCAGATTTAGTCTTCTTAAATCCACCCATAGATGTGTGTATTTGTATATTAATTTGGGAGTCATTGATTTACTTCTGTTTATTTCTTTTTATTTATAGTCATTTTCTTATGCTTGAACCAAACATGTCAGGTACGATAAGTCAGTGTATTCTCTTTCTCTGAACTTAAAATGAAAATTGAATGTTTTGGTTGTAAACCTAAGGCCTTATGTAATCCCCCTTTCCAGACTGTGTTAATAATTCAGGACAATGAAGAGAAGCCAAACAGCTTTCAGTGTGCACAGGTTTCAGTCACAGAGGATTTACAGGCACAACCAGTCTGTGAGAGAAGCCTGAATTCAAAATGAAGGCAGACAACAACAAAAAAAAAGCCGGGTGAAATACCCCATCAAAAAGTCTTTACTTGTGGCTGTGATCTGGTCTCAGAATTAACCTTGTGGTCTAAGTATTTGCTCCGGCATGTGTTCCCTGCCTTTCACTCATTTGAAAGAATTGTTTGATTCACTCATCATCAGATATCTCAAGTCATGATCAGAGGAACATTCCACAGACAAGCAAGTCAAATCTATGTCAGTCAGAAAACACAGTTATTGAAATACTTGATGAGAAAACGGTACATGTACTAGCATCCACAGTGAGCAGTGATAAAATACTGTGACAGTATACTAGTACTGTTGGAATATTTCTCTGAAAAGCACAAAGTGGCACAGAAAGAGAAGTAATAAAAAGTTGCCTTTCATGAAATTCTCCATCAGCCAATAAGAAGACGTTAATATTAAGCTATTTTACTTTAAGTGGAATTTTGAATCAAAAGAGTAAAGTCACAAAATCACTTAAGTTGTGATGAAATAATGTCATTTTTTAATGTATTTTCCTAAAGGTAAAAAAGACAAATACATAAATGAATAAATAAATTAATAAATGCAAATTTATGTAAATGAGTGACCCATTCGGTCAAAATACAAGGAAATACATTTCTCTTTAAAACTTTGTTTGATATAAACTTTTTGCATGTCTTTGTGAATTTTATTTTATTAAATATTGAAAATTAACTGGCGCAACTAACTTGATATGATGTGAATGCATCATTTATAGCACGTGTACCAATGTTACAAATCACAACAACAATGGAGAGCGGTTGTGACTCGAGAGGCAGGAGAGGTCCTATACTAATGACAGGGATGGTGGTTCCGTCCTGTAAGTCAAAGTGTCTGTTGTGAAAACATCTCATTTGACATCCCTTTTCTTGTTTTCCTCAACAACAACTGTTTGTATTAAACAGACTTCTGTTTCTAAAAAAAAAAAAAGCTTCTCAAGTTGTAATCAGGCAGGTCAAGTCTTTATATGCCAAATTGCCACAATGCTGCTCATTCCTTTACATGAAATTCTATTTGCACTAACTTCTTATTCCCACCGAATGACATCCTGGCTGCTTTTAATCAGGCTTGCTATTTTTGGGGCCTTGGACATTTACTCTGCTAATTCTGTAAACACTGTTTTCTTGCAGCAGCCAAGTCTTGTGTGATCAAAGCCAGAGCTGATGGCGATAGCTGCTTGTACACACTGTTGATTCAGCTGTAAGATACTATTGTCGGCTACATAACTGTTTATTTGACCATGAATTGTTGCTCTCCTTATCTGTAGTCAGCGAGGCTATTGTTCCATTATGTTCCTACACAAGAGCCTCCTCGTTGTGCACTCACTTTGTGTTTCACTGGGGTCCACTGAACACAATAGAGAAGCGAGCAACTTGTTGAAGTGTTACTGATCTGTTGATGCTGTGCTAGATACCATTAATCCTTTCTTCTACTTGTTTTCAGGATTTAAACCTGTTTGGTTTTTTGCTTCATGTAAAGATTCCACTCAGACTTACATTAAGTGAATGCAGCCTAAAATCCAAGTGCACTTCAAATATTACTTTTGTTTTATTGTTGTTTCCATAAAAAAATCACTGTCCTGTTTTTTATTAGATTGCATTTCTACAGATCCCACTGCAGACCTTCTGCAGATGAGTCATACAGTATTTTGCAGCCGAAAAATAATGTACTGTAGGTTTACAAAAACAGGAAGAATTAATGTGCTATGAAACTTTTTTTTTTTCTTTTTTAAATGACAGAAGTTGCGAACTAAGTCGATGCAGGCAGCAGCGCTGTAACAAGCTGTCATAGTTGATTTTTGACACCATGGTTTTGTTCCTGAATTGATTGTTTGAACTGACAAGAAATCAGCTTCCTACTTTCAAAAAGGCACATGTACTTGATGTGTTTGCTCAAATACAGCATGGTTGATGCTCAAAACATGGAGCCCCATCTGAAAACTGCACAGACATGTTTCAACAATTGTCGACCTGTAACATTTACGTGCACACATTAACGACATTCACCCTTTTTGTGCGAAGAATGGGGAGGGGGGGTATTTTTTTATAATAAACTATCTGTATTTATACATATTGAAAAAAGGAAATGACTAATGACCATAGATACCAAGGTGTGAATGCTGGGAGGAGAGTCTTGCACTTTGCCTGTGTTTGTTCAAAAAGTGTTAAAAATGGCGTTCGAATGTAATGGTTTCTCAGTGGTTTCTTTTGAGCAGTCACAGTACATTTATCTGTGAACTGCTTCCCTTCCCAAGATATAAAGAACTGCCTTTGATGTGATCATTCACAATAAAAAATAAAGGGCTCATCAATTTTTAAATGGACGTTTTATTTTTGCAAATGTGCAGGATAATTATCTGAGTCGATTAAAACTTCCCAGAGGGCAGAAAACATTTAATGCTGCGTGCTGCAGCAAGCTGGAAGACAACACGGCGTGAGGGGTTTGCTTGATGACTGGGAGTGTTGTTGGTCACAGTCCATGGTTTGATGATGTGTTTCTGTTGCTGTGTAACTCTGCAGGGAATGGTTTTGTTAACCCCAGGGGCTCACCGGGCCTCCTCAGCACTCCCAGCGGCAATGGCCTCGGTAAAGTCATGCCCACCAAGTCTCCGCCACCTCCTGGAGGGAACATGGGGATGGGAGGCCGCAAGCCAGACCTTAGGGTTGTTATCCCTCCATCAAGCAAAGGGATGATGCCCCCACTGGTGAGTACCATGCACACCAGTGCACAGAAGTATCACCAGCCTGGGGACCTTTGAATGTCTCTGCTGCGGGGCATAGCAGAGCTTTGTTCTGACTTTTTTTTTTTTTTCATAAAGACTTTCAATGCAGAATATGTCTTGCAGGATTTTGCATTGTGTGCAAGAGAGGTTGTCACACCACAATGTTTAGCCGCAAAAACATCTGTGTCTGAGCAACGCTCCTCTTGAGTTGTGATCTGAGGACTGAGCCAAGAATCTGGCGAAACCTTCCCTCTGTGATTCACGTTTAAAGCGAGGCCTCCTTTAGCTGCTGTTACAAAGCACCCTCACCACAGCTCATACCTGAGGCTACAGTGGACTCGCCATCTATAAATCAACTTAGAAGAAAAACACACACACACACAATGAAGGTGAGAACCTTTAGACAACAGCTAACAAATACATGGTTTCCAGTTTAGTGTGTCGCTTGTGGCATCGGAGACAACTTTCAGCTTAGAAAAATGACTTTGTTTTGTAAATAAACCTCAGCTTGATGTTGGCGCTTCTCCTTTGCTCAGCCTCAGCTTGCCTTGGACCAGTGTTTAAAGAATTCTGTGCTACCACGTTTTTCCATTTGGAATGTATGTAGACCGGGACAGGTTGCATTACAGGAGGTCTGGAAGAGGTTAGCCCATGGCTGGAGGTCGGTTCAGGCCTTTTTGAGCAGGGGAAGGCATTGGAGGGTGCTGGCTGTGGCAGGTCTGCAGACGGCCTGTCATTAGGCCATAATGGTATTAAATTAATCACATCTCAGTGTGACAGAGTGTAGATGAAGACTTAATCAGGGGCCCAGGGTGTAAGCCAGATAATATCTTGTCGCCCTTGTCGTGTCTTCCCTCTGCTATTGATTGAGTGTGGGTATTAAGAGCCCTGGCCTGGTCGCAGTATGTCCCACAGCACAGAAAGATGGAAAATGTGCTTCTCATTCCTCCTTTCAGCCCAGGGAGGATTCAGATTGCACAGTGCTTTGCAGCCAGTGTTAAAGAATGGTCTTTGTCTGTAGTTTCAGATTATTACGAATTTATCAATCACAGTGTTCGTCCGTGTCCTGTAAAGTATCTATATTATCCTGAAATTAATGAAGACAAAGAAAAAGACAAAAAAAAAAAAAACTAATGAAGTGACAATCTAAGAGCTTTTTAGCTCAACAAAACCATTCATATTCACTTAAAGTTAGAAGATTGTGGCCACGTACTTAAATGTTAAATAAAATGAAGTCAAAGAGGATTTTACAAGGCCTGCTGAACGCATCAGCTGTTTAATATTAGTTATTGTACCGTCTATGATTAAATCTTACAAGGAATCACTTTTTCCCACAAAACGATTTAACGTCCAGCCTCTTCCTCTTTGTAACTTTCTTCTTTTCTTCTGTTGAGGGCAGTCGGAGGAGGAGGAAATGGATTTGGTGAGTTTTGACAAATGCCTGGGCACATGGCTGAAATGCGAGCGTGCTTCCGGGAATGACAGATGCTATACTGATGGGAGTACTCAAACCGATGACAGTCTGCATAAAAGAAATCCAGAAAACAAAGCGATGTGTCACTGCATGTTTTGGGTTTGGCTTGTGAAAACCGCCTTGGCCCCTTTAAATTGGCTCTTCTATCCCGAACACGTAAATGTTAGTCGCTACCACCAGGGGTGTCGGTGCGTGTAAGCGTGTCTATGAAAGAGCAAATCAGTGATAAATTCTTGTTAAACAGTTATCCTGCCGTCACAGTTCATGTTCAACCGGAGTGATGAGTAAAATATAAATGTTTATATATATTTCTTTTCTGGAGGGAGAGAATATGACATCATCCTAAATGAAATCATTCTGAGATACTCAGGTTTGGTGAAGTCATCTGGCTGGATAGTCCTGGAACAATTCTAGGAAGCCGTCAACATCATGATGCAATACAGCTTCAAACGTAACCGCTGGCAGCTGCACATATGTTTGTCACATTACATGCTGAGGATTTGTTGTAGTATTGTTCTCAACTACAGCATGTCTGCTTTTGATTATTAGACTGTGGATGCATTTGTAGCTCAAAGCAAAGTTTTCTGCATGACCACACCAAGCTGTGTAGGTGTGTTTGTGTGGATTGCATGCCACTCACTGCACTGAAAACCACTGGAGCTCTGCTGTGCGTCACTCTGGGAATTGAAATGTGTCATTTACGTTATCCTTCTACACACTTGATTGGCCGTTTTGAGTGTTAAAGTCATCCCAAGTATCACATTGAATGTTGTTATACTGAATGTTTATTTGATGGGTCATCTTCAGGGGGGTTGTCCCATTACAGGTGGCCTCACTCCTCTGAGCTGTTTCATAAAATAGTGTCTTTCTCTATGTCTAACATAGTTAGAAAGCATTTAGCATAGACTAGTGTTTTTCCCTGACTGTGGTTATCCAGCTACATAATTGAAAGAAAGGTAAAGAAAAAGAAACTTGTATATTAATTTACATAATTATATTTTAGCTATTACCCTTAGACTGGTTTTTTTTGTGACAAACGAACTAGTCAGTGTTTCAGGGTTTTATTTATCATTTCAGCAGTTACTTATTGAAATGCGGTAATCAATAATATATTAAATAATTTTTTGTAAAAGAAAAATCTACAGTCTAATACATTTTGGGTTTTAAAATAATGAACTTCATTCATTTAAGTCAGTAATGAGGTAGAAAAAGCTCAATATTCTCTGTCATGCAGTTATACTGCCACCTTGTGGCTTCTTTCACTCTAAGTACACAACTAATACATGTGAAACCAAATGAAAATGTTTTGTTAGCTTTACTGTCATTGTAATTTATTAGAAAAAAAAACATATATATCTTTGAGAATATCATGTTTTAGGTTTATATAGTTACTATGTTGTTTTTGTGTGTGTGTTTTTCAGAACACCCAGAGGACAAGCAGTTCCCAGTCCACACAGCCGCTTGCCACTCCCGTAGTGTCTATTACCACCCCCAGCTTACACTCACAGGGCCTGGTCTACTCAGGCATGCCCACCTCCTACAATCCTGCTGGTAAGTCTGGACCTGCTCCCCCCCCTCCCCGGGCTGAAAACAGCCTCCTGAGCTGGGGCCGTTTGTAGGACATGCTGTTGGTTCCTGCTCTTTTCTCGGTACCACGCGGTGCTGCAAGTGAAATGTGTGTGGTTGCTTTGTTTTTACAGAGTACTCCCTGAGCAGTGCAGAGATCTCCTCCCTGCAGGGCTTCAGCTCTCCTGGGCTTTCACTGGGCTCCATGTCGGCATGGCAACAGCATCAACTGGGCCAGGCAGCTCTTAATTCTTTGGTGTGAGTAACACACTTACAAACAAAGGCACACTCTCCAGATGCCCGCACATAAAAGCAACACCCACAGTGCTCTGTGATATCATGCTGAATCACACATCTACATATTCCCGGCTTGTTTGCTCTTCACGTTGGTTGTTTGCTTTTTTTTTTTTTTTTTTTTTTTTAATCTCAACACACAATATTTTGCCTTTCCCTGCTGCAGTGGTGGAGGTCATTTATCTCAGGGCTCCAACCTCTCCATCAGCACCAACCAGAGCGTAAACATCAAGTCTGAGCCCATTTCTCCACCACGGGAGCGAGTCACCCCGTCTGGCTTCCCCCCGCAACAACCGCAACAAGGGTCCAGCCGGCACGAAGTTCTGGGACGTTCACCTGCTGACAGCCTCAGCTCGTCTTGTAGCTCATATGACGGGAGCGACCGCGAAGACCACCGGCCAGACTTCCACGCCCCACTGGGACTTGGAAGACCTCCTGCTGGCTCTGAAGACAGAGCGAGCCCATCGGTCAAGCGCTTGCGCATGGACACGTGGGTGACATAAGTCCTGATCAAGCCTCCAGTCACCAGCCAGTCAGAGCGAGGGAGGGGTTAGGCATGGAGAAAAGAGGGGGATCAAAAGCCCTTAAAGCTATCAATAAGATATTAATATTCAACTCCATTTCAATTTGTCAGACTGAGATGTAATGTTATAAGACGTGTCAGGACGTATTTAAAGTAAATTCTCAAACCGTTTCAGGAAGATGGGAAAAAAATATCAGTTGGCTGGACTGAATAATGTGCACAAGCAGGTGGTATCAGGTACTTGGTGCATTTCAGATGGCGTCTGCAAAGGAAAGATGTTCAAAGAAAAATTGTTAAACAATAGGGGATAGATTATTGTAGTCACTGGTCTAGTCAGACACGTGTAGTTGCTGTTTTGCTGTTGTGCTCGCAAGTTTGCAACAATCAGAGAAAGTTGTGCTGCTTTCAGGCTGAGGAAACTCTCAATACATATGATGCACAATGCATAAACTATCTTTCAAACAATGCTGTAACCACACGCCACCTTTATTTCAAATGGCCTCTTGTGTATTGATCAGGAGACACGGAGCACATGCAGAATTTTGATAAGACAGTAAACAACCACAGCAGTTCGAACTACTGTAGTGAACACAAAAGTATAAAATGTGGGAGGTAAAAGCAAATTCACATCAAATTTTATTGCAATAATGCCATTCTATTCATTTTATAATTTAAAAGAGTAGGTTATAAATACGCAATTAAGTTAAAGTGATCCTGCCCAGTTGAGCTGGTGAGAAAGTCAACATGTTCACTTTTTTGTGTAACAGTTCATCAGTAATATAAGCCAAAGCTGTTTTTTGTGTTGTTTTGTACAGTTGCTATTATTTCCTAACAGTTCACTCAAACGCACCCTTTCTTTCATCCTAGTTTCTTTTTTTTATTTTATTGTTCTTTATTCAAATGTAAAATCATGTAAACCAGATCTTGAATCGATATCTAAAGCCATGAACATTTGCTCTTCTGTTTGTACAATTGAAAATTTGAGCCAAACATCGTTTTTTTGTTGTGTAAATAGCAACTTTAATATATATTAGCAGGGGGGTGAGTACATGCTCAGTGCACTGTATGATCGCCGTTTTCAAGAAAAGTATATTTTTGTGGTTTACAGCCAAGTTTACAAGAGTGGACCCTTGGAATTCAGATAATTCACTGGTCGATACTATTTTCTTTAGTCTCTTTTAAACTGAATTGTCCCCATAACCTCCCACGTGTTTCAGTTGCAGATGGTGGATTTGTTTTGTCTTTATGAACAGTGATTGTTTACTGGACACTGTAACGACAATGCAATGAGGTCGACGTTCCACTATTTTCATGTTTTCTGAAGGATGATCACAAGGTTAGGGGAAATAAGGTTTATTCCCACCTATTGTGTTTGCTGCACACCAGCAGGTGCTGAATACACTGCCACCATTCATATCCAAGGTCCTGGCCCCACATTGGAGAATAATCTATTGTTATAGCAACTCAAAGACATGCCATCTTTAAAATACTCCACTAACATGCTGCTGACTCATGGAATTTAAGCAGAAGACGAACCTTGTAGAGTGGCTGCTGACCTTAAGGCAAAACCAATCATTTGCCCAATGCGTGGTTGTAAATATCACACTTTTAAATGAATCATTTTTTCCGTCATTGGCTTCAGAAAGTTTATCACATATCCATGTCCCTGTAGTGAGCGTGCTGTGGTCCTGCAGTCTGAACCTTAGAAGAAAGGAAAAGTGAAAATCATCCAACGGCATTGAAGCCAAGTACAGCCAAGCTGTTACAGCATGAGTCTGATGCCTGTGTTGTTACACTGTAGAGGACAGGAAGAAAAAAAAAAAGGGGGGGCTTGTTTGATTTCACTGTCATGACAGACATAAATCATTCAGCAGTGAAATCATAACACAACACACTGAGTTCAGTTTCACTGCTGAGATGCACGCATTTGAATGAGAATCTTGCTGTGTGACAAAGACATTGCTTTGCATTTGCCACGGCATATCTTGTGTGTGTTTATGACTTATGCCACCCCATCATAATTTCCATAGCAGTTCTCTATGCACTTCTAATCCCAGCTCACATAAAATATAAATACGATGTCACTACAAGTCATATTTGGTCTGCAGTCCATCAGGAAGATAATGTCCGACTGTTAGCCTGTAATTCAGAAGTGCCACAGGTGGAAGTTGCTGGACTACAATTTTTATACATTGCAGTTCAGTAATTTGTTTGGGCCACCTCCTCATATATATTGATAGACATACTGAACATAATGTATAGCAGTCCAGATTATTATCCAGTTTAACATAGCAGGGGAAAATAGCAATAATAAATGACTACAACACAAATTGTCAACCTGTTTTGGCAGCATCACCTCGTAGTTGAGCACATATTTTAGCACTTGATAACATATCAGGGAATTTTGTAGTTGCTCTGTCAATATGCACAGTTAGCAAATGCCTTATCCCAAAGAGTAATTGCACCACTTTTATTTTCTCTCAGTTAAATACAAAAAGAAAGAAAAAAAGAGACAATGCAGATATGACTCAGACATGACCAGACCTGCCTCCTCACAGAATGGACTCACACAAGACAATGCATGGTGAATGCTCTGCAGTAAGCTTTGCTCCTTTGGTCCATGTCCAAATTGTGCACAACTGATGAATGTGAAAGGAAAATGGTAATCGATGAACCTCTGTAGAGGACTTTCTTCACTTTGCTGTGCAAGAATACACTGCTTTGCTTCATGGCTTTTATAAACAGAACTACGTGTTTGGTAAGTGTTTGTAGTTGATAGTTCACTTAATTAAAAGAAGCTGTTTTCGGTTTGAATGCTCAGACCGTTTGGCGGCACAAGCTGGACTTTGTTGCCAATAATGATTTTTTTTGTTTTTGTTTCAAAATCAAATAGATTTTAAGTTAATCTGCATTTTATTTCCCTTGAATGTGTTATTTTCTTTTCGACATACAATAAATATTCAAGTGAACTTTTTATTAAACGATTAAGATACTATGCTAGATGTTGTACAAAATTTGTATTCTACACAAAAGTACAAATATTGGCTTTGAAATGTGTAATTTAGTTTATCTCTCTTATTCTGTATAAAATGAAGTAAACAACTCTTTCATAGAATTTGTTCTCCTGTGAAGTCCCAAACAGTAGAAACTGTCAACTTTATTAAACACCTCAGTGTATGCTCAGTCTGAAGTCTACTCATCTTTGAATGAAATGCAACTTTTCACTTGTTTGTTTTTTTACCTAACAAATCAGTAAAGTGGAGCCCTCCCTTATCAAAGTGATATAAAATTAAAAACATGGCCGTTGTTTTCTGTGTTTGGTCATATTAGGGTGTTACAAATGTTTTATTATCAAATCTTAACCCCCCCCCCCTGTTATGTTAGGATCAAATCAAGCATCATAACCTAGCTATTGTTTTTTATTTCCAGTCTCCATGAGCTAAATGTTGGGATTGTGCTAGCCTGTGAACAGAGGAATAACAGGAACATAACAATATGTTATTTTAAAAATTTATGTTAATGAAATCATTAAATATTTAGATGGGAAAAAAATTAAGAGTGGAACAAGATTTTTAACTGAAGATGTACAATAACTACTTATAAAGTTAACCTGAACAGGAGCAATACTTATAAAAGTCAAGTACATTCAGACTTTTTAAAGCTGATTACACTAAAGGCAGCAGCACTTGTTCAAACTTCATTCTTATTTATAACATTATCCAACATGAATGTTTACTTAAGAACAGAAGATGACAATAAAACAAACCATAAAGAGGGACACAACTGACACCTGCTGGCAAACTACAGCATTTTCCCCCCGAGATTTAGCAGATGACGGTGCAGTTGAACTGCCCCGCCAGCAGGTGGCACTGTGGCACAACAAAGTACTGGGTCGCTGAGCTGTTTGGTCCTTTTTGTCATGTGCATTTCATTACATATGAAAGATGTTCCTCTTCTTGTGATCTGGTAAAAAAAAAATAATGTTCAGTCTGCATTATTAAGCCTATTAATTGTGTTGATGAGCTATTTAGAAATATGGCCTGAACCTTGACTGAAGTACAGTCATTCATTTGTTATTAGATTAAAAACAACAACAACAACAACAAAAACAAACAAACAAACAAAAAAAAACTGGTGGAGAAATTCTTAAAGTAATTTCAAATAAAGTAAAAAAAATCTTTATCAAAAAATGTATATCTATTTGTATAACTTACAATTAAGTATTATTTAAATTCATCTTATAATTTTATTCTGTTATTTATCCACACATCCAGTGTGAAGGCCAACAAAAGTTTACATTCGCTTGTTTCAGTTTTTTTTTTAGAAAGCCTCAGAAATGGTTGTCATTAACACATCATAGAAACATTCTTTGTTTTTCTTTGGAGGTGTGGGCATTGTCACAACTACTCTTAATACGCAAGTGGCCCTGGATTGCATTGAACAACATTGCCCAACACCAAACACTCTTTAGAATGAAGTGTTTTCCACATACACCCCTCTTCACCTTTAAAGGGGTTGATTGGTATGGCCCCTTGTGGAGGAATAACCTTTGTGTCAGTGCTTAGCAGGCGATAAAGAGATCTTGAAGCAGTCTGGCATCGCACCTCTTCTCCAACTAACAATGGTCATCGTGGTAGGTAAGGGTTTCTGAGTGGAGGACAAGGTGCCCTGCGAGGTCTCTGTATGAAGCCCTCCTGTTCCAGAGGTCAAGGAGACACAGACAACTGTTTTAAGTTTTTCATGAAGAACTCACATAATTACAACACAGTAATTTGTCCTTTGCTTCATCACCATATAGATAGGACCCTACTGACAAAGATTGACCATGCATTTGCTAGCAAGAGTTGCATGGCTCAATAATACCCAAGTTTAATGTTGTAATACTCACAGAAGCCATTAGAGTCAAATGAATCACATTTAAGTACCTAAATGTCACTAATGCATTAGAGTATAGGTGAAATATAAATCTTGCTATTGATTCAGACGGATCAGTATGTTACTGTTTAAATCCTGCTTAATATATCACATGTATGAGAATATGTTTACATTGTGCAATCTCAACAAGTAAAGTAGCAACTGTGGGATGATTGCATTAAAAAAAAAGGGGAAAAGTGCAGACACTTAGGAGTCATAGCACAAATAGCAAGCATATCAATCAATGCTACATTCCATCCCGGGGAGTTCCTGATGTTGTATGTTGTTGCTAAATGCACAGAGGACGGAGACACTTCAAGGCAAAACGAGTCATGGTTGCTATAAGCAGTCTTACTGGTGTTTTTCCAGCTGTGACAAGTTTAAAATTTGTCATGGAAAAGGTCGGCTGAAGCATGAAATGTGATCACCTTTAATCCAATCATCACTGCTTTTAGGTTATATATAACTAAGGAGCTTTATACCTAAATTTATATTTATTTACTTGTGCAATCAGATTTATATTGAAATATTAGTGGAGTGGAACAAGAATGCTAACCTTGAAGATAAGAAATTAGAGTCAGGTGTTTTCAGTCAGTGACATGATTACTACGCCTTGTGTTGTTATATTATACTGTTTTAGAGCACGAGGATCTATCAATGTCTATGTTTGACAAGCAATGCTTGTGTTCATGGAAAGTGTAAAATCCCCCCCAAAAAATGAAATGCTTTCAAAAATCCATTGTTAAATATTGATGGAACAGCAGCTCAAGTTTTTGTTGCCAGTTTGTTGGCAAAAACATTGTCAACAAAGTCAATGGCTCATTGAAAAGAAATGTTATCAACATGAATAGTTACAAGTTTAGCAGTTCATCCATGTGCAGTTTGATCTTTAAAATGCTCATCCTTTAGCTGAATGTGTTTTATGCATTTAGATTTCTGATGTCCTTGCTGGCGTAACCATGTGGAAAACAACATAATGCAAAAAATCTTTCAATACTTGATGGAAACAGTATAGTCTGCAATAATTTTTATCATTACTAGGAATAAATCTGCACCTTCAATGTGACATATGTGCACAATTAGAAAAATATTTAGTGGAACTGAATTATCCAGGTTTTAAGGCTTTTTCACTTTGTTCTTGGACTTTATTTTTATAAGGTCATATTTTTACAAAGTCCAATAATAAAAAGGAAGCAGGGTGTACAAGAATGGAGAGAAAAACATTACTACATGTGAGTTAGACTTGCACATCAATGCAACACAGGGTTGCAGCAACACTAAACTTAACAATGTAAATGCAATCTGGAAAATTACAGGGCCTCTTTTTTTAGAGGATAGGTGACCCTGTTGGTCTGACAAAGGTTCCAATAATGTTACCATGGAAACTTGTTCTGGTTATAATTGAACATGTTGTGAGAGACCAATTCTTGTGGTGCAGATGCTTGAAGGGTACTTTTTCCAACCTGTCAGAAAAAAATAACATTCTCCAGTCTGTTGTTTTTTTTTTTCTTTTTTTATTGGAAAGTTTAAATGTTCTGACACACATTCTCCTTATGTGAGGGCAAAAAATACTTCTGGAGTTTTTCTCTGGAAGTTCAGATGTAAACATGTAAACAAATAGTTTGGAAAAAATAAAGTTAAAGCTGAAAAATGATCTTTTTATGTTGCAACTTTTTTTTCATCAATTAAAAAAACTTTTTTCCAAGTGAAACATTACTTGAACAATATAATATGATCCTACACTATACCAAGGAGTTATGGTTTTCCAGGAGTACCTAAACATGCATGAAACAGAGACCATACAGGATGCTCTCAAGGTATTTTTTTTTGTGAACACAACAACAGGCTGTAATAAATGATTGAATACAAAAAACATAGAAGATTCTTTTTTATATTTTGACTTACAAGGAACTTTCGTTTTTCAAGTGAAAGTTAAGAGTTGGAAATTATTGTTGCAATTTTAATAAAGATTCAATTTTTGGAGATAATTTCTGGGGAAAAATACACTTGTCCTTGTGATAATACTAAAATGGTTTTGAGTCATTCTCATTTTCACAAATAAGTCAAAGAAGATACACTGCTCTGCAGGGTTTAGCAGCAAGAAATAATTCTGCACAAATCTGTCTTAAAAGGCATGACAAGACAAATTATTAAAGGGAATTTTTGATTTCTGGAGTATATGTGTGCTTCAAACAGACAAATAAACTTAATTTTACACACTGCCCAGAGAAGTAAATACTGCAAAGCAAAGAGATGTTTAGGTCAGCTGTGTACTCCACGACCTCACTCTTTCATGCCCGCGCCCAATTTGGGAGCTTTGCATGTCCCTAAGTGCATGTTCTTGGCTTTCTGACCATGACACCAGCTGTGCTGTGGGCTGGATAAGGTCCAGTGTGCATGTGCGGACTAACCAGGCAAGATTTTGAATTGTTTGACTTGTGTGAGATGTAGGCTAGGAGGCCACCTGCCACACGGGCTTGCCCCGCGGATACCCAAACCTGCCTTTTAACTAGAAGCCAAGTTGTGCTTCTTTCATGTGGGCCTGATCTCCTTAAGACATCAGCAAATATTGAACAAGACTCAGCCCAGACTCCAGCACATCTGCTGTCATGTCGCCTCCACTGTTAGGCCCAGAAAAAGGGGAGATTGAGGAAACAACAGTGGGTGTGTTGCATTAGATCTAAGTGTGGACAGAGAGCTGTAGTTTATACTTTGCAAACACAAATAGTCAGTTTTGACGAGCTTAGGCTAACCACGTCCCTCTGTAAATAAATAAGGGTCTTTGTGAAACTGTGTGCCAGATCTGTTCTGACATTTCATATGCCTCAGTCATGTTGTAGAATCCATCAGAAGTATTTTGGGACTGCTTTTTGGACAGTTGTGTTGTAGACTTAGGCTAGATTATGGCATTAAGTATATGTTCAAACATTTGGACCTGTAAGAGAACTCCAAAGTGTGCTGTATGCAAGTCTAAAAACAGACATATTGCCTCACAAATGCAAATAAACCATCAAATATTCAAATCAACAATAAACAGACTTACAAAACAGGCTGGTGTAGGGAGAGCAAACGTGTGATACTTTCAGTGTTACAGTGTCTGTTTAATCTCTCTGTACATTGTTTCCATTTACTCAATATTTGTAGTCAGATATTTTCTGATCTCACATGGCTGGAGCTGTCTGCAGTTCCCAGCTTAGAAAATTCAGGAAGGACTCAGCAGTTAACAGTCACATTCTTTCTCACAGCAATTGAAACTCAGCTGGTGTGACTGGAAGGACTTGTTTCACCCACTGTGACTCCTCCACTTGTTACGTCTTGTACTTCCTCAAACATCTTTGTCACCCTAGTTAGGATGGTTGGGCAGTCTTTTGGATGAACTAAATCACTGTTCGGCAGACATCAAGCTACAAGGTATGTTTTCTTTTTCTCAGCTGACCTGGGAGAATCTAGATGGTGAATTAATTTATTAGCTTTTTGTTTGTGTTGTCTTCTTTTTTATAGATCGGGAAAGTATTTGGGACTAAAGGAAGAATTATTTTCTGTGTTTTATGTAATTTTCTGTGATAGCATGTACGCAATCTTTATTATGTGAAGTTGTTAATGAGGAAAAATTGTTTGTATTTTGATTAAATATCGGGCTAATAGCAGCTTCTCTGTGTTCTTACACCAAATAAGACAAGAAGGGATACAATAACAAGGTCCTTTGTGTTGTTTGTACATATTGACAAGCCTCTTGGAGGGTTTAATCCTCACTATCCTCAGCTTCTGTAAGGTCATAGTGTACAGCTTTTCTTCGAATTTTAGTTATTTAAGTCAACTATAAGATATGAAGAACTAAATATTTCTATTTCACATCCATTTTCCGTCTAACAGGTCTCTTGGTATCTGAAAATGGATACCAAGAAAAATAACTTACTGGAGAACTTACGTAAGAAAACCAAGTTACCAAACCTCAAGAAGCCTCGTAAGAAGCCACTCAGAAGGAATCTGGCCCATCGCCGCAGTCTTTCTGTACCAGATCTAACTTTTGTTCCAGGTGAAGCCTTTTCTACAGACGGTGCCTTCCTGCCTAGTCCAAGTGACTCCATCTCCTTCGGCATGCCTTCTGGTGTGAGTGATACTGACTCTATCGCAAGTGGCTCAACAACAGATTGGACAGTGTTCATGGAAAAACTAAATGATTCAGCTGCAGAAACAGAAATTACACTCAGGGTCCTTCAGACAAATCCCTCTGCAGCTGCTTTCAAGAGAATGAGTGCGCCAGTAGAGTCTCCGAACCACTATGAAGACATAAGTAACACACCAAGTTCCGGCACAGAGAACAACATAAACTTCCCTCAAGATCCCCTCTATGCACAAGTGGATAAAAGAGCCAAGAAAAACTTACCAAAACTTAGTATTGAACCTTCCCTGGAACGAAGAAATGCTATCACCAACATACAAAGACTAGACATTGAGGAGAGAATGAGTCTTCCTGGTGAAAGGGCCTCAGCAGACTGGGCACTTTCTGTAAATTCTGCAGCAGGCCTTAACAGAGCACATTCTATGGGGGATGAAATGAACACCTACAAGGAAAAGATAGCCTTACTGCTTGAGCAGAAAAAAACAGCATTTGAAAGAAGAACTCCACCAGCAATCAGAGAAAATGCTTCTGCAGATAGGATGTCTCTTTCGGATACTCCTTATGAGGGTGCAGATGGCGCCTCTTTGGATTCTGCATGTGGCACTCCCAATGAGGAGCAAGTCAACCCACCTTGGTCAACAGAGTGGGAAGAAGAGCAAGAACCCTGTCGTCCTCTGATGATGAGAGAGTTATCTATGGATGAAGGTCTGCTAGAGTTTGCCCAGGTCGATGAATGCCTGGATGAGGTCAGTTTCAGTATGTATCTAACTACACTACACATTTACTCTGAACACCTCTGTTTTTTGAAGTGCAAATACTACTACATATGAAGTACATTTTTCTAAAAGGTAAATGATTGTTGTAAAGAAGTCCAAACCATTCAATCCTGTACATTTGGAACTTCATAATTCAACTTCAACAAAAAGGGTCTACTTCTTAGAAAATCTGAAAATTACAATTGGCTCATTAACAAGAGGATGTGAGCTGTCATAAAAATTTCCATAGAACACCCCAGCTGCTATGATCATGACAAGAATATAGCAAAATATAGATTAACAATAAGATATTACAGAACAACGTTGATCATATCTACTTAAGTATTTGCATGGTTTCATTTACTTGTCAAAATGGGGTTTGTTTTGTTTTACCAAGAGCCCCTCATATAGAGTAACGTTCTTACTATAGTATTATGCACTTTGTAGTTTTTGTGACACTAACTCTTTGGTCAACTTGTGCAACAGAATGTACCAGAAGTGTCCTCAGCAGATCAGTCTTCAGCTTAGTGACAACCTGGGATCTTCCTCAATAGTGCCCAGGGGAATAGTTGAAACCAGGACTGTGACATCCTTTTCACTCTAGATGTCTTTTGAGATAGTGTATGGGAATCATTTATAAACCTGTGTTACAAGTCAGCGACACAATGTGGTATGAAAAGCCGTACAAAACAAGCAGATATATGCAAATTAAATCACCCTTTGACCTGCATTTTTGGACTTTTTTTTTTTTACTGCTGTTAGCAGTATTTACATATTATAGACATTATTATGCTGCTGAAAGAGATCATATAAGGTCATCAGGAATACACATAAAATTTTGAGGAGTTTAGCTTGAAGCTACTATGTGCATCTATAGTATATATATCTCATCTCAGTTTGTACTGTAGTGTTGTCCTATATCTTTTTCAAATTTAGCTGTCTTCTGAGGCATGTGACGTCTTCGATGAAAATGCCATAGATCCTTTTGAAAGCACAGTGAGTATTTATTGAACTGTTGTGCTGCTTGAAGTTTTTTAAGCTTCTAAATGTGAATGGTTCTCCACAGGAGGGTCTGAGCCCTGGCTCGGATGTCCAAACACCTGCCCCATTCCAAAGGTACTTCTTGAGCATCAATCTAAAGTACGGAAAGAACCTAGTTATCAGAGACAAGCGCTCCGGTAAGTCTGAAACAGGTAGAGGACTAGCATCAGGTCTTGGCTCTTCACAATCAGAGAATGTTAGCTCTTCAGAAAAATAACTTTATAAAATTACATGAAATCATTCATGTATTATTTCAACTGTGAGTTCTTTCAAACACCCTTAGCTTGATCATTAAAAAAAAAAAAATTCAGCTCCTTTTGTGTTGGACTTTGGTCCTAGCCTGATAGTGAGTCCTTGCTGAACCACTTCAGGCACACAAAGTGCACTTTTGGTTAGTCTTGTGAGCCACAAGACAATGGCAAAGTGCAAACTGGAAATGTGTTGTTGTGTTACAAGAAAGGACTGGGTGTGTTCTGTGGATACCTTTGTTTTCCTTTGAGGATGACATCTTTTCTTGAGTGATGTAAGAACACAAAACATTCAAAGGAGAATGTGGTAAGACCAGAATAACAACAACAAGAAAAAAGTTAAAGAAGGAATATTCATTCTATGGATGAAAATGATCATGTAAACTACTTTTACTGTTAGATTTTGTAGTAAAAACGTGATTTTTTTGGTAACTTTTTTACTTATAACAACTTTGAATACTTTTCATGTTATTCTTTTTATTCTTTTGTGTGAATGTTTAAGTGCAATGACTGCTGATTGGACATTTAAATTAATTTGTAACACATATTAAGCAATATATCCAAAACAAAAACTAGTCCTAAACTAATAGAAATGCAATAATTTTTGTTATTATAATAAAAAAAATTATTGCATTTGAATGAGTGATTTTGCTGCTCTTTTAAGAATTGATTAATAATATTCCTTTGTGGTGGAGAAAGACATAAAACATTTTGAACTTGTCAAGAACAATTTTTCTACACAGGTCTGATTTTTCTACACAGGTCTGATTCCCCCGAGAGGACCAGGTGTATGGAAACGTTTACTTTTGTAAAACAGCAACATCAAGTGGCTGAAAAAGGGAACTACAACATAAAAAGGAAATTAATACGTGATCTCTAAATATGACAAGATACCAACAAATGTTTTATTCAAAGTGAAAAGAAAAAACAGCTTTTGAGAAAATGATATTTTAATGCAAGTGTAGAAATCCAGCATGGTAGCATATCACTGTTTATTTTATTTGCAATAAAACCCAGGGCCTACCTTGTGTTTTCAACGCACAATCTATTGTGCTGCATCTCTTTTAGCTTTGGGGATCACTTTAAGACGTGTTCATGGAATTATGCAGGTTTTTGTTTCCTGCGTGGGGGCCGAAGACTCACCAGGCACAGCGCTAGTTGAGACCTTACTTTCCCTGACAAGATGGCACCACGATGATGCAATGCCCACACACGCCCCCTGTCTCTCCACTGTTTGCCCAACAATTAACACAGTGCCAAAGGCCCACCAATGCCATACACTGTCATTACATATTCTGAAAGGGACCACACCACCAGCCCCCGCTCCTTGGTTTTTGTTCTCATTCCCCCCCTCCCCTATTAATTTCCATCGTCACCATTCTCAGCCATGCCAGAGCTTTTCTCCTCGCTAGCTGCCACATTCTCCTCCTGTCAAGTTGCCTGGAGGTTTCCCTGTCACAGGCTGGCAGGGTGGAGCTGCTGTGGGTCCTGCCTGCCTTTGCGAGATGTTCATTTGGAGTGGGGAGCTGACAGGCCTGACAGCCCATCCCCACAGGGCCTTTGTCATGTGATTCAAGCCTCCCTGCAGGCTCTCTCAAGCACCCCTTTATTCCCCCATACAAATGAAGGCATGGGGCTGGCTTTCATTTTTTGGCCAATCTGCGTGCAATTGCAGAAACAAAGAAGTCCCACACCCCCCACCCCACTCACAGGCAGACTTTTTTAACAGGCTTGGGAGATTAACACTGGTTGCTTCTAGATTTTGGTTGCCGGTTGCCTCATGCTGGCGAGTGTTTCCACTCTTTCACAATTAAACAGCTACATTCTTGTTTGTGCCATGTGTGGGGTGGTCCTCCTCCTCACATATTACAGTCTCTCACACAATCAGCATGGGGGAAGGGTGTGCATGTTGCGTGTGTCCATGTGGTATTGATACATAGTGTACATTTTAATTGTGAAAACATGCCCCCCAAAAAAGTTAGAATTTGCAAAAATATTCCCATCCAAGTATTCTATATTCATTTCTCACTCAAGATGAAAACCCTCTTGTATTACAAAAGCATATTTCTACAATTTGCTCTTATTTCTGAATCATTTCAGGTACAAGTGATCCATATGTCAAGTTCAAACTCGAAGGAAAGCAGTTCTATAAAAGCAAAGTGATTTATAAAAATCTGAATCCTTACTGGAATGAGTCTTTCACTTATCCACTACGAGACAGGGAGCATGTTGTGGATATTCGGGTAAGGAGGGTTTGTTTAGTATAACATCTTTAACTCATAAGAGTTTAACTATGTATGACAATTGTTTGTTAAAATAATGCAGATTTATAACAAAAACCTGACCGCAGATGACTTCATGGGTTCCACCACTATCTCTTTGAAAAACTTGGAATTGCAAAAGTAAGTTGTTGATTGATATTCGTATAAATATGTATCATTTAATATTTGTTGATATGCGGTTGTCATGAAGATTCCCATTGTGGTCATCAGTTTTACTTTTCCTGCCTTATGCGTCTTCCCACAGGCACTATGAAATGGAGTTGTGTCTTCATGATTCAAAAAGCAAAGAGGAGGACATGGGAGTTATTGTTGTGGATGTCTGTTTAATGTTTAGAGATGCCACCATCAAAAAAGGCCACGTAAGAATATTTCTAATTTGAACACATCAGTCAGGATTACATTCTTTGTCCATAATTTTTATTTTAAAAGTTCTTTTTTAACTCATGGTTTTCTTTTTCTGTCTTTTATCTGTAGAAATTTTTTCTAAAAAGGAGTAAGGTATGGATTTCTTAAATTATGAAATTTTATTTGTGATTTAAAAATTCCGTCATTGCATCCAGAATGCGACTGGTGTCCCTTCCTCCCTTCATTTATCCAGCAGCACAGTCAGGTAGCTTGATGTAGAGCACTAGGGGGCAGTAGCTCACTGTACTATAGTGCAACAAAGACTACAACAGTGTTCTCTGGACTCTGGTTTTGCTGTACAAGCATGTCTAAAGTAAAAACTAAGTATTCTATGGATTTATAGTTGCAATTTTTGCAGTGTGTATCCATTTTCTTATATGTTTCCACACAAAACCAAAGACATAGATATAGATGCATATTTATATATATAGAAATAGTAATAGCTATGGATATAGATTCGGTGAGTACTATAGAATAATATTTGCTTCTGTGGTAAACAAAGTTCTATTTCCCCTCAAGTGGTTTTCAATATATTGCAGCTGTAATTAGATTCAGAGTGAAATTGGAGGGTTGCTTCTTGGGACTCACACTGCAGCGAGTGGGTTTCTATTCACACCTATGCTGCCACTACATCTGCCACTGTTCAGTCTCTTGATGGTCCAGTAGACAATCTCAATTTGAAATTAGATGACAAAGGAATGAATGCCATTTTCATACACACTGTAGGTTATCTGCTACAGATGGTTAAAGATACTCAAAGGGAGACAGAAATGTGTGGTGGGACCATACACAATGTTCTGCCTCTTAAATCACAGTGCTAATTTAACAACGTAACAATGCAATTTTCTTCCCATTTCATTTTTGACAAACGTACAATATCTTATTGCATTTAACACCTATCCTGGAAGTGCCGAATACCCAGCTCTTACAGCTCTACTTCCCCCTCTGTCAGAACATCGTTTTCTCCCTCTGTGATACCACCGTAGAGACAGGGAATGGCAAGTGCCTGAGTAAAACTCTGCTGTGTGATGGTGTTTCAAACAGGAGGGGGCGTATGGGAGAAGCGGAAGGGGGCCTCTGCTGTTTGAGGCATGTTGCCAGTGTGGGATGCCTAAGATCGGCAAGGCTGATAATTCCCAGGCATGGTGGGCAATAACCCAGATGTTAGGGATGTAATATCACAGCTGTGGATGGACAGTGCTGAGGTACCAGCCAAATGGACCTGGGTCTGAGCTCATCATGCTTGTCCCCATGCTGTCCCACCATATGGAAGCAATCGCACAGCCCTTTTAGGACCAGGAATAGATTCTCTTTAGGGGCCACTTACAGTTAAGTGGAATTGTTTTATTGGCCGCTGAGATAGAAATGTGTCCAAGATAAACACTTGGGATGACTTGGCTGAGGCCTGTTTTATATCGCTCCCCTTCTCCCTCTGTTCCTCTTCTTTTGAAGGGGGCTGATATTTATAGGGCTGTGCCTGTGGTATTCCATGTTAATTCAGGTCCCTGAGATGTGCTTTGATCCCCTTCGGATGGGGTGGCAATGTGGGTTGCGACCCCGTAGTGATGAGGAGGGGCCGGAGTAGCAGGGGAGTTGCACTGAGGCTGTTTGAAGCAGCGTCGCCAGGGCAGCCGAAGGAGCTGGGCAATCAAAGAGGCTAGAGCAGATTACGCTCCTGCTCTTTAATTACAGTCAGCCCTACACAACCTCTGTGCTGTTTGTTTTTTCAGCCCTGGCCTATCACCGCATGGCCTCATGGGAACTCGAACATGGAAACATATCAAGGCTTCTCCTCCTCTCACTCCCTCTGTTGCACACGGCAGGAGAAGTGGATTATTTGCTGGGCTGTCCTTTATTTTCTAAGAGTTCTTGAAAGCACAGTACTATGGTTGATTTTCTAGCTGCACTTTAGCAGATAAAAATGTTATTTTTGCTGGTTAAATTGAAAGTAGAGGAATTGGCCAACATGAAGTAAACTCTAATGCTGGCCTTACATACTGCATGTATGCATAATTTGCTGATGAGAGAGCTGTGCGGTTTGCATCATTACTCACTGCTGCCTGCTGTCTCTGGTGCAGTATGCCAAGTGTCCTGCCTCCCCACACTCAGTCTGGAAGCCAGTGATGAGTGGGACTGTCACAGCCAGGGACATCTGGCTGCTTGCTGACGTTCCTCTCTTTCCAGGAACCTCCATGGTGTGGCTTGCCTGTCAGTAGAGATGTGCTAATGTGCTCCAACAGAGCTGCCCCGTATAGTGTAAACCTTTGTCCTACTTTCATGCAATATGTGAACATGATGAGGTGTTAGACTTAGGCAGTAGCTGGTAAAAGGGAGGGAGAGCACAACGCTTCCATGCAAGGTGATTTAAAAAAAAAAAAAAAAAGAAGAAGCTGTAACTGTCTGCATCTTTGCCCTGCTGTAGAACCAGGCTACACCGTCTCGCCCTGCTGACACACAGAAGAATCAGCTGAAGAACAGGGTGTGGACCGGAGTCCTCCACATCACCTTGGTGGAGGGACAGGACCTGCCCCAGTATGGTCATGGTGACATTTACGTTCGCTTTCGCCTTGGTGATCAGAAATATAAGAGCAAGGTTGGACCTGTGTTTTATTTTATTTAATTTGAAGAGTCTTTTCACACTTCTCCCACTCTTCTTTCTCTCACGCTTCTCTGTATTTTAAATGCCTGCTCTTTATAGTTTAACTTTCTTCCAGCTCCTATCTCTTACTTCCCAGCTTTTCTCTCCCAGCAGGTGCCTGTCAGTGACTCACCTCCACCTTGGCTCACTGGGCTATGGCAGAGGCAGCTCATTAGACTGGGCAAGGCTGCCACTCACTTCTCAGTGTGCTGCAGGTGCTGGGCTTCATTGCCTTCATTTACATACCCAGCATGCCCTGCTCATCTACCTGTACTTGTTGGCCTCCCCCTGATGATTCGATGGTGCACTTGTCTTGTGTTGTCGTGTCATTTCTTTGTAAACCACTCTGCTTTCCTCTCTGCTTGTTTGTTTGTTGAACAAAGCTGATTCTAATTGGAAGCTGTCAGTGTTTACAATCCCAGAGTGGCAACCGAGGTGTACACATACTGTACAAGCACACACAAATGGATGCACATAGCACAACACACCACTCTTTCTCTTCTAATGCTTCCTTCTGCTAGGGCTGAACAAAGACTCAATCCATGTGTCATCCAGGAGCCATTCAGCCTGATAATGCATTAAACCTGACATTGCATCAAAGTGTACCTTTATAAGTGTCGCCATGTTACTGAATGAGTTGAATTTGTGTCTTTGCTGCTCCTAGAACCTTTGCGTTCAGGCAAATCCTCAGTGGAGAGAGCAGTTTGAGTTCAATCAATTTGAAGATAACCAGGAACCTCTTCAGGTGGAGGTGTACTTAAAGAGAGGAAGGAAAGGAGAAGAATCATGGGGGATGTGGGTATTTCTTGTTCATTAATTTATCTCACATTGGTTTGTCGGTAGAACTAGTAAAGCTTTCTTAAGACCATTTTTTTGTTTTTGTGTCACAGGTTTGAGGTTGACCTGTCAAGCCTTCCTGTTAATACGAGGCAGGTTTACACACGTGTGCTGGACCCAGGGAAAGGAAGGCTGGTGTTCCTGCTCACACTGAGACCTTGCAGTGGGGTCTCCATCTCTGACATTGAAAATGCTGCCTTGTCAGATAACGAAAAGAGAAGCACAGTACTTGAGAATTTAGTAGGTCTTATTATTATTATTATTATTATTATAAGTATTTGCATTAGTTTTTCCCACATGTGGTACTTGTCCTTATTATGCTAACAAAGGGATTTAACCCCATTTGTTTCATACAGAGCTTAAGAAACTCCCACAGATCTGTACGAGATGTTGGCTTCCTTCAGGTCAATGTTATAAGAGCAAATGATCTTCCTGCTACTGACCTCAATGGTAATCTTACAACCAATTTATTTGCTTTACTCATAGTAATTAACCCTTATCCCCCTTTTGTCATTTATTTTTTCATGTTGAAACCCAATGCATTTTTATTTGCAGGAAAAAGCAACCCCTTATGTGTTATTGAACTTGGGAACTGTAAACTTCGAACTGACCCAGCCTACAAGACCCTCAACCCAGAGTGGAACAAAGCCTTTACACTGTAAGGACGCCCCCCCCACAAAAAAAAAAAAAAAAAAAAAAAAAGTTTGACATTTTGATTATAATTGTTTGACTCTCATTTAAAGCCCAATTAAGGACATTCATGATGTTATTGAGTTGACTGTCTTCGATGAAAACGAAGAGAAATCGTCAAACTTTCTGGGAAAAGTGGCCATTCCTTTACTGAGCGTAAGTTTGTTTATTTCGACCTTCTTCTGTCGCTAACATGTCTTCTGCAAGATATGATTCAGTTTAAGGTATAATTAAGCATATACTGTATATTTGCATTTTAAAAGGTTCAGAATGGCCAGCAGATCTGTCTATTCTTGAAGAAAGAAGACCTGGACAAAACTTCTAAAGGAACCATTACACTGGTGTTGGAAGTTATCTACAACAAAGTAAAGATCAAACTATGGTTTATATGGGTGATGGCATTCAGATTCATATAATTTGAAGTGAAAGAATATTTAAAGTGAAGTGTTAAGCTTTTCTGTCTTTGTTTCAGGTCAGAGCTGGCATCAGAACTTTCCAACCAAAAGAGTCAAAATTAATTGAGGAAAACCCAAAGTTCAACAAAAAGGTGATCTCTTTTAGAAGCATTTCAAAAAAGGCCTGCCAGAAGGTTTGCCTTATACGTTCCACTAACAAAGTTGCCACAGCCAATCCTAACACGGTCAAGTTTTTAATTGCTCATAGTCATACTAATTTGTTTAATTGACTTTAACCTCATGAGTAGCAAGCGAAGGATTGTAAAACTGATTTAACCTCATTGCAAAGCCATAAACATTATGTCCAGCATCAAACGAGACTACAGTGTTTTGTTGCAATTATTTTCCATTAGGTTCTTGCCAGGAATATATATCGGGTTCGAAAAATCAGCACAGCAGTTCTGTACACGTTACAGTACATTAAAAGCTGTTTTCAGTGGGAGAGCACGCAACGGAGTCTAATAGCCTTTCTGGTAAGTCATTGCCTCACATTAATGAACTCTCTTTAAGCCTTGGGGCGGACAAGTTTCGCCCCGTTTTACTGCAGCCCAGTTTTAATTCTTCTATTTTGTATGAATGAGATGTTTAGGAGATTCTATGGTTTAGCATTTTTCTCTTTTTGTTCGCCCTTTTCCCATAAAAAAGCCCCCAAAAACCAAAACAGAACAAAGGGTGCCTCCACTTTTTTTTTTTTTTTTATCTTATATGTATGCAATGGATGTGATTTATCCTCTTAATCAAACCCCACTTGGCTTTCCTTCTATTCTGATGACATTAGAGTACATATGAAAGAGTGTGGTTTTGGCGTTTGTACATCTGACTTCTTAGCAAAGCCTCCTACCCAGGGGATGGTGTGAGGAAGATCACAGTCTACGCTTCCTTGGGTGGAGTAGTGACAGTTTACCTTTGAGAGTTGAACCTTGTTTAAATGTCTCTGTTTAGCTGTCTTTAATGAGGGTATGTGATCTTGGGTCCTAAGCTTAAATAATCTTGAAACACCTCGTGAATCTCCCACAGCACAGCACATGTAATGTCATGATTAGGAGTGTACACTTGCCATGAAAGCCCTGCCAGCGCTGTGTCAGGGTGAGGAAACGGTCACAGACAGGGTGTGTGAAGAACTCTCCTTTCACTGCCTTTCTTCTGTCTGCGCTGTCTCAGGGTGACATGCAATTCATACCTGGTGTATTCTATAAGCCCTTCTCACTGATCCCGAGGTGCAAATCCCTTCAGGCAATGGCCAGGCTCAGTGTATCACAGTCTTTAGAAGAAACGCGGCTCCCAGACAGACGGGCGGACACACAGACGGGAGGACAGAGAACAATACAGGCAATTGTTTAAGGATAGAGTGGGAGGCAGGCTACTATCTGGGAAAGAAAGTTGGAGCATAGAAAAAGTAAGACAGTTCAGATAGTGAGAGACTTGGAGGCAGGCGGCAGGGATGGATACGGGCAGGAGAGCAGGAGGATAGGCAGGCTGACAGGTGACAGGTCAGCAGGATAGGGCCTTCCTCCTCCACCTATAATTAGATCCTCCGCAGGCAATGGGAGTGTGTGCTGATACACTAATCTTTCATTTCCACTTCTACTCCACCTGCTGCTCAGGAGTAAAGCATACAAATAAGGATTTGAAAATGAAGGAAACAACCTCACGCCTGCTATTTTCATCAGTGTTACAGTAGTGATGAAGGCAGTTCTTATGAATTTGACTAAAGTCATCTGTTTCAGACACTATCACTAACACCAGCACACTGGTTGATGTGCTTAAAAGCAGATAGTCAGCGAGAAGTCAGAGTACGCCTTTGTCTGTGATGAGAAGCGCTTCAAACACTCCCAGTGTCGAAGGTGATTTGGTGAGAATTGCCCAGAGTGAATCCGGCACTGTTATTCATCACCCACTCATCAGCAGTGAGAGAGAGAGAGAGAGAGAGAGAAGTTCAGAAAGTGAAAAGTTCCTTTCTCTTTTTCAATGATTTATTTTATCCTCAACAAGCACAACGAAACATGCTAATCGGATGTAAATATTGCAACAGAATCTGATAGTCGGTGAGGGCAAAAACAAGGTCTCGACTGACTGTCATTACAAGTCGAGTGCCATGCCACTATCTACACTCGTGCCCCTGCCCACTCCAAGGGCGTCCACCATACAGTCTATTCTCCTCCTCCAAGTCATCATTTCCAATTAAGTTAGTGTTTGGAGCTGTCTAAAGCAGCATGCCACCATGTGCTCTAATGAAAGCAGCTCCCACTCCTATCTTTATATCTTTAGGCAGTGGTAATAAGGTAACTGATTCAGACATTGACAGATGGCCTCTGCTTGCCTCTCAGATGTGCATAATTATACCACTAGTATCTGCTCTTTTCCACAGTGGCAGGCGGCAAAGGGTTTCTCAGAGTAGGAAAGGCTGCAGCGGTGGGTCTAGCTTTAATATATATTACAATACATTATTTATCATGCGGGCAGGCCAGGCCTACCCTTTTACACTATATATACATCATGTAATACATTACCACTGCTGTGGTTTTTCCTGGGACTGTGGGATGCACACGTAGTGCCTTACCAGGAATACTTAGCCATTATATCACTCAGCACCACAGGCACATTTTCTGACCTCCACACAGCATGTAGTGTACATTGCCATCCTGCTTCTGCAGATTCTTGTTTGCGTTATGAAGTGGTTGTTAGGGTGTAAAGGATTAAAATTTTGCATGAGGGATCACTGCAATAGTTCATGTCGAGTGGAATTTTTATGTATACATATCAAAATAAATCCCTCATGAGTGGCAGAATGGCAACAAAACTGCTCTTTGGTTTTATGCAACAGCGATGTGTTTTTTCTTTTTGTTTTGAAACTGAGAGAACTGCAGTGTGGTTACTGTTTGTGGGCGCAGGAGGTCCTGCAACTGGGCAAATTCATCTGCACAGTCCATGTTGCTTGAAGTTGCCTTCGAGTTTCTGCCAAATGGCTTGCAGTTTTAAAATAGATGGGTTTTTTTTAATTAGGAAAAAAAGTAAAATGAACAAACAAGCATCTAAACAAAGTTCTAGCAAATCCTCATAAACATTTTCATCAGTTAACGAAAACACAAACAAGAATTTTTTTTTTTTGGGCTCCTCTTGTTTATGCTGCAGTAATGAGCTGAAGATCTGCGCTCTTCAACACTTTGACAACAGCATGTTTCTTTTAGCGAGGGAAAGAAAAATGTGACAGCTAAAATCTTCATAAAATAACTGCCGTTAGATGTGCTTTTCACTAAGACTGAGCGAAATGAATGCGCTATACATCAGCAGTGACTGTAGAGGGGTCACCCAGAGTTCCTTTCTGCACACTAACTCACCACCTGTAGATGGCGCTACAGCACTGCTAGAAACACAAACCAAGGCGCTAAAGAGATCAGGTCAGTTTCTTCTCCCAACAGGAGCCATTCGTGGGAACAACTTGAAGTGAAATCCTCCGTCCTGTGCATTAGACTGAGAGACAAAAGTTTCTTTCCCCCACCAAAAACAAACAAAAAAAAAAAGAAATGACAACTGGCAGAGTAAAGGTCCATTAGCTCAAGAAATTAATCTTCTTTTAAAAGTTTAAATTTGAAAACAATTTTGATTTGGATGAAATGGATGAGAGGCAATGCAAGAAAAGGGATCTTTTGGAGATAAAAGGTTATTTTGCTTTGCTGTCATTAAAATGCTTAAAGTATTTAACTAGAATGAATATTTTAACATATGAGGAACCTCATCTGTCAGAACTTAGACACAAAAAGAATCCTGTACATCTTTTGTGGGTATTTGAACCATTTTCTTTTTGACACTGCCAGGTAGCAACTGGTTTAGACATCATTTGACAGCCTGTGAAATGTTGATTGCCTCACATCACACACTGTAAAGATGGCATTTGATGAATGTTTGATGTGGTGCAGCTGTAAACACGCTTGGCAGCTGCAATGAGTTTTTTTGGGGGGGGGGCCTGATAGAATCATCGTCTCCCAAGATGAGGGCAGGACAGGGTCAGATCTGGCTCCAGAGGTCTTGGGAGACCACCTGTGTAGAGCCACAGCAGTCGGGTCATTAACCAGAACACCAGCCGGCCAAGATCAAGGCCATAATCAGAGTCGTCATAATTGTTCTTGTTAACACTGTCCCTGAAAATGAGATGCTTTGTGAGTCTTGGATCTGTTCTTTTGTGGTTTACTGCATTGCAGCGTGGCTGCGCCTTTGTGAGAACAGCAAGAGGACTGTGTGAGCCTGTGAATCGTCTCCTTGTTTCTGCTTTGCATCTGTTTTCTCTCTGTTTGAAAAAGTTGGAGGCCTTAAAGGAGTGGGTTTCTTCAGTCTCTTGGGGGTTATGCTCTCCATCTCCATGGCTGTGGGAGTTCTCACAGACTGTGCAGTGGGAATGTGTCTAGCTGTGGAAAAAAAAAACGGGAAGGCAGTGATGGGTATGCGTGTGCGGTTGTTTTAGTATGAGATGTATTAATTATTAAATGATAGTCTGTGACTACTTGCAAACTGCTCAGCAGAGCAGTATTGTTATTCAGCCACCCTCACATGGCTGACAGCTCTTGAGGGTGGCTGAATACAGTGTGCAACCTTGGAACATTTCACCCTATTAATGGAATTAATGAGCTTTCTCTACAAATAGTCATATCATGCTTGTAGGATTTTCCACATCTTTAGATGTTTAAGGTGCATTTATTGTTGCAAAAAAATATTTGATTTCTTTTTCTTTTTTTTTTTAAAAACCAGATTTATTATTGCAATTTTTATTTAACCTTTATAAAACAATACAAATGAAGCTTCAGGTCTAAATAAGTAGAAGAGTTGAGTTATCTGATTTCTCTGTTGAACTTATTTATTTATTTATATTTAATTTTTTTTTCATTCGAGATGTTTTCAGTCTAGTTGAAGTATGCTCTGTGTTTGACCCCGCTGTGTGTGGCGTATCATAATGACTGCCTTTAACATACTCACCACCTTCCTGCTCGCAGAGGACACCTCTCTCCGTGCAGCTGAGGCAGCGACCTGTCCACCCCTGTGTGTGGCTGTTTCAAGGCCGGTCTTGGCCCCGACGCGTTAACGTGTGTGAGCTGAGCTGACAGCAAGGGAGAGACCATGCCCCCCTCCCCCCCAACACACACACATACACATCCACCCCCTCAACTCCCCACCTCCTCAGGGGAAAAGGCTCGCATGGCAGATCTGTCACCCAGGAGGTCGCTCAGTGTTAACGCTCCCGACACGGATTAAACACTAGTGGCCAGTGCCGGACTGCGGGGTCAGTGTAGCCACCACTGACAGGCACCACAGGGCCCCCACTGACTGCCCCACTCCAGCATCATGCTGGCGTTACTCATGTGTCAGACAGGCAGGGAGACAACTGGCCCTGTGAGCAAATGCTAATGCGTTGCCTCACACAGCTGTTGTTCCTTCACCGTTCAATAACTGTTAACACGGGACGGTGCGGGAACACTTAGAAGTTTTGTCACTTGTTTATCTTTCTTCTGCTAACCTGTTTTTTTTTATTTTATTTTTTTTATTATTTATTTATTCTATTCAACCTTTGATAAGCACATATTTGATAGAGGAATGGCATTGCTAATAAACTAAGAATTTATCACTTTTTTTTTGTTGCTCAGAATAAGTTAAAATGAATTTGAAACGTAATCATCAAAATGTAAAAACTTTGGCAGAGTAGATTATCTTTAAATAAATACTTATTTGTTGTAAAAATGTATGCATTTGTTGTATCAGACTAAATACCAACCGAAGAGGTGCTTTTTCTCAACAGAGACCTCTCTCTTTCACCCCGTCTTCTTCTTTCTGTATGTCTCTTCCCAGTTGATAAGACTTGAGCTGAGTGTATGTGAAATATTTATTCAGTGTTAGCCCAGAGCACTGTGGCTGCCCACACACTCTACCTGCCCTGGAGAGAAATCTTATCTGTGCTTCCTCTGCCTCCGACACCCCCTGAAAGCCTGTCCCCACACTGGCCCGAACTCAACACAAATTACATGTCTCATTGCTCTGCATTTACAGCTACTTTAAAACCTGCCGCTTCTGTCCCCAGCATCAACCCTCCATCATCCCGACTGTGTCAGCTGGACACAGAAAAGGAGCTGCCTAATTTCAGCCTCTTTTGGGGCTTTGATTCATTATCAGTCTTACTTTTTTTTCTTCTTTCTCTCATTTGAAATAAAAAGTAAGATGTGTTCATTTTGCTGCCTTTGATTTAATCACAACGCAATCTTTTTTTTTTTTTTTTTAGAAGTTGTGTAGTTTCTACATATTTATATATCTCATGTTTTGCACATACATGCACCGATTTCTCTTATTTTCTCATATTTCTCTTATTGCTCGTCTCACACACAGACAGCCACACACATGCAGACACAAACCCTGCAGCCTATAGTCAGTCTTATACTCTTTCAGTACGTAATCTGGCATCTGTCCACAGCCCCCATGACTGACCCTCATAATGCTGGCTGGCACTCTTCTCGCTTTGTTTAGCTTTCCAAGTGGAGTGCAACTGAAGAGAAGTAGTGAAGATAGAGCCAAGATTAAATCTTCTGTGTGTTTTGTCGGTGCATAGTTTAAAAATAAGGGTATTTTTGATGTGCACCAGATTAAAAAAAAATATTGGAATACTTTTTTTTTTTTACACAAACAGTAATGATACTGTGTGGCCCCATGTGCTGTGACATTGCACTAATTTGGCTAATCAACTATATTATTTGTGTTATGTTGCTGTGATGCCTGCATTTATAGCTCCTTGTCTGCTGTTGTGTAAATGGAGGTTTGGCAGCCCTATAGTCTGGCGGTACGTTTGCCAGTCAGTTCTTAAGGTTGGACGATTGGGCCACCCCCTGTTAATCAATTTACTGAATGGTGAAAACTTTTAAAGAAGGTGTCTCTGTCCCTTTGTTCCTGCTACGATCCCATCTCGCTCTCCTGGGAGAGTGTGGGTGTTGGGAGCTGCCATGCTTGCTCAGCTTTAAGTTATTTTATTCACACTTTTAATCGCTGAGTGCTTTATTATTAGGTGCTGGATTCTGCTGGCCAGGGGATCTGCATGAGAAGGCGCAAAATGCATTTAGTGGAATCATATTAATGGCACCATAAAACAAAACTGTCAGGCTGTTCTTAACCCTCCTGGCAGAATTGCTCTGCCCAGGGTTGCCCCCTTCTCCAAGTGCTTACAGGTGGCTAAGGAGAGTGCATCTCCATCATCTACTCCACCGTGTGTTAATAGTTTTATTAATTCATTCTTTTTTTTCCCCCTCCCTAGGCACCCTGTGAATAATCATACAGACATTTTTCAGCTAAATGATGTTTGTCAAGGGAGGTTTCCTACATTAGAGCTCCTCCTCCCAGACACACATAGCAACACTTGTTCAATTACATGTCACTTGTTATCCAATTTTGTTGTGTGCAAACAAAAATATACAGGTATATTATTCATTATTACACCCCCTTGCTTTTGTTTGTGGCTTTATGTCATTTTTGGTTAAAGGAATGACTGGGAAACACATTTGCATTGCGATAGGCTAAAAAAAAATTTCAAGGCTTTACTTGATGTCTGTGGAGCCCATCTTTGATGATTATATTCTATTCAAATGTACACTTAAATGTTGCAGCGTGTCCATGGATTCTTTATTCACTCAGTTCCTTGCAAACAAAACAGAAAGTCCTCAGTGAAGAAGGAGCTTTGTCTCCATTTCACAGAAACTGTATAAAAATGATGGAAGGTGTAGCCTTGCTTCCTCTCATTACTGTGGTATATCTGAAAGCAAAGTCTTACCTGAGTGAAGGAATCCAAGAGGTTTTCCTAGATGTTTCTCTCCACCTCTTTTTTTTTGTTGTTTTGTTAAAAAAAAAAAAAAAAAAAAAAAAAAAGCATGTAAATCCCGAACACATGGGTTGACATACCATGAGGGAGGAATTGAGAGGATATTTCTGACAGTTTTGGTTTATACCCTCATTTAAGCTCCCAGTTTAGACTCAAGGCATTGTATTTCTGAAGGCTTTTATCTTGTCCACTGAGCCAGAACGCTGTGAGTAGAAATTTGCATTAGTGGGCGATTATGAATACCTGTGACAGATTCTCTCTGCTGGCTCCCTGGGTGGAAATGAATTGGCTCCCTCTGTTGACTTGCACAGGAAGACAGAGACCAAGCAATTAGACTTTAGTGGTTAATGTAGCAGCTTTTGCGGGGAGGGCAAGGGGGTTCAACATTCCTGCTGGGCTCATGTCAGCATCCAGGCACATTTTCCTCCTTTTCTTTTTCCTGTTTTTATGAGTATACTGGGAATATGACAAGCTACCTGTCCACCAGCCAGCAGAATTCCTCTGGGGTGAGGGGAGAGTCGCTTTACAATTGTCTCATGGGAGCTGAGGTGACAACACATGACGCAAGTTATTCATAACGGAGGAGATGTACTGCAGCCATCTCTGCGCATCATGCATATTCATTGTTTATCTTTTTTTTTTTTTTGTTCCTCCGCAGCTCTAGTTTATTGCTGTATACGTAATTCAAATGAGCTCTTATTAACTACAACATATTGTTCCTACTGTTTGTTTTGTTGCATCTTGGTGATCCTGTTGTGTTCCCGTTTGACACTTCAACTCTCCCACCCTTTTCTGCGCTGTACTGTGGGATCATAAGCTGTACAGTAGAGGAGCTTAGGGCACTGTGCCACTGTGTTGTCCGCATTAGTCACGATACACATTTCCCTAGTGGCTGTTTGAACCTGGGCCTGGTGTGGTGGTAGGTAGACTGGTCCCCAGAGCAACATGCATGGACTCTGCATTGTTGCTATGACAGAAGCAGTCTGCTGTTTTACAGGCCTGCTGTTGGGGCCTGAAGGCCTCCGAGCTTCACATCCTGTCTCAGGCTTAACTCGAACATATTGTTTGTACTCAAAGCGGCCCCAAGGTCTTTAAGGCTGGACTACACTGTGCCACTGTGGTGTGGGCTCAGCACAGCAATACTGTATACCTGCTGTTTGAAAACAACTTTGAAAGAAAAGTGAATTAATTCTTTATCGAAAAGTACGGAAAATAGGGAAAAAAAAATATTTATGCAAGATTTCGGTTGTAAATAACATTGGACCATATGTTGGGGCTATTGGCATTTCTTCATACTAGGATAGATTTTTAAGATTTAGCGTGCAATGGGGGACATTTTCATTCCATTCCTGTCAACTTGCTGCTGTGATCTTTCTCACACATTCCTGATCATTTCAGTTGGAGACAGACTCATTAGGCTGTCACTAAATGGGTTTAAATGCAGCCGTCCAATTAGTGTTCTGCTGTGAAATGCAGTGGGTGTTGTGCAACATGCTTAGTGCCACTCCTTTACAGAATTATGGGGGATTACTCATTCAGTGTGATCCATCTTATTTCTACCAGGGGTCTTGACTTTTCTCAGTATCATCGCCACGGAGGGGGTAAATGTTGCAAAAGCTTCGCCTGTTGCCATATGTGCTTCGTCAGAGAGCGTCGCTGCCTCTGAATCTAAGAAGATTTGATGTGCAAGTTAAAAGACGGCGTATCATGCCCATCCATGTCATACTTCCTGTTCAGCAGCATGGCACTCTGCCAGCACAGTGCTGCTGCAAAACAGGATTTGAAGATATTAAAAGTTTAATGTCTATTACTTTTAAACCACCACAAGTAAAATCTGTTGCCACTGCCGATAAATCTCAGAGGGTTTACAGTGCTGTAGTGCTCCTCATGGGATTTAGGAGGTAGTTAAAACCATTTTGTTTTGGGAACAGGTTTGCTGAGATTGGAAAGCAGGGCAAGGATGGAGTGTGATGTGTTTTGCGTTAAACTGTCATGTCCTGTCTCCTCAGATTTTCCTTGTGACCGTGTGGCACTGGGAACTCTTCATGCTGCCCCTCTTCCTGCTTCTGCTCATCAGCTGGAACTATGTCCAGCTCTCTACAGGAAAGGCAAACTCCAACCAGGACCTGGTGAGCGATAACTTGTCCTCAGTATTTTTCTTGGGATCTGCGAATGCCTGCTTTTAGCTTAGCATTAGCGAGTGAATGCGAACAACATTCAGGATTTAGGAATGTTTTAAAGCACCGCATGTGTTTTAGAATACTTTTTTATACAAAGCCTTTTTTCAAAACAGTACAGTAATGTAAATAAATCTTATATTTTAAAATGTACTGTATAGTACCAGCACTTTTCTTTAGAAAATGCAACTCGCACTTCAGCTGTGGCAACTTTCCAACATGGCTTATAGCTGGATAGAGTAGCTCCAAGATCCTCTCCAAGGACCCAATAAAACATAAATCAGTAAGAAGCCACTCAAATTAAATTAGTGCATGTGTATGTGTTGCTTATAGTGTGTTGATAGTTTAATCACCACATCTGTAAATGTAGGACTATAGTTGTACGGAGTAACGGCGTCTACTCTCGCTGCTGTTTGGAAATGATGCTTGCCCTACACAAGCTTGTGAAGGTTAATTCTGTTCACACTTCTGATTGGCTCCTAATTCCACTGTGTTGTAAAGCCTTCTCACTGGTCAACCAGAGGCCAGGCAAACTGGCACACCCTCCCCAAAGCAACATCCCTAGCCTGGTTGTTGTGTTTATGGCTGCTGGTTGAGATGCCATCCCCGGGCAATGGTGAAGTCCGAGCTCACCCTCATATCCAGAGTGGGGGGTCTGTAACCACTCTGTGACCCCGTGGCTGGCAATGACACAGCTCTGCACCCAGGCAATGTCACAGCATGAACCACAGTTGGGTAGCGGATGAGTTGATATAAAGAGATCTAGGCAACAACATCTAAATTAAAAGTTTTTTTTCTTTTCTTTCCTCTTTCTGATTTTCTGTGTGCTTATGTTGTGGAGAAAAGAGATTGCTTTGGTGTGACAGTGCTCTTGCGAGAAAGGCCCTTTTTCACCTCTCCTTTTGTGTGAGGTCACCCCTGTGATGCAGTCTCTATGGAAACAAGCCTCTCCCAATAGGGGTGAATGTGCTCAAAGAAAATTTCATTACTAGGTGTTTGTTAAAAATGCTCCGGTGCCCACATGTACCATTCGTTGGAAATCACCCCCTACCCTTTATTTTCTCATAGGTGAACATGACCATGGGTGACGATGAAGAGGAAGGCGAGAAGGTATTTTATCTGGTCTCTTTCGAACAAGGGATAATAAGTTTTAGTACAATGTTATCGCCAGTCAATTTTCATCATTAATATATATATCTGTTTTAGAATAGGCTGAATTAACACATTTATCAGAGGCATGAGGAGATAGTATGCTTGCACCCTATTAATATTTTCTTGCAGCAACACAAAGGCTAAATAAGGCATACAGTCATGACTGTGTAGTTGTGGCGAGGCACAATCCTGGTTCAGCAAACAGCTGTCAGTCTTGAACAAAAAAAAAAATCCACTACGAACAAAATAAGCTTTACCAGTTCTAGTTAGTGTTTCGGAAAAGGCACTCAGACTAACCAAGAATAGAAATAATTTCATACACTCCAAATGAGGGCAACATTTACAAAACTGTTGTAGTATTCACTTCTTAGTTCTGTTCCTCTGAGATTTCAGACACTTTACAGTGTACTCCGCCTGACACACTACAGCCAGTTGAGAAACATGTTCAAACTGCACCGTAAGTAGGATTCTGATCATGTTTTAAACATAAAATGAGTGTTTTCATATCTTTCTATTTCCTAAATAGGATACTTGTGCTAAAAAAAAATAGATTATTACTTGAAAAAGTAATATCTATACCTTTGTTGTGCATCTTTGGATATCAGTCAGTTTGAATGTTGATAGTGAAAATGTTTATTATCACATCTCTCTGGTCTGCCGTGAAAAGCAAAACAATAGGAACTCTTTAAGCAGCCAGAAATTTATACTTCCCACAGCACACAGCATTCAATTATACTCATCCCACAGTTTTCTGTAAAGAAGGAGAAGTTAACAGGGATGGGTATTATTGCTTTATGGCAATGAAGTGTGGAACTAGCGCAAAGCCTCAAAGCAATGACCCTTGCGCTGCATGTCTAGGCCCAGGATTCATATCCATAATGCGCTCAATATATTCTGTTGCAATGACCAGGGGCTACTGAAGAGCCAGCTTCTTTTAAAAACACAGGCACATCCAGCAAATCCTGTCTGAAAGGATGGGCTAATTCACAGATGAAACTTGCATGATATGTTTGTGCAGTGGAAAAAAAAAACAAAAAAACACTTTTTTATTTTTTTATTTTTTATTTTTTTTAAATCAGCGCTGCCAAGAAGAAAGCCGCTGCTTAAACAACCAGCTCCAACAAAGAAAGTCATTGTTCTCTAAATGTTGAAAAGAGGAGCATTACCTTAATGCACTGACTTCATCATCATCAGCCTCTCATAGAAATGATTATATTTTTCCTTTACCGCACCTTGAAACTTAAACACATACCGGAGGAATCTTTCTCCTTCTTACATTTACGAAATGTCAGTTTCTTTGCCTCGGTGCCACATGTTTGCAAACTCAGCCTTCGCCTCTTAAAGCTTTGTGAAAGGTTTTCCATGAGCCTTCTAAGCTCTTTCACACTTGCAGGAAATGAAATATCTCCTTTCATTTACTAATTAAGCACTCACCCATGTTTGTTTTAAGCTGTCAGCTTTAATTTAAAGTGGCTTATTTGAAAGTCTTGTTATGGTCTTGCTGTCACTTGAATGTGATATCATGCAGCTAGATCAAACAATGTAGCTTTACACACCCTATCAAAGTCTTCTTTAAAAATATTTGGGGTTAAAGAGTGATCAGCGTTAAATTTGATGACTTCAAAGCCTTGCTTTTCTCCCTTAGTCTCTCCTCTAACATGTGAATAAAGGCTTTTTCCTCTGAGAAGGTTATGATTACCACTCAAATATGTTCCCCCCCCTCTTTTTCCCCCTTGAGGAAGGAAATATGTAAACCTCAGACCGAGCAGTGAGAATGTGAAAGCATGACGTTAAAGAGAGACGAAAGGCAAGGCGTCGTTACAGCAGGATAATACAGAACAGATTCTCTGCCTGTGAACAAATCTGTCCTCAGGGAAGGAGACAGCTTACAAATTATGTGTGGGCAAAGTGACTTCCTTTTGGCCTTGGGTATCAATTGAGCAGATAGACAATATTTAATCATAACATAAAGAAGCAGAGGCAAAACACGTCCATAGATCTCCAACAGAAATGAACAAGGAAGATGAAACAGCCTCCTCTATTGCCCCCCGGCTGGCAACGCAGGTCCGGCGTTGACTTGTTCGCAGAACTCAGCCTGTGGGAATTGGTTGGTGGGGAGGGTGAGGAGGGGATTGTGGGGGGTGCCACATAGAGCTTCGGGGTTACTCGATCTCTCACCCGACAGCCCACAGTCACCGCTGGGTCTCCTTGAGCACACTAGTCAGGCACACAGTCCATGTCAAAAAAATACATTAAAGCCTGAACCAAGCAAATACCTCGCTACACACTCAAAAATAGAGGTACCAGCTTGTACCTAAAAAGGTACAAATGCTTGTCGCTGGGGGTGTACTCTTTTGAGAGACATTTCTGTACTCTTCAGTTCTGGTCTATTTTTGTACCTTATCAAGTTCAACCTCACCTTTTCAAGTTTTGTTTTTTATGTTTTCCACAGCATGAGGCCTGGTCCATTCCACTTAGCAATATTATCTTATCTTTAATCTAGAAATAATCTTCAAAAACTCAAAATACTGACCAGCCATACACTTAGTTTGCAGCATCTGACTTTCATTGTCTGGTGTAGTAAATGACTGTTAAGTAGTACTACTGTCATCACTCAACTCTGCTCTAGTTTGTAACATTACAGCCATTAACTTTACATTTTTCAATGCTGCAGGTACCCTTGTGGTCAAAATGGTACAAATTTGTACTTTATGTCACTTTGAACCCTTTTTCGTACTCTGAAGGTGTGCTTCTGGTCTCTTAAAGACCAGTATGGTACTTTTGAGAGAACATTTCTTTAAAATGTACCTATAGGTACAGAAATGTCCTGATCTTGTACCTCTATTTTTGAAAGTGTAGTTTATGTTAGTTCTGCAAGAGGTAAATTGCTTGGAACACAGGTGTTTTCCATTTAGGCAAACTTTGTGTTGTTTTTTTTTTTTCTCCCCTAAAAAGTCACAAGATAAATATTCAGTCTGAGGAATCCAAAGTTGGCACAGTTCATTCTAATTAAAATTATGCTAAATGAGCTTTTTATTTCCAGCCTTTGATAGCAGCACACATGTCTGTGAGAGTGTGTTTACCTTTCTGCGGGAGATCAAATTGCTTCTCCATTACCGCACCTTAAAAGGAAGCTTTTACAATTTAGTTTGAAATGAGAATATGATTTCACTCAGGTTTTCTAATCAGAAGAAATTTCGGACTCATTTAGTATATCCCCAGTTTACCCATCCTTTTCCATTTAGATCTTTTTATTTATTTTTGTTTTTTGCTCTGCACACATGTACATGCTGAAAAGACAAAAGAACAAAGAATATCATCATATGATTAATGTAGGAAGGACTCCAGTTTTGGTCGCTGAGGCGATAGAAGATTTCAGGAATCTTAAAGCAGATGAATAACGATAATCAGGAGAGCTCTCCTCCTCTTGATGCATACTTCAGAGTACATCTATTTGTCTGTTTTTCCTCTTAGAAATGAAAGCCAGTTTCGTTTCTTTCTGCCAAGACTGAGCTAATGTTATTTATTTATTTATTTATGGTTTTACACGTCTATGCATTGCATCTAAAGATGCTTCACATCTCTTGGCATTGTCGTATTTTAAATCATGATACTTGGTTTGATTAAACCTGTTTAAATGAGATATGAAAAGGAATGCCCAAGTGTTGAGTTCTCTTATCAAATGCACTCTGTAATGGTTTTTTTTTACAGAATTTAACAATGCTCTCAAAATAAATCAAGTATAAAAAGCTCAATTAAGACCTGATGTGGAATAAAGGACACATGAAACTTAGCTGCCTGATGCTGTGGAGTATGATGATGTGTAAACACAGATAGTCCTCTTTTGTCACGATGAGACCATGAGATGCTAATCTCTAAGAAAGCATATTTGTGATAGTATTTCCTTTTTTGGACAGTGCTGAGCCTTCACTGTCTGTCCAGGTCAGAGCCCAGTGGGGGAGGCTCTGCTAGTGTGGGAATTGCTCTCTTCCTGCGCCTTTCGTGGAGGAGAGTGGGCCCAGCAGTGGGGAGTCTCTCCATGCTGGTAGACAGTGTGTTCCCAGGGGCTGCCTCATGAAGCTCTGATAAAGGCATTCTGTCTGGGCCCTGTCAATGCACGCAGGCTGCGGCTTCAGCTGACTTGTAACAAAAATATATAGACATCTTCAAGCCTCCTGATAGGGTCCATTAGTCTGCCCTCCCCCACTGCTCTCAACCCCCCCCCACTCTTCTTCTCCCACTCTTCTCTCTGTCATCATTCCTGTCATTATTTCCTCCTTTTGATGTGAAGCTTCTCAGCTCTTTTTAGCTTGTGTTACTCGTATTATCTCTCACTCCTCCTCTGCCCTGGAAGGCTTCATAGCTGTTGTCATTTCCAAGCTTGATGTGATCTCATTTATTTCATTTTGAGACAAACAGTCCTCTTGCACATTGACTTATTGCTTTTGGAACATTCTGTATTTTCTGTGTGCTTTAAAAGCAATTCTTTATGTGCTGTGCTTGTGACAAGAATCGTGCTTTAAAAAACTAAAAAAAAAAAAACTGCAAAGAAGTACATCCAACGGATGTTTAAAGCAGACTGAAGTGTTTTTATTATGCGTAGAGAATTTCTAAAAACACGTTCAAACTTGTCCTGTGCACACTGCTGGAATGGAATATCTCCTAAGTTGTTAGGCCCCAGCACTTCTTGTCTAGGTCGTCTAGTCTGCCTGATTGCAGATGGCCATTTTGTGTACTTTTCATCTACCAGAGAGTCTTGATTGTGCTGCACTTGTGCAACAGCTCTATTGTGCGTGGCTAACAAAAGATGAAATCTCTCAGCCATTCACATAACAGCTTCTAAGCGCTGAGTCTGTCTCATCTTCAAAAGCATAGTCTGAAGATGTACAGTGTTTGCTCATTATGAGCCATTCAATAGATAAATCACACATAATAGCAAGGCAGAGATAAACTGGTCTTTGTCTCCACTGCCCAACAATTGACTTACAGTGCACCTCATCAGTGTCTGTGCATTTTTTGTTTCCTTTTAGGAACCTGGAAAAAAGGGTTTGATGGATAAAATACACATGGTGCAGGAAGTGGTGCTGGTGGTCCAGACTGTGTTGGAGGAAATTGCAAATATCGGCGAGCGAATCAAGAAGTATTGATCATATTTAACCTGCATAATATCTTTATTGAATACTGATTGTATGTAGTTTGTCTGATTAGATTTAGACATCAGATGTACCCTTTGATTTGACATTTTCTTGTTTTTTTTTTTTTTTTATCTTTACAGCATATTTAACTGGTCTGTACCGTTCTTGTCATGCTTGGCGTGCCTGGTTCTGTTTGTGGCAGCAACACTCTTATATTTCATCCCACTGAGATATCTTGTGCTGATATGGGGTAAGATTGACAAGTAAAAATGCTATTTAATTTGTACAAATGCATATAAAAAAAAAAATTCTTGGCATACATAAAAGGGCATTGAGTAAATCCCAAAAAAACAATAACAATCAACCTCCCACTCTATTTCTCACTCTATCCTTTAGTATTGTAACCAAAACATCCAAACAAGTAGTAAAAAAATCCTGTACATGTCATTTCTGCAAATCACAACCTAAAAACGTATCCAGACTTCCTAACTGTAGGAAGTCTATGATTTAATGAAGTGCAGTAATTTAAGAACTTTGCCATCTCTACACCTCTGCAAATGCACAGAGATCAGACACTTGCAGAGGTTTGCTCTGCCCAGTGTGGGCTGATGCAGCAGAGCCCAGCAGAGGCATGACCGAGGGTTTGTGTGAAAACAAAGCAGAGGTAGAATAGCAAGCTGTATATAATACACAATGTCCTTGGGCAGTCTGTAGGCTCCTGGTCTAGCCTCTCATTATCTGCAGTAGTCATACAGAATAGACCGTTGTCTCAGTGGTCAGGGAGATATGCTGCCCTTAACAGACTCTCCTCCTCCAGCTGTAAGCCCACAGTACTTCCACACTGCCTTCAACACAATCAATACCAAAAAACCACCATATCAAACAAAAAACACAGTCTGAGACACTCCTCTGCCTCCCCAGTTAACCCCCATCTCTGTGGTTGCAAGGCAAGTCTTTCAAGTTGCTTGCACATATTTAAGTCCTTAGGTTCTTTGTCTGCATGCTGATGCAAAAGCAGTGCTGAACTGTGAATATAATGGTCCCATTACAAGACCCCCGAGATATTCTCTCTGTGGTATGCAGCCGTGTGCACAGTAAATATAGATGCACAGGAAATTAGAATATTGAAACAAATTGAGAAAAGTTTTCTTTCAATAACTTACAGAATGGTATAGTTTACTTGTTACCATTAATTTATCCTGCCAGTAATAATTTTAATTGAAAGGGTTCAATTCTACTGTGACACCAGTGGGAGGTGTAGACCGTACATAGATTGGGTTATCCAACTTTTAATATAGTTATTTTTTTTGGAGATCTAAATCACTAAAACTCTACTAGTTTCTGTGACACCTTTATTTATTTATGTGCTCTTGTTTTCACAGGCGTTAACAAATTTACCAAGAAGCTACGCAACCCATTTGCTATTGACAGTAATGAAATACTGGATTTCCTCAAGAGGGTGCCATCTGATATTCAAAAGGTAAGGGTCCAATTTTACATACAGAAAGGGACAGAATTCCCTGCAGATGTCTGCATTATTTGCTGTGCTAGAATTCCCAAGTGTTGCAGAAATACATCCTCTGGCTTTGTTTGATTATTAATGGACTCTCGCCGTTAAAGCAGCCCTGGCCCAATTATTCCTCAGTGTACCTCCATCCATAGTCGCTGTAGCGACTGAACGAGGAGATGCTCAGATCTGTCCTCAGCCATATTGCTGTAGCCTTGCCTGTTATGAGCAATTTTGTGTGTTTGATTGAAGCTGGTGATTGGCTGAGTGCCGGCAGAGGGCTCCTGACGTCTCCGGCTGTTGTGTCAGCACTGAAACTCTGATGTGGCCTCAGTCACTTCAGGGTGGTAGAGTCAATTAATATATTCGTAAGCCCCAGTTGCCTTGCTGGCTGCCATATGTGATTACATATTAGCCACGGCTGATATGTCATTTGCATTTACATCTCAGAGCTGAGAAGAGCTGTCAGGTTTGTTATAAGTGGGGCCGGGTGATAGCCTTCCTCTGACTGGGAATTTTGCATAGCCAGGAAATGAAGTGCCACACAATGCCTTCATCTTGCAGGTAACTCACCAGACAAAATTCAGCAAGAAATCCTGACAGTCTGGATCTGGCAAGACACTCTCACCCCAGTCTATTTCTCAGCTGCACCCTTGATGTCCTCCTGCAGCAAGCCATTGCTGACATCTCTGTGATGTCGGAGGGAGCCTGTGTTGTTTGAGATTTGGCTGACTGAGTTGGCAAAACAAGGTGGTGAATACATTTTGATTCACAATCCTTTGTATGCCTTCTTCCCCATTGGGAGACAATGTTTGAGCTTTGAAAATGACTCGCTTTCAAATCCCATGGAAACAATACTTTTTAGCCTGGTTTAAAAGAGGAACTACATCTTGAAAATAGCTCCAATCATAAAAAACAAAACACCCTGAAGATTTCATCATAAGTGCGTTTCATTATGTACTGGGAAAAAATAACCGTAACATCATATACACAGGAGACCCGAAACAATAGACCACATATTTTGTTTTTGTTGACTTAGAACTTCAATCCTCAGATAGATGTGGACACAAAATACCACAAAGGCTGAAAATTGACTCCTGTCTTTCTTGCAAATGTGACTTGGCAATTAGTGCCTGAGCACATTTACAAAGTGTGCCTCAAACGGGGACTTCTGACAACGCTGTGTCTGTCTTGAAATAAGAAGCATCTGTCAGTTCTGAGGACAGTTTCATGTTCTGATGCAGGAGGCAGTCACTTTGTTCCCACATTCCATCTCCTATTCTAATAATGGAGACCAGCTAATTAGCATAGAGTTCTTACCTTTATTCAACAGATTCAACATATTTAAGCTCAGGAAGAAAACTTCAAAAGCTAGTTTCAAATTCAAACTCTTTTTGTCAGCTCACCCTATGATCAGTCTTCTTTGGATTGCCGTGGCACTTTTGGTGGTAATTTGGAAAAGAAAGGAAACAATTTTATGTATATTTTTTGTGCCAAAGGAAACACAATTCTACACCCTATTTACTGTAGGTTTTGGAAAAAGGAAAAGTGAAACCAATAAGACTTGAGTTAAAGTCTACAAGTTTAACTGGCAGAAAAAGATGTGAGTTCGTAGACGACGGTTTAGCCGGAAGAAATGAAAGTGATTACGAGGGGTTGTAAAGTCATAAAGAAAGTTGCATGTCAACTGTGGCAACTTTTTAACTTAAACAACATTAAATACTAACAAAGTTTCCTTAAGGGGACATAACTTACATTGAGTGATTAAGCAGTTTGCGGCTCCTTCACTGGCCTGGCAGGTCATCACAACAGTTGATGTCTGCTTCTAATATTGGGATTGTGCTGCAGAATGAGGGGGGCGTTACACTGGTACAGAACCCTTGACTTCTCAAATCCTTCCTCCTTGTGATTAATCCCCTCTGCTCCTGTGTTTAAAAAATGATTCATTACAGGCAAGCCCGCCTCGCTTTCCCCTGCACCAGCTCTCCTCAGGGGAGCCATTACCGTGCGCTCCACTGAGCTCGGATTACCTGCCTCTGACCAAACTCCTGTTTGTTTTTACAGGTGCAGTACAGTTTACTGAGAGCGCCCACCAGCCAGAACCGGAAGAAGAAGTAAGCTCGGCAGGTACTCCAGATGAAAGGCTGGACTTTTTTTTTTTTTTTTTTTTCTTTCCTTAATGCGCTACAATGCGGTCCACCTGACAGCAATACTCCAGTGCCAGCCAAAACCATGACCCTGTGTACCCCACCACGCCACCCTAACTCTGCCCCCTGCTGCTGAGGACCAGCCAGCCGCTCTCTGGCTTGTGTGTTTGCCACCCCCCTGACAGGGGCTGTGAACTGCAGCGGCACGCAGGGCAGCACATGGTGCTGTCAATCACAAGCATGGAGGTAAAGAAAAGAGAGCAACGCAAGTCTCAGCCTTCATCTTTGGGTGCAATTTGAGGGGTGGAAGATGTTGAGTTTGTCTTCTGCAAGAACCCCAATGTTTTGATTAGTTTTTCCTTTGGTGTAACTCAGAAATTTGCTTTGAGCTAAAGACAATATCAGCTTATCAAAGTACTGCAGCATTTTTTTTTCTTTATAAATGTGTTAATAGAATAAAAATAGAATATTATATAATCAATGACAAATAATTTATATCCTTCCAAATTTACCGTCTCATGCGAAGAATTCTCTGTAAGTAATTATTCCTGGTACCATATTCTCAAGTATTTCTGTGGCTTTTTATGTTAGATTCATATAAAAGTTAAGTGCCGTATTTACACCATGAAACTGAGATTTTGCAAATAGACTTAAATAAAGAACCTTGATCAGTTTGAGTTCTTGTTTTTCCACTTTTTTTTCAATAACTGCATCCCACTGAGGATGGATTACACCACTTCTTTACTTGAATACACGGTAAACACATCTGATTACACAACATGGCCATTGAAACTGAGCTCACACACCGGCCACCGCTGTGCCTTGGTTACCGAGCTCACATCAAAGCTGTGTGGCTCCAGTGTGCTTCCTAATGCATCGCTTTGTTGCTTTCTCACAATAACAGGGTCCAGATGAGAGAGAAAGAGCTCATCTCCCAGAGAGTACTCTCTCCATCCTCAGCACTTAGTGCTTTATATTTCGCTAAAATCACCTGGCCTGTCTAATGGTTACACACACACACAGACACACACACACACACACACACACACATACTCTTTTTTTTCCATTTGTCTTCCCGCAATAGTTTTTCCAAGTGTGAGGAACGCAGCATTTCGTCTGCCAGTGTTTTCCTATATGGTTGGTGTGTATACAGAAAAAATATAAAACTTTTGTGAATGAGCTATTTCCAAAAGAAAATGCACAAATATGAAACAAACAATAAAAGAAAACCTCTTTACCTATTAATGTTTTTCAGGCAGTCACCAAAAGCCATTCACTTAAAAAAAAAAAAAAAAAAAAAAAAAACCACACACTTATAAATGAAGTTAGGCTGATCTGAGGATTGGACCCCAGCGATAAGACTCCGTTCTGATTGGGGGACTGAGCATCACGGCCGGGTGCCCCCCCCTCCTCAGGAGTAGCACGCTGGTGAAAGAGCATCCATCTGTGCTTTGTGAAGAGTTTGATTGGCTCAGGGGGACCTGGTGGAGCCCCGGGCTATCTCTTTTGACAGGCTGATAGAGACATCACCAGGATCTCCCAGGAGCTGCCACCAGGGGTCCATTTCAAAGTGAGAGGGTGTGGAGGTGACCCTGAGCTTCTGAGGAGCTAAATCCCACACACTGGCTGAAACCCTCCTACATTCTTGGCTCTGTTGGGGCTGGGGGACTGGTTTTGGCTCAACTGAAAGGAAAGGTGGTGGTTCAGGGAAGGGGGGCTACAAGTTGATCACTGGCAGAACGTGATGAAGGGTCCCTGAGAGTTGAAACCAATTAAGCAGCACTCCCTGGGTACTTTTAATCGACGTTACAACAAACAGTTGAATTCCACACAAAACCAAATCTCTGACAAAACACCTGAAAATCAGCGTCCGACAAAAACTACCGTGTTTTATAAAGTTTTTTTTCAAGCTAACATAACATCATGCATTGAGTCTATTTCAATAGATATATATTGTTGTAGCCAATGCAGCAAGTGACATTACAAGACATCCTGCGGGACTGTGTTTGCTTGCCTCCCAAGCTGTCAAGTCTTTGAATCTGTGGCACAGAGGTTGTGGACTTGGATGTTCCCTGTATCATTTATATTCAGTGGGTAATACAAGAGACTGACAGGGTTTCAACAATTGTTGATTTGGCTTTTCATGCACCAGTGCACACACATGCTACCTACACGTACAGTACACACACAAACACACATTAGCTAGTCTTCAAAGAGATGTAATCATATTTAAGGAATTATTTATCAGTGTATTTTCTCTTGGGACAGTTATGAATCCCTCCAGAGGAAGTCACTGTGCAATATGGTACCCAAATGTGGTGGGGAAAGAATCCCTGGATGTTTTACAAGCCTGCTAATGAACATTTCAGCCACACAGCAGTTAACATTGTCTGATCATATTTTTCTCCAGTAGTTGTTGTTGTTTTGCATGGTGTGGCAGTGATGTCTTCATCAGGCTGTCAAAAAGGAAGTGCCTGCAGCTGTGGCGGATCCCCCCAGAGTCTGTCACACTCCTTGTTTCCATGGCAGTCCTTCAGGCAGCACCACAGGCAGGCTGTGTGCAAGGACCCATACAACCTGTTTTTTCAGCAGCCGCTCCTCTGATGTTCAGCCCCAGAGCGGGCGTCAAACTACCCAGCGCAGAGAGAGAGGACACTGCACCCTTTCTCTGTGTTGCATTTCTGCAAGGCTTTACAAGGAGATGGATAGCACAAAAAAAAAAAAGAAAGCAAAAAAAAAAAAAGCAAAAAACAAAACATTCCTCATTTAAACAAGCTGCTGTTCTGAACACCTCCTTAGCAATTGCTACATGTGCATTGCCGTCGAGGTTCTCTGACCTCCTTTCTGAGAAACATAATGAACACAGTAGGACAAAGTAACAAAAGCTCAACTCATAGTTGACTTACATGTGTTAAAGCTCTTATGCATGTGTTATTGTTCTTCTTGTACCACCTGAGAAGCAGGTCAGGGAGATCAGTGACTGCGCTTCAACTCCCAACTGGCCTAAATTAATGGAGCAGAGGTTACGGTCTGCCTCCAGACACAACCCTGACACCAATAAAGAGCAGGATTGGCTGAGGATAAACAATCCAAGTGAAAGAATAAAACTAGGCTGCTGCAGCTGCTTATTGCTTTGTCAACTTTAAGAACACATCTACATGGGAATATTTGGTCTCTCTTAATGATAGATAATGTAAATTATAGCAACCGGGCTTGATGTTGTAACTTGCAGTATGATTAGTAATATAGCAACTGCATGAAAAATGGTCACTAATAGCTATTGTTTTCAGTAGCTCCAGTTTACAAATAATTCATTTTGCTGCCCACAGTGTGGGGTTTTAAGTTATGGCAAAAGCCATAATTCTTTATAGCATCAAGAAGAGAAGATGGCCTTTAAAAGCTGAAATTAAATCATTGCCCTTTAAAAGCATCTCTCTGTGGGCCAAGCAGCATTAATAAATTCAACTGATTCTGCTTTAATATTATTCAGAGTGCATTAAAATGAAGACAACAGCTGGGATCATGCCCAGTCTCAAGAGCATTGCTTGGGCCAATGAGTGCGACGAGATGCAAAGCATGTCTATGTGCAACCTTCCTCGTGGACGGGAGGTGACACGAGGTCTTGGTGTTACAGGTGCAGGCCTGACAGTTGCTGTTCCCAGATCAGAGGTTGTTTGGTACTGACACTGACCACAGGACAGCTACTGCCTGCATCAAAAACATTGTGACATGCGACACCCGGCCACCTAGCCAATCAGGCCAGTTACCGCCACAATTGTGACAGTCCCGCTCATGAGAACAGCAATAACTGTCAAACTATTGAAAGCTTTTACTTTACGCAATAGTTACAGGCTTACTTTTTGCTGAAAAATGGAAGAGACGCTATGGGAGAGAAAAAATGCAGCTGCTCTGAGTTAAAGGAGAAGAAATAAAGTGTTTCGCTTTCTAACGTTTGGTGGTACATCAGCGCTCTATAGTTAGCATGAATACATGCGTCAGGAAACAATGCAAAGATTAACTGAACTGCATATTTCATTCTAATTAACAATGATATAATGCAACGTGATTCTCAGCCTCCTGAGGAAAGAGCCCCGTATTTTGTTTGATGAATCTGCTAAAGCCACAGCTAGTCTCGCCACTAACCCGTGGGGAATCAGGTATCATTAGAGATATGAACAGATCCGCTTTTTGTCTCTGCAAGAAAAGGGAAAACACATTTCCTCTGTGCTGGCACATGGCTGAATGTGAAAGTGTTCAATATTAATAGGCTTTCATCAAGGACACAATTAGGACACCTCTATTTGACACATTCTATAGATTCAGAATGAATATGGATATATGGTCCCAAGGATGAGACCACGGACTGAATAACAAAGTGAAATCATCAGCAAACCCAGCAGACTGAAGAATGCACAACATGACAATTGGGCAGCTGAAATGTTTTGATTCAATGTGAGTTTAAAAGAAGCAGGAGAAGTGAAACACCATTAACCTGATTTATAATTCACTGCCAATGGCAAGTTGTATATTTATCCGAATTAGCATACATGCCATGCTATACAAACACATTCAACAAAAACATTTTACATTAACCTAATACATTACTCTTTACTCTTTAACAACACATGGACAAGAAATCCGTCAATATTCCTGCTCTTTTCCATGGAATAAAAGAAAATTAAACAAAACTGATTATGGATCAGTCAGAGGTGCACACAGAGCAGATTTGATTAGTGAGTTCAGTTTAATATATGTAATTTTCCACGCTGGAGGTTTATGGTGCTGTGTGCAAAGCCAAGGTGTGAAGAGGGCAGTGGTGAAGTGAGGAGACTAATCACAAATGTATCACCCCTGAGCACTGTCTCCTCCAAGCTCTGTCACATTCTAACACCGTGGAGTCATGTACAACACAAGCACAGTTAGGCCCATTAACCACAGTGGCTAATTATCAGCTCCTACAAGGTCTTCAAGCTCCCAGGCAATGCATGCTCTCCTTTCTGATTAAAAGCATAAATGCATTCAGAAAAAAAGAGGATCTATTACAGAGAGGCAGAAAAGATAACAACCCTGTACCAGAGTAATTAGGCTGGGTGTTTCATCGGAACCGCTTATTCTGTGATGAAGGTTTAAAGAGTCCAGTGGCAGAAACACCACAACTGTGTTTGTTTTATTTATGATGCTGCAGTGTCACCCACCGGGGCCCAATTAGCCTGCGACTGATGCCTTGGAAAGCTTCTCTCGGCTTCTCTTTGACAGGAAATGAAAGCTGCACTTGCTTCTGTCCCATAGTGACCCATGGGCTTCAACATGGTATGAGCAGACTGTCCAGCACCGACTAAAACATGTCACCGCAATGTCCTCCTTTCACTTCCTTTTTTTGGCTATTTGCCTATATATTTCTTATCATTTAATTGCATCAACAGAAAAAAGAAGCAGGGATACGGTGCCAAAAGTGTTTTAGGCCAGATTCACTTCCATCCCATCTCTCCTGGACGATTTGATTGTGATGTTCGGTAACGTACACAGCACCCATCTCAGTCTTCCCTACCCGCATGAGGGAGAGACGCCATAAGGAACAAGCCTGATTGCAGCATTGGCTTGATCTTTTCCACCAGCTTCAAACTGTTTGTCAAAGTAATTTTCTTAATTACCAGTGATGTGCTCTGATTAAGATAGTATTTACCAATTTACGTCATATCAAGCAGCAAAGAGTTTAAATTGGCTTCCCTGGATGTAATTCATATGTTTGAAGGCATGAGAGACACATAAAGCCGTAAACGATCTAGTCGAGCCTTGATATGATATTATAAATAGACTAGCCTTGGATTTTAAAGGACATGCGCATTTAAGCGAGCTCAGCTTCGCCTTTCAGTCTTAATAATGACCATCCTTAAAACTACTGTAATAGAAGCCCTTCACACCTTCCTCTTTTCTCCAGCAGAACAACACAGTGCTTCAAATAATCCTTGAATTACTACACGCACACACTCATGGGCACACATATACTGACGCACAAACCTACATACACAGACATAGTTTATTAGTTTCAATAGACAAATGAAAAAGAATGTCTATGGTCCTTTAAGCAAGCAGCAAGAGACCAATTAGCAAGTATCTCTATTCAATTTCTCCATATCTCTGCTTAGAGAGTGTGAGGCAAGAGCGAGGTCTGGGAGGAGGAGTTTGAGCCACACAGACAGGAAGAGCGAAAACAAAGCCATCATCTCCCAGCGCTTGCCCCCCCTCTCCCCTCTCCTCTGCAGCTCCAATTACTGGCTTCTCTCCCTGCCATCAGTATGCAGCAGGGCTGCTCCTTCCTCCACTCGCCCCAGGCCATTGAATACGTTACCTCCGCTATGGGGCTCGGGGCTCAGGGGCACTGCGCCCCCTAACCCCCTGGATAATTTGGGATTCCTGTTCCTGCCTTGGAGAGCTGAAAACAAATAAAACACCCAGATAAATAAAGAAATAAGGTTGCCTCACAAATATCCAGAGATCTACTGATTTATTGATTTGTTCATTCCTCCACTTATTATTTGTAAATCATTACTGATCCACAGCCACCCACACCGCCATCCCCAAACCTTCACGAGACGGTAAGAATGCACTCCAGTCAGGGAAAAGTTGGCGGCCATGGACTTAATGAAAAAATATTTCGAAAAGTTTGTATAATTTTGTTACAGAAAAATATTCTAAATAAAAACAAATGCATGTATTTCAGCATAAATACTATATCTAGTTGTGTATATATGCAAGTCTTATATAAATAAACAAGTCTAAAATGCATGTTCAGTTACTTACAGAAATGAACTGTATGAATTTGTGTTTGTAAATAAATAAAATGTTTTGAGATGAGGAACATTTACGCATATCTGAGCACAACCGTTATCAATGCCAGGTGAATATAAGAAGTTTTTATTCTTTCTACACACTGAAATTTGCACAAAGCACTTTGAGGCAAGTCTGTAAAGCTGCTCAAACCAGACTGCCTTTGGCTTAGATTTCCTTTCCATCTCTCCGTCTTTGTCTTGAGTTTGAGGTTTAAGATAGCTCACAGCTTCAGTCCATAGAACTCTTATTAAAACACTTCAGGATTCATGCACGTGCCAAAATGATGTGTTTTAAAAGTTCTTTTGAACAAAAACAAACCGAGAATCGAACCTATCGAATGATCAAAGCCCCTTAACCCCCCCCCCCCCCCCCCCCCCCCATGCCCATTTAATTGAATGGGGCTGAAATGAGCTTAACGGATTCCTGAAATAAAATGAACAATTAATAACGGCCCTTTATGACTCTAGAAATATGAAATACTGTCCAGAGCGTTTTACACTCACCTACACTTTATTTCTCATGCAGTGGTATGTGACTGCTGCTGCTCCTTTACATGGCTGCAAGCGCATGCATGCTTTACTCTTTTGCGCAGAGCCATGGCTATCTGAAATGTTAAGGAATTCTGGAATGCGATGAAATGGAAGAAATGAGGTAGATATATGAAAAGAGGAGATCTTCCACTTCACTGTATCGCTTCAGGAAGTAATCAAGGGCAAAACCCCAAAGTTGGCTGTCCAAGGCAGATAGCCCTGCCATTGCAAACAAACCATTCCACCCTCCTCGGAGTGACATTAATGCCTATTTAATATGCTTCTCCAAAACAGTTGCTGTAAATGATGACTAGATTACTTAATGTAGCGCTGAATCGATTCTCAAATATGTCTGTCCTCGCTATACAGAGCAGGCGGGGTGGTAGAGCTGAGGCAGACAGTGAGAATGATAGAGCCATGGGGGAAATAATGAGACTATTAAGGAGATGCTGTTGTTACTTTTGGCTTCTTACAGGACTTTGCCAGTGGATATATCTGCTGGCTGCAACTGGTCATGCATTGTTGGTGTTTCCGGCTGCATGATTCTTAGCTGTGATATTGTCGCATACTGTGTTCACAAATCCTCCATGACGTAATGTTAGGTGAGGTAATCCACTTACAATGATTTAGAGGGTCTGTTTTAATTTTCCTTGTGTCACAGTGCAGCAGCAGATTCTAGTTTCAACTTGAATCCTTGTTGATTGTAGTGAAGCGTCGCTTCATAATAGTTCCTGCACAAAAAAACTTTACATCTGAAACAAACCACATACAAGGTGGAATTTGACAAGCTCATAAAGTATCATCTGCTTAAATACCTTATGACAGTATAAGATTAATGACCATCCATTCAGTGCTAAGCAGCAGAGGTAGAGGAGGCACCTGCTTCTCAAAGGCCAGCTGTAATCGTTCTCATCTGGACTCCCTGCTGACATACTAACCTGCTGCTCCTAAGGAAAGGAGATCTGCCTCCCAGATCCTCAAACACTTTTCTGGACCCGCTGTATTACTTTCCTAATTCAGCCCAGATGTGACGTCCCCACTCTGCCATCCTGTTTTTTTTTTCTCCCTGCTCTGCTTCATCTCATTCCCACCTGCTAGCTGACCCGGGGACCCAAGGCCTACACTCTCATTTGGTTTGCTTCTCCAAGTAGAGTCCTGTTCTTTGAATTGTAGCGTTCTTTTTTTTTTCCCCCTCTCTTTTTCTACCTCAGCCTTGAGAGTCTGCAGTGAAGTCTGCATACTATAGGGAGCACAAGAATCATTTCTTTTGTTGTCTTTATAAGAACCCCCTGTTCAATAAAGAGTCAGTGTTCCATGTAGATGGTTAATGACTAACTCTACTTTCCTTTTTTTTTTTTTTTACCTGCAGAGCTTACAGTCACAAATAAGGAAATGTTTTGGCTTGTGGTTTGTTTCGGTGTGTCTCCTTCGGTAGCGTTGAACTTCTTGAAATAAAGATGGATTTCTTTATATAGAAATATTATTACTATCACAAGACAGACAGATTTTTAAAGCAACATCAGCCATGGCTGGGGAACATCATAGGTTTGCGCTCGCTGCCTAAAAGACTCCTACTTTAATTGGATTGTTGGGCTTCCCCTTCCTGATGGACATGCTTGTCTCTCAGGACCACTGAGCGTCTGTCTCCACTGGACAGGCCCCAGTAAATAATCTCTTTCCCCTAAACGCTTACCGTTAATTGTGTTTTTTTTTTCTTCCTTCTCGTGGAGATGTGGTGGTGTGGAGGGGTTGGGTTGGGGGATAATTAAGACAATGCTTTTGCGCTTCATTCTGTAGCAGGGATCCCACCAGGGCTGAAGCAGGTGCCTCTTACTGGAAGAGACTCTCTGACAAGACCTGCCAATCAAGCCTGTAGAGCTCTCAATTTCTTGAGCTCTTTGGTGCTCTATTCCCCTTAGTCCGTTTATTCCAAACACGGCTTTAAAATGCTGGGGATTAGGCAGGTAGTAAACAGAAGTAGTCTGTCGGAGGGAATCAGTGTTCCCCAGCCGACACGAACGTTGCCTGTCTCAGTCTGCCAAAGACTTCGCTTCTGTCGAAAGGTTTTTATCGTGGAATAGATTTCGCAGCTAAAATTCTTGAGTGGAATTCTTGTATCAGAATTAAAAACAATGCAGCAAAAGCTTTCTATGAAGAAAGCGACAAAACAACAGCTCAGCAGCTTGGTATTTATTTTATTTTCAGGTACCTATTACGGGGAAAGTACCAAATAAACCTTCCTTCTCTAATGGCCTGTGCTGGTTCTATAATGTCCTTGTATTTGTCAAATTCCTGCTGAGCAGTTGCGTGGTGTGTAGTACAACCATACAAAGACTCTTTAAAGAACACAGAAGAAGACTACTTTTTGTTGTTCTTATACAAATGCCAGAGGGCATTGTCAAACTGTGCGGAGCTGTGCAGATGTAACGCACAATATAATAACATAATCAAGGCAAAAATGTTGTGGTACTAAAAAAAACCCCCCAAAAAAACGTTGTCTCTTTAAACTCGCGCCTCATCTAGTAGACAGGCTGGAGAGAGGTGCCAGCAGCTATTCATGATGGAGCGGGAAAGCAGGTCATGGAGTCACGGCCACTAAGAGCTGGTGTGCTATAGAGTGCCACTGACAGGCTTGTACAAGGCCACGACCTCATCTGGCTGCTATGCCACAATTTAGGCACTGAATGTGCTTTACTGCTGAGGCACTGAAATAATATACTCACATATATAAAAATGAATGCCCACATATATCCAGTGTGACCACACAGGAAAATAAAGAAATGTTTTCCAACATCCCAATAAATTAGAGTTTAATATGAGTTTGTTAAACTGGTTCATTTGAATCATTCTCATGTAATATGATTTGATTGATATTCTTTGAAAAAGGGATAGCTGCACATTTTGTACTAAATGTGATATGGAAGTTAAGTAAATGGGAAAGTGGGTCTGAATTCTCCAGGAAACCACAGCCACTCGTCACACACAGACAGGAAATGGACAGCCACTTTGGGGAAATTCAATTCGGTTGTCGTTCAGTGTGAAAAAATTGAATCATGTAGACATTTGAGGTGATTTAATGGTGTTAACATACGCACAGTGGAACTACACGGTCTGCACCGTACGGGGTTTGTATTATTAGGTTCAGAGTAAAATCAGTCACTTCTCCCGAGTCCATTTGACTGGAAGAAATGGATGAACATTAACAGGAATTTTGAAAGTGGCCCATTTTTAAAAATAAACTAGTGATTGATTTCTCCTCAGGAGCTGTTTTAACAGTTGTCTGAAATATGTTGGCTTCATTTTCTACTTTGTCTTTCTTCAGACAAGCTACTTCAGATATGGACTTTTTTTATTCTTAAAGTTATGATGCAGGATTTAATTTTTAAAAAAAGAAAAAAAAAAGGGAAAAAGACTGATGGGTGCATGGAGGGTGGACTGGAGGGTCTTTTGGGTGGGGGTTTGTGCTCAAGGGCTTGAAGCTGCTTTTGTCTTTCCTTGATGTGAATGACCAGAAGAGCTGGTGAACTTGGCAACACAGAACAAAAACAGTTCATGGTGTCACCGGGGTTTTGATGTTGTTATTGGGAGCTGTGCCTTTTCTGTTGCCATTTCTCAGCGTTAATCATTGTTATATATCTTGGCCAGAAAAAAAAAAAAAAAATGGCCCAGGGATTCTTGGCTTAAAATATAGATGATACATTTCCATCTTATTCGTATAGCACTTCCTTTACAGCACTGCTTACCTCAGGTTAAGCAGGGCTTTGGCAGAGAGTAGAAATGTCTGTTGGTTGGTTTGTCTCTCTTTGTTTATGTACTGTACTGCTGTGTGAAATTTTCTCTCGTGCTGTATTGAAATTTTTCAACAATATGCCAAACATTATGTTGTGCTATTAATAAAAAATCTGGGAATATTTAACATATTGTGTTACTTCCTTGTGTGCTTTTCTCATATATTGATATATTGTTATGTTTATAGCTAACATTAGTCGACTACAGTGAAGTCCAGTAAAACATCCTCAGTGGGAGAAAAGATTGTTTGATGCTGGTATAAATTAACTCTTTAGAAAATTTGAATTCATTGCATAAAATCAAAAATCCATATTACTGGATTAAAGTTTAAAAATGATTTTAACATGTTTTTTAAAAAAATAAAATATGATGAATCTTTTTGCTAACAAGCAAGTAAAAAAAAATTAAACACAAAAGCTTTATAAAATCATAAATGTCACTGAAGGATAAATATTGAGACACAAATACTATCAGTCATAAGTGTCGTAAGATTTCCAGAGCTGCCACAAAGAAAAAGCTGTCAGTGTATCAGTGACTGATAAGATATTGTGAATGTTCCATTGTAAATTTTAAAAAAATTGAAGATGAATGAATAAAAACTCTATAATTTCTACTAGTTTAAGTTGTCTAACGCTCACAGTCTACCATGTCCTCGCCAGCAGAGATACGTACAGTGTCTGTTCCTAAAGATTTCCTCATTAGTTGCAGTAGAGCGTGGGAGTGCTGGTATCTGGAAACAAGCTTTAGCTGACTTTTGTCAGACTACAACAACATCCTCGTCCCTATGCGCCATGCACATGTCCTCTTACTCCTTGCATTATAACCCTGATGAGCTGACCACATCCTTGGAACACTTCACAAGATAAATAATTGAACTCTCAATAGCCCTTGATGGACAAAGATTGCTCCTCCAGCTGCCACTTCTTCTTTTGCTTTGTTCTCAAGAGCAACAACAACAAATGGGCCTTTGCAGAATCCCACACTAAGAAAACACATTTCACAGTGATAACACATAAGAGCTAGGGTTGTATTACTCTCCTGCTCAGATGATTTGTACCATTAGAGGTAGCCCATGTGTTGTACAAATAGTAATAAAGAAGCCTTCAAAAGAGATATGTGATCTTAAAAGAGTGTTTTATGCTAGCAGATGACTGATGTCACTATCATCAGTTATCTATTACCAGCTAAGTTGTCTTTTCAGCAATCAGCAGAAGAGGAGGAAGACAAAGGTTTCAGAGGCAGAATCGAGTGCTTTGAACAATAGGTGGCAGTGTGCTACCACAGAAGGCATCCACAGTGTCTCAAGTTGTCTGAATCCAGTCTTGGCAGAGGAAGGCTTGAGGCTGTTCTGTGGATTTAATTAGACAGAAACAGATACTCACATGTTCATTTCTCAGCTGCCTCCCATCCATTTCTTTACAGTCTGTTGGGGAAAAACGCTTTATGGTCCAATTGTAACTTTAACTGTGAGCACAGAAAGAACCACACATTCATAGTGAAAAGCCAAGTGTTAAGACCTTGTTTCACACCTCCTAGAGGCAACCATTACAGCAGGTAGAGCTGTAGGAATCACAGGCCAACTGTTAAAACACACAAAAGGGGAGGGCAAAGAGTTTTTCCACAGACAAAGAAAGTGTTTTTCCAAAAGTCTTGAGGTATCCAATTTGTCGAAGACCACAGCCGTGACAAAAACAGTAGTAATAACAATAATAATGAAGTTTTGCGAAATCACATTATTTTAATTTTAAAGACATTACCAACCTTTAGTGTTCAATTTCTTAAAAAATAAAATGAAAAAGTCAGTTTGACTGGAAAATATATTCAACATATTAGTGGGATGTAGAACAGACGATATTTTGTGAGCTAACGCTAATGGCAAATGCTAGCGGATGAACAAAGCGTGACAAAAAGGGGAAGAAAAAGAAAAAAAATTGGGTGTAATTAAATCATGGGAGAATGTGGTGTTGCTGACAGAGGCGGTACAAAGAGCTGGAAGAGCAACATTTAGACTATTGGTAGTTGAGAAAGTGCTCTGGCCTACCACTAACCTTCACATCCATATTAAAAGCAAGGTGTCAGTGCATGCAAATTAGAAGTAGCCGGGTAAAGCACTGTTAATGAACCCAGCCATTGAACTCCATGCAGCCGACTTGTCGTTAGATAGGTACACCATAAATAGTCCATTTGGCTGAGAGCCAGGGAGTAGAAGCTAAAGCAGAGTTACTAGCAGTAGGATAAGGCCTTTATTGTGTTATGACAGACAGAGGAGATGATCAGACAGGATAGAGATATGGGCTTTCCTTTCCAGATTAATTAAAGAAAGGATCAATTAACAGTGATGAAAACCATAGCAGCATACTGACTAGCTGATAGGCCAATCAAGCCTTGAAATGCAGAGTAGTTGGCATGTTTTATCTCTCCAAACTTAATTGCAATTTTCCAGAGGGAATGACGTGATCAAAATGGAGGGGTGAAATTAGCTCAACATGAATAAAGTATTTATTTAATGCATTTGTTCTGGGATTTTTGGGAATAAGCATATACTGTATTCATATAGGGGACGTGTTTTGTTGTACAAACAGAGGTTCGTCTTTCTGCAACTAATCCATCCCCTGCTCACCTTTATCACTGAAATTCTGAACTCATTAGCTTTTGCTGAGTAGCAAAATGTCTTGGCTGAGGACTATTTGTCCCACATTGCCCAATCATGCCAGATGCATGGGGTTATACAATATGGAGCATACGTGAATTCATTTGCATATGAGGACATGAATTTCGTACCCCTTACTGCTTCCACTTTACTGTAGATGCAAGGGAATAATAACCTTAGAACAGATGAAAAGCACAAAGATTTGATGGCTCACTTGTGTGGTGCAAAATGAATGCAGGCTGTGCAAGGAATTAAAGGAGGGGAAAATCATGCATTGCGGAAGCTGATGAGAAAGTTTATTTGAAGAGCAGAAGTTTGCGAAAGTAGCACGGTAATGACCTTCAGCCCCTGTCTTGGGTGTCACAGAGAATATCCCAACACCCACAAACAAGATTCACATTTAAAAATAAAGGAGAGAAGAAGAGGGAATATAATACAGTTTGACAATGCAGCTTAACTGTACTGTTAAAAGTTGTAAAATAACACAACAAAGTCAAGTCCTATTGGTGGTCTTTAGATTGTTACTATTTGCTTGTTTTTAATAATTTATCCAGTTATTATAACAATATTAGCTAAGATTAAACACACACACATTGCTCATTACCTTGGGAACACAGCCCACCAAAAGCTCATTTCCTGTTGAGGAAGACTGCCTAACCCCGATTGACCCTCAGATATTCCCATTACCATGGGCCAATGTTTAAGGGAAAGCTTATTGAGCTACCTCAGCTGGAACACCCACCACTGATTTATGAGCAGGAGACTTCTCTGTTTTTAATGATTATCTGTTTATATTTTTTCCTCACAAATCAAATCAGAAACAAGGAAGTAATATTATCAAATGTGCCAAATGATATAAGAGAATCAAACAAATCTTTTCGTCTTCAGCTGGTTTGATAAAAATCTGTGTAAAAAAATCCTAAATAAGTAAAGAGAATATCTTTTTGCAATTCTCCAGAGGGGGATTTTTTCTTTAGAGGTTTATTTTCTTACTTGGTTAATTTTCAATTTTGCATTTTTTTTCTTTTAAAATATGTTTTTCCTAGAAATCAGATTAAAATAGAGAAAGAGCTAGCATTACTTTTGGCTCCCTACACAGTCTAAAACTAATTAATTTAATCCATGTCAGTTTTTAAACAGCATCCCAGTGGAATGACTTCTGTCCACCTACTAACACTTTCTATTGCAAGAACATGGTCTACACTGTAGATGCCACAACCTCTCTCTTTTTTCCCCCCTTGTGGTATATGACCATTGTGCACAAGAATACAGAGATCTACCCATGTCTGTAGCACTGTTAGATGGAGGAGAAGCTTAAGTGAGTCTGTCATGGTAATTATGGTGGATAGTTGAGGACTATCAGGTCCTTAGCTCGCTTACTGCCAGTCTGATTTATCCTGCATATAAAGAGTCTCCTGTGTGCTTGGGCGAAATTGAAAAGATGCACTTATCTACCTAATGACAATAGCTGAGGCAAATCATATGCATTGTAAGGCAGGGAAAAACTGTATTTGAGGCATCGGAATATTAAGATGAGCTCCATGGTCGTATTCCACTGCTATGTTTTATTATCCATCAGGCTGTTTTAGAATATGAATGACTCTGCAAACAGCTTATTGGTTAAAGCCAATGCAATGTCACAGAACTGTCATTCATTTTGTCTGAAAACATCTTCTAGTCAAGAAGGAGCCCTTGTTTTTTTTGTTTTGTTTTTGTGTACGTCTGGTGACAGCTTTCGGAGCAGCATGATGCCCACTTAACAGGAAAGACTGCCTAATCAATCAAGTTTTTCCTGAATTCGGATGGGGATTCAGGGATTTTTCATTCAGATTTTAAGTGATCAAAAAAAAAAAAAAAACATTTTCCTTCCATGCATGTACAATGTGTGGGATGTCTTTTTTAATTCACAGTGATGGTTTTGTAGCACATTATCTCAAGTGTATGAGTTACAAAAATGAGACAGTGGGACTCTATGAAACCAGAGTAAGCCAGGAAATGTAATGCGCTTCAGCATGGACATCAGTAGTGATGCAGAACCGTTTTACAGTCATTTATCTGAAAATGGCAACATAATGCAATAACATTTGGGAAGCAACTGTTTTGATTGGGATGGGACAGTCTGCCGAGCTGCAGTTACATGCTGAAAACACAATATTAGAGTCCATCATTTGAGGTAACTAACAGGGTTCCAGTTTCAGGGTTTTGGGGAAATCAAATTAGTCTGCCAGACATCCAATTTGTGTTTTGGTTTAGTCAAATGTAGCCGGGGTGTAATACGCTGGAAGCCACAAGACAGGGAGAGAGGGGAGTGGGGGCTCATTTGCGTTACATAACACAAAAATGTGCTGCTCTCGATGTAAAATGTAAACTTTTATTTTTTGCCAAGAACAAAGAAGATCTTGTAATCTGAAAGTTCACAGCTGTCCAGCTTCCTTGCAGTGAATAATACATTTCCATTAAAAAGGCTCATTAAAACAATTGTTGGTCAATAAACTAGAGTGGAAGTTCGCATCTAAACACTCAGCAGGATTGTCTGCAGTGAGCACACAGTTCTTCCACCGCTAAATCATATCAGATGGACTATTGACAGCATTCTGTCAATAGCTGAGCCCTTGGAGGGTTAGCTATTTGCACGTTGACTGATTGACTGTTTCTTAATAGACACATAATTGGTGACAAAGACCTTCCAATGAAGTGTCATTTGCCAGAGCATTTGTGATAATTCACAGCCTGTCCCATTTTCTGTTGGACACAGTCCCAAAGTAGGGTCTGTGATGAGCAACATGAACCACTAGACAGTGTCGAACTGACAAGGGGAAATTATAATAAAGCATTTGAAGCATGGAGATATAGCTAAGGAGTAATCTTAGTGGGTACAAGACAAACAAACCAGCTGGGATTGAATCTATACAAGGACACATGGAAGATGCAATATGGAGCATTTGAAACTTTGACCTGATGTAACATTATTCATTGGCAGTAATACTGCACGCTATTTCCTTTCATTCCATACTATGGACAATTTTGATGGATAGTAATTTCCACATGACACTTTTGTTTACCTTGTTCATCTGTGCTCCTGTCTGGTCCAACCATCATTGTCTTCATCAGTGAAACTATGCATTTACAGATGGCTGTTTTGATTGCATTGTGTGGCATCTGACGGAAGGAAAGATTGAAAAGAAAGAAAAAAATGCCCCCATGGACCTGAAGTATTTTGTGAAGGCATTGCTTTTTAAACCAGCTGCTTGGAGGATTTTTAACATCTATTAATGCAGAATTACTCCAATTACAAGCCTTCTTTGCGCCAAGGCCCCCTTCCGCTGCCTGTGTTAGATAGTGCACACCTCTGGGAGCCAATCACAGCCTTCACAGCCACTGGCAGCAGATGTAAGCAATTTACTTCTGATTTCTTCATATTCAGAGTGAGACGAGCTCCTGGTGACCCGCGACCCTGGAGCCTGCAGGATTCTAACCCTATCAAATTAAAGCTCTCTGCTCACTTATTCCCCAGCGCTCCTCTGTGCTAAGCAGCCATCTCGCTGCATAGCAACGCCGGTCGGGCGTGCTCGCTCATACGCCCTGCCTCATCAGCTGCTATTAGGGAAAATATACAGTGCTCTAATTGGATGAGATTCAGCTAAGGAAGTGCAGTTAAAGGTCATTTTCCACCGTGTGCCTCCTGCTCTTCAGAATAATTTCTGTGTCCTCTGTCTTTGTGAGCTGTTAAACAATAGGGCCATAGTTACAATCCTTTCTCTCTTTTTCTGACAGAGTGCCACAGGCCGTGATGAGCAGCAAGTCCTCTGAATCATGTAAACAACATTGCCAGGCACTGACAGATGAGCTCTGTGTCAACTGCACAAATCTTCTACTGTCTCCTCTCAAAGTGTCCTGGTAGCTACGTTGTAACCTTGTCATTAGCCAATTTCAAAAATTCGGAAAAGGTTAGAAAGACCACCTAGTATTCAAATCTGTAATCATTTTGCTTTAGTTTTTCCCTCTTGGTGTCAGTTTTGAAGGTTGCTTTATGGCATGCATTTTGTCCAACAGTTGATCTAAAAATAGTAAAACATTTGTTGTATGTTTTTTACCCAGTTAATTCCAAGTTGCACTGTTCCACAACTGTAAATAAATATGTCATCAAGCTGTAAACACAGTTAAAACAATCTGCAAGACCGTTATGATCCATGTCCTTATTTCTGAGGGCAGTTGTTTGTTTTTGGAAATTTTTGTCCTGGCTGAAATCTTCAAAATATCAAAATAAATATTTGGAGGTACAGTGGAGGTAACTGACTGAGGCCTCAGCTGGCTATGCCTTCAAAGACCAGTGTCCTGCAGGTTTAAGGTCCTTTAGTGACTGCATAGCCTGTTGTCAAGTTGTGTATAGGGATTTATTCATTGTGCCGAATCTGTGGAACATCTAAAACATGTAAAATAGTTGCCCTGTGAGACCAGAGCAGCCTTGTTCTACACCTAAGTTGGGGGGCCATCCAATCCAATCCAATACACTTTATTTATAAAGCACATTTTAAGAACAGAACATCTCCAAAGTGCTGCACAGAATCCAATATCCCAAAGTAAAAATTTAGGCCATGTACTTCTGCCATAAGTAGGTGTGCTGTTATTATTGCAATTAATGAGTCTTTGTCATTAAGTCTGTCGACAGCAGTATGGCTACCTGGATTAATGTTTAACAGTTGTCAAATTTTAGGTGAAGATATAGGAATCAAACAAGCAAAACTAATATTATTTTGCTTCAATTATAAATGGGTTACCAAATTCATTGCAGGAATATTGGTTATACTGGCAGAATGAATGCTTTGTGGTCATGAGCTCTCATCAAAACAACTCGTTAAATTTAATACTAACTCTATGTTTATATAATTGACTCAATTTAGATGTATGTCCACTCTGCCTGACCAGTTTTAGTTTTAATCTTAGCGGACATAGAAAGGTTCCTTGTCGCACCAGTCTAAGTTTGACAGTTAGATAATAGTCACTGGGAAAGAGCACAACCAGAAGCTTTCTGACTATACTTGTGACTCTCCTCTGCAAAAACAGTTTGGTCTTCCAGAAATCTAAGTCATTTTTAAGTTAATGTTATGTAGTCTTTCAAAGAAAAACTTGTACACTCTTTTCCATCTCATTTTGTTGGCCCAACTGTTAAAGATGTTTAAGTTAGTCAGACAATGGTGATGTACATCTTCATCATGTGACAGACACCTTTTTGAGCCTGGAAAGGCAGATTCAAGAGACAAGAAGAGAGAAGCGGTTAGAGGAAGTGTATAGTACTAATAATATAATAGATGTAGCTGATTTTTTTTCATACAGTTTTCAGGGATATCTAACCATCAAATCTAAAATTTGTGAAAGTTGCTCATATCCATATCTCCACATATTTCCCCTTCTTCATCCAACTCAACGTCAGACTGCTTGCAAGGTGCTTAGTAGCTTTTGACATGAGCCAGTAATCAAACAATCAGTGTGATTCACTTTGACTAAATATTGTGACATGTCCAGTTATGTACCGTTAGTTTTATTTTCTTTGATAAATGATAGCATAATTCAGTTAGCCGCTGAAGTGGTCTTGTCACTTTATTACTATAACCTGGGAGGATTTGTGAAACTGCCATAGACAGCATGTTAATGATGACCTGTGACTTTGTTTAAATGCACATTAGTTGTCTGATGCTCCTGCATGTACAATAAATCCCTGATAAGAGCCACAATCCTCCCAAGTCACGGGCCACTTCATTAATAAATAATCTTCATGCAGAAGCTTGTGGCTGCAGGCTTTTTCAGGCTATAACTTGTGATACAAGCATGAATGCACACATAAAAATCATGATTCTGAAACTATATTCAAGGTTTATATGGAAAACAATGAAATATAAGGTTATGAAATCATTATTAACTTCACAAAAATCATTTAAATATTTTCATAAATACAACAAAAAGCTTTTCTGTATTTTACCATTTTCAGATGTGCAAATTCCTGACATGCACAAAATATTTTGGTTCGTGTCCCTGACACAGCCTGATACGGTCTGTGCTAAAGCTTAGTTAGCTCCTTTAGAGTAAATGCTGCAGTTTTGTGTGGACTTGCAAGAGTGGGGGATTTTAGAGGCTCCCTATCTGCCAATTTTACAGCTGGAAGGGCAAAGGCCTTTTGAGCTTCACTGGAAAACTGAGAGACATTCACCGAATGAGAGGGCTGGGCCCCGAGTCCCACAGCTTCTCGCACCTTTTGTCCTGCCTGAAAGGCCTCACTGCCTGAAACGCATCACTTCACGCCCAGTGTTTGCTGTTGGGAAACCTGATTAAAGGGGGGTGAGACATACACATACACAGCCTAAGCCTATCAATGACTCTCACAACCCCCCAAGATACAGTATTTGTCCTTGCAGCTTGGGTGCTCAGAGTGAATGCTGCCGTCCATTGATCTTTGTCTGATAAAGCCGCTGGCGTGGTGTGCATGGTGCCTTATGGGTTTCATTCCACTCAGGCGAGTCCATTTCAGTGAGCTGTGGTTGAGCTAATGTGAGACATGCTGCGCCAGTCACGGCCTTTGGGATTTGGCCTAAGTGCTGTGCGTTGTGATGCTTTACTCTGAAATTCTCAAGCACAGGCAGCCTGGAAAGTATTTTACACTTCTTTGACAATCCCATCGAATGTCTCTCACGCATCTAGGTGAATGAAGCGAGGCTGAAATCGATGCAGGGCTGAAGATGTTGCATTTTCATCTTCTATTTCAATTCTGTTTGAATATTTTGCCTCATGGGTAACAACATTTTTACACCATAAAGCAGAAAGTACTCGTGTCTCTTTAAAAGAAAGCCGTCTGACTGCTGAGCAAACACTCCTGTCAAAGACATCTGACAGATGCTCTTTGAGTTCTATTGGCTTAGATCCTGGTGCCTGTCACCTTTCACATCTCAGTGGGCCCAGAGGTGACCTCTCTGTTGCCTCGGAGCTCCATACGTTATTGGTCCTAACACAATCAAATGCACGTTCAGCATTTGGGGGTCGAAGTGGTGGCAGCCACTAAGGTGCCCTCATACACAGAAAGGGCCAACTCATATGACCTATTGCACCTGAACCATGACCCTCATTTACAAGCAGGTCACCTCTACAACAACTGCATTTACACAGGGTCAGCTAAGATCTCTGTACAACAGAAAAGCTCTACAAAGCAGACAGATATTCATCATATAGTGTTCTGTTGAAATGGTGGCATGCCTACACACAACTGCATAGCAAAGGAGAATTACAACTGGGAATGTAATTGACAATCTTTTCTCTTGATAAAACAAGCATAAAACCACAAACGATGCATACCAACCCATTTTCATTCCAGGCTTAGTCAGAGCTGATGGGATCTCAAACACCTATGTTTGCAAAATCTATTCTTTTCAGCCATACTTTGATCCTCTTTGTTATGCTGTAAAAATGGGACTGGGGTGAGCACACACTCAGTCTAACAGTCTGAAACTATTGGGATCATCAGGCTGCATTTGCTACTTTGTGAGATATACTTCTGCTCAAACTTGGAGGATAGTTTTCTACATTGTATTGTTCTATGAACTCATGTAACATGCACTCAGGTGGCTTTTGTATGTGTTGGCTTTTAGACTAATTTAACGGCATGTTTCCTCAGAACGACATCAAAAAGGTGACAGGAGATCATCTGTGTCACTCAGCTCCTGCAGACAGACCTTTTTTCTTGATGCAGTCACAGAGGAATGAACTACACAGACTCTGGAGGTGATGTTATGTGTTGATCAAATGCTGATTTGTTGAAAGTTAATTCAAGCTGGCCAAAACCAGGAAGAACAAAACAAAGTGGCTGCAAAATTGTAAGATTGCTTTAAGCTTCATTTTTTTGGTCAAAGCTGTAATTCTACAAAAAAAAAAAAAAACTAGAGCTACTTGTCAAAATGTGATGAAATGTTGGTAAACATGTCAAATGTCAGAATAAAAATACAGTTTTACAGTTCCTTATCAGAGAAACTTTTGTGATGAATTCTTGCATTAATCATTGGACATACTGGGCACTACTGACACTCAGACTATAACATTAGCCTAACAGTAGCATTTTGATGTGAGCACATGTTGCAATTAATGTAAAAATATTTTGTAAGTGACATCAACTATGTATTAACAATTTTTAAAAATGGCACATACATTTATTGCTTTTCACCAGCTTGTCTTAGGAAGTTGTTCTGAAACAGTACCCTTATAACTGAGGCATCTCAATTAAAGTAAGAGAAAAGGATGGAAGGAGGAACCTTGGCACTGACCTTCTGGTAATTTTAAATAGCATAAATAGGAATGACATAATGCACCGTTTTATAGTTAATTAAATCCATCAGAAGAGAAAATTGGGAGAGCAGCTTTAGAGTTGACAGATGCAGTCTGACATAAGTCACCCTCCTCACACCAACTCATTAGAAAAGCATTTATTTTGTATTTTAGCTTCACTTTAAAAAGTCTTGTGTGGATTTAAAAAAAAACAAAACAAACAAAACCAATACACTTTTTTGAAAACTTGAACTTATGTCTGGTCTGGTATCTGAGTATGGAATGAATTTATTTATGTTCGATTCACCTGTCATTGTTACTCTTTCAAAAAAAAAAAAAAACCTGTCTAGAGAGAGACAGACTAAAGGGAGGTAAAGAACAGAAAGGGATATGGAGGAAGAGAGAAAGGAAATAAATTGAGACAGTGCGGGAGAGAAAGGGAGAGGGAGGTCACAACGACCGTGTGATGGTCGCTGACATAGGAGTTCAGCCTGCGGTCAAGGGAAGCAGTTGAAGATGAAGCAGACACACAGGCAAGTCTCTATGTGCAGGTGCCCCCTCACTGCCCCGTCCGCTTTCATCCCCCATCCACTCCCACATTGCCCCACCAGCCCCGCCTGCTACCCACCAATCAGGGCACAGGGGGGCGGCGGCACAGTGGGAACACATCAAAGCGTTCTCTCGGTGAGAGGCTCAGGGCTGATGCTGGCACAACACAGAGGAGCACAGAAGAAAGCAGGAACGGCCAGTTAGAAAAAAGAGAGTCCAAATGGAATGGAAAAAAGGAGTCCAACCAGAACAAAACATTTCATTCTCTTCACAAACCAGCATTATGCCAGCCGAGCATCCAAAAACCCAGACACATTTTTCTCACTGCCTTGAGCCAATGGCCCCCTTGAGTATGTGAACAAGGGGATAATTTAATTAAGAAAATCCAATCTTCCAGTTTGAGGGAACAAAGTTAGAATTGAATAAGAGCAATATGTTCCCCCCTTTCTTTTCTCAAATTAAAATTTCATAGCTGAAATCAAAGAGTTTGTGAGGTGGCCCCATCTCATTTGAGTGTATGCTTTCAGAACTGACATCGTGATGAGGAAGGAATACTAGGTTTTCTGTCCTTGAATGTAATTAAGCATATTCACAGCATTTTGCTTCTCAAAATAATATTTTGATGTTCTATAGGATGAATAAAATTCCCAAAACACATTTTTGAGACATGGTTGGTTCTACAGACTGAATAGAAGAATGGGTAAAAACACTGAATATGAATAAAATCAATACACATCCAGTCTTCAGTCTTGTTTTTAAATGGTGAATGTTGCAGGAAGCTCAAACTCAAACCAAGCTATAATAATTGTCTTCTCTCTGATGTATGACCCTTCATGTTCACTCAGAACTTATAATGACTTTCTTTGTGAAAGCCCTCAGAGTGAGGAGAGCTTTCTAAATGAGAAGCACCCCAACAATAATGCTGAGCAGCCCGCACGGAACCACCAGCCTTACACTATGAGTGTGTCAAGTCCCCAAGTGAGTATGATGCACAATCCAGCAAGCTTTTGCATATGTTAAGGAGGATAATAGGCTCCTATGGGAGAAGAGGCTAAGGCCCAAAAGTGAGCATGACTATAAAAGTGCTGTAAAGGGGATGCAGGCTACATGGTAAAGTATAGAGGGAGCCACGATGAACAAACACCACTTTGAATTATGAAGTGCTCTGAGGATTCAAAGCAGCTCTTGTATAAACTAGTATAACAGCTTAAAGGTTTGGCATCACCTTCCCAAAGGCGCTGTCAATAGTATGTACAAAATGACTCTTAAAATACAAAGAATGAGAAAAGGAGAAGAAAGAATTGCAAAGGAGGATCTTTTGATTTACTAAATGCTCTCTTTACTCATCTTTTCCCCGATGGAAGCCAAACATGAAGCGCAACATTGAGATCAATACTTAACAAAAACAACAACAACAACAACAAAAAAGAAAGCCCAACACCCTGGTGACTTTTGTTGGATCACGTTGCAAAGAAAGCACGACTGATGTTACTATCCCCATATCGCTCACAATCTCCAGCTTGTCAATAAGACAAGCAATTCCTCAAATTCCAAATGTTGGAAAGCAGCCTTTCTCAGCTGAACTGTGAGGAAAAAATAATACTTAAAAAAAAAAAAACAAAACAGGTCATTGGATGTGTTATCACACCTTGATGACTGGAGGCACTGGATGAAGACAAAGCTTTCATCATCTCTTGCCCTGGAAGGAAACTATAGCATTGTATTGACAGATAGTAACCCCTTGTTGATCATTACAGGAGAGAGGACATACAGGTGTGGAAACATGAAGTCTTATCGATGGAAATATCAAAGACACAGAAGGACTCTGTTGACCCTTTCATGATGTCAGCATTCAACTCTTGCTCTTGGGCACCATTTACATCGTATTATAGACATGGCATCTCAGAATAATGAAAACTTATTGATGCCCTGTGCTGCTGTAATGATGAAACTGACTACACGTGCAGGGCTATTATTTGTATTATTCAGGTCGTTTGACATGTGTCAATGCCTCAGAACAAAGAAAATGTTTTATCTGACTGGTGTCAATCACAATAGAGCACATTGTACCCAGTTTGAAGACAGCAGTGTTTAGAAGTCTGAACAATGAAAAATGTGGCAGTTATGACAAATCTTCGGATTTATCACTAAACAATAAAACAGAGCTGCTCAGCAGGAAATGGGACACACTGAACACATGTTCCGCGGTGTACGCAATCTCATGTAAAGACCCAGCTGACATTCTGGCAGCATTCTCCTTTCTGTTTTCACTTGCTGTTCTCTGCTCCTGTGCCAGCTTATCCTGTGTGTGGTCTTTGCAGAGACTTGGCACTGAAGCTCCTCAGCTCAGATTACCACATTCACATTCATTTCACTGAACGCAGTCGCTTTTTGGGTGGAGAGAGGGCAAACACAGCAACATGAAAGGCGTTGGCAAGGTCAGATCCGAAAGTATGGAGTTTAGTAAAGTAAGAGGTATCACTGTGGTGTAATGGCCACGTGGCTCGCTGGCATGTATTTGGGGTGACCTTCCCATTGTTTTTGAGCAGAGCTGAGCCTGCCCCTTGGTCTGGGCCGGGTCAATGCCCGTGGCCAACCTCATCATACACTCAGCATCTACCTATCCATCTTTCCTGATTGTGCACAGAGGTGACAGCTGGCATTCAGCTGTTTGTAAAAGGCCTTTAAAAAAACATGCAGGGCCTCCGTACACGGCTACATTAAAGTAATTAGCTGCCAAGCTAGTAGAAAGCACCCCCCACCAAGTGCCAGCAAGACTGCGGATTGAAGTCGGCATCCTGTTTGACACATCTGGGCAAGGGAGAGTAATGAAAACAGCTGCTTCTACCCATATGGCATCCAAAGGCTGGCAGCATGGCGGTGTGCTATGCCAACCTTAGGCAAATTATCCATCATTAATCCCGAGATCTGACCAGCATACGAGTTGCTGCTAATCAAAACATCTGGGGATAGTGGCAGAATAAGGGTGGTGTGGGGGGGCTAAGGGGTAGGGGAGGAGGGGGGGGGTTATTTGAAAGGCTTTAATTTGTTAGCAGAGCCTATCCATCTATGTATCTATCTATCTATCTATCTATCTATCTATCTATCTATCTATCTATCTATCTATCTATCTATCTATCTATCTATCTATCTATCTATCAGATCATGATCTATCAGATCATGAGCGTTTGGGATTTAGCAACAACCCAACATGACTTTTAAATGTTGTGCAAACATTCATCCAAAAAAAAAAAAAAATCAATTCTAAGCTTTTCTTTGATTAGCTGCAAATTGCCCTCACATTTGTTTCTGTTTCTGTCTATCGTGTGTCCTTTGCGTTCATAGGCTGGTCTGTTCAAAACCAGGCTTCAAATTCCCTCAGAAAGTCAGTGACATTAAAATGTCCTTTGATGTTCCTTCGCCAAGCAGGGAGCGCTAACAGTAATAGTGATTCTGTCACTTAATGCTTTTCCGGGGATCAATAGTTCTTAAATGCTAAAGTGGGACAATTAAAAATAAATAGGAGGTTGCTCTAGTCTAAATCAGATTATACATTGCTGCCCCTAGCAGGTCCTCAAAAGCACAGTATGCCTCCTCAGCGAGTCATCTGCACAGGCACCCCGGTTTGTGACTGATGCATATGTAAGTGAGGACATATTAGAAAGACACAGCTATCTGTTTTTTTTTTTCTCCTACTAGAGGCTCTGTCAGTGCTTCCATAAAGCAATCTTCGAGGGAAACTACAGATTATAATAATTATCTTACTGAAAGCAAATATTATCATGTTATAAAAATGCAATGCAACTCATATAGTGGAGAATAAACATAACCAATAAAGATGAATAAAACGCAATTAAGATCAGAGAAAAAGCCCCAAATGGCAAGGTAATGACATGGCTGAGATTTATATTGGCTTCTGAGGATCCATCAGCCTGAGCCATGGCAGTGAGGTCGCAGGCTGGCTCCAGGTCCCCCGTGACTGCTGCTGTAATGTCAACTCTGGCAGTAATACAGCTGTAACTGGAGGCAGAGTGTGATGGGAACCCGCTCTTGACAGACATGACCAAACCCAATGCAATTAGCAAGCGACAGCAGGTGCTGCCTAACTCTGTTGCGTTTACATGTCTCAGGTTTCCTTGTAATGGCCGCAAAGTGATCCTAACTTTCAATTAACATATCCCCTGCCTCCACCGCCACGGCCAGCCAGTCATTTCCACATCCTCGCCATTAGCTGCGTGGGAAGCACTGCTTTGGCACGGGCAAGCACTGTGCATGCTGACTGTGAACAGTTTTCACACACAAAGACGCTCATGCACTCCTGCCTTACACGAACACAAGTACACACACCCACAAACACATATACACACACCACTCCATTCTTCAAAGTTCCAAACAAACACCATTCCTCGGAGTTTTACACCACAGATTTGAAGCAAAAAACTACTGAGGCTTTAAGTGGCTGAATATCAGTCTCTGTCCAACACAAAGGGGAAGTACTGATGTTACCACTCCAGACTAAATCAGGATAAATGGCTGCAGTCTTTGTGAAACAACAAGGAGGAGGCAGCACTGCTGAGTGCACAGAGATAGTCAATGTAGACACCTTCTCATACATTCTTCATTCAATAGTGCGCCATCCATCACTCTCTGGGACTTCACAACAAAGGCCTTAAGAACCTATACAGCTGCCCTGGAAGTCCGTCTGTGACATAGCACCAGGGGAATTAAATGGCACAAATGATTGCTCAGGTAAGGGCTGGGTTGCTGTCGAACAAGTCCTGCCTTTAGCTTGCTCTCCTCTCTTCATCAGGGTTGAACGAAGAAGTGTTCAGCTCTGCCATTTCAGTTTATTGACCTTTAGTGATTCCCCTGCAAGGTGCACCTGCAACAACAGGCAAGACGTGAAGGGTTTTAGCATAACCTACACTCCAGCACACAGCCTGATGAGTGACACAGCTCTATACAGTGTCATTTACCTTGTCAGGCAGATGATACAGCATCCATATGGATGGACAAGCCTCCTCTGTAGGTCACTCAAACTCTATGCGAAGACAGAATGGTAAATGATTGTTCGGTAACGAAGGGTCGCTTACTGTGATATCTTTTGTCTTTTATATTCTTTAGTGACATCTTGAACATAACCTGTGATAGAACTGAATTATTTAATCACTAAAGAAATAATGTACATGTAATATCAAACTGTCACTTGTTTTTATAATGTAGTGGTAAAATATTATTAATGTGCAGGGCAGTTATGCATTAAATAATAATTGCAAAATGCATTTTATCTTCAGGCTGGAGTGATAACATATTTGCTGCACACAGCAGTGGATTAATTGTGCATAAGGCTGCCAGACCACTAAGGTCTCAAAGGTACAGTACTCAGCAGCACTTCAGTCATGCTGGCTTTATCAGAGTTTTGACCTTGTTTGAGGGGCAATGAGAGGTGTCAGGAGCTTCCTTAACTTCCTAGGAAAAATTACGAGTCCCTGCAGAGTTTGAATAAACACAAGCGTTAGTAAAAGTTGTGTGTAATTCGCACTTTGCCATCTTAACTGTAGTTATTACTATTTTAAATGGATACATCTGTCTATCTGAAGTCTTTCATTACCTCCACTCATTACCAGCACATCACAGTGTTCCCCAAGGACACGCCTTTTACGTGCTCATTCGCTGAAATCCGCTTTAATGTTGTGAATTTGACGCTTGGCTCAAAACAAATTTGTCTGAAGCAATTAAAAAGTATCACCTCGCAAACAGCCCCTCCTAAATGGCATGTGATGCATTAGCTTTTTCTCTGACAATCTGGAAAACATGTACGGCGCTACATGTTTGACCTCACTTTAAACTGGATATCTGACATGAATCAATTAGAAAGCATACTTTTGATTTCCTATAGAAATAACATAATGCTCCAAGCCATGTTTTGATGTCTACACGTTCATTATTTATGCACTGCTTCATCATTTTCACTTGTTATATTGTCACTGTGTTTTTCACTAATGATGGAGTAATTAGTGGAAGATTCAGTTGTCGCAACTTGTGAATTTAATTTAGCTTTAGAAATAAAACCCTTTAAAACTCTGAGTAGTCCCTGAGTGTGTTTTTGTTAAAAGGTATTTATTCATATCAAATGAATGTGTATAAGGGTGAAAACTAAAATCTGTGTTGTTCTGCTGTAGACAGGAATTTCAGGGCATCTACACAGCAGCCTGATGTGTTACTTTAAATTTCCTTTTTAAGCCAAAATGACTTGGTTACAATTTTAATAGGACATCATACATATTGCCCCAAAAGACCTGAGATACAGTCATATATTGCATATTTTATTTTGATTTTACAAGAGATTATTTTTACTGCCTGACACTGGAAATCCAGTGTTAAAGGATTTTGGTCACGGAGAGGCATTCAGGTTAACTTGCACTAAAATATTCTCTCAAATTATCCATAAACTGACCTGAAAGCTATGCGGATACAATCCGGAGGAGCAGGTGGCTTATGTTTAACAGGTTACAATCACACGCATAAAGTTGCTGTGGATCTGAGCCTTGCCGTCTGCAAAGCTTGCCAAACTCTCTGTAATCACAGCTGTAAGTCTTCCACCACGAGCGCTATGCTGCACCATGACATCAGACGTCTAAACGTGTGCTTGCATCGTGCCTCAGACATGCTGCCATGCTCAATAAAGTCCAGGTCAACATAACACCAGCTGAAGCTAAAAGTAGTGAGAAAGAGCTTGAGTTGTACAAGTGGACAGAAATACGAGCCTCTTAGGAATGTAAGCTTTTCAGAAGTCATGGAAAAAATGGCAGCTGTTGCTGATGAAATCAGTTGGTTCCAGACCTCATTTAAAGGTCAGAGTTGAGTGAAATGACAATTCACATAGTACATGCTTGCACTTCAGCATATGCATGCATTTAACATAATTACAATGTGAAGGCAGCTTTTAGTTCATATTTACTTTTGAGAGTCACTTGCATGCAGTCCAAAGCACCAAATGGCTGTGTTTAAAACCATGTGAGCATATTGGGTCACAGGGCGGAGGTTCAGTTGCAAGCAATTTACTCTTTGTGTCTTCATCCCCACCTTACCACTGATTTTTGGGTGAATTACTGGCTTCCTTAAGAAAATACTTTCCCCGTTTGTTTAATGTTGTTTGTACAGCTGGAACACTCAGCTCTACATACCTGCTGGAATGATGAATTCCCATCTCAACTAATCCAGTGCTTAATGGAAGTTATTGCCTTTGACACCACTTTGATCCAAGAAGTAGGCCTGATTTCTACGTTATTCAGCGTGGTACAGAGTGGAGTTGGTGCAGTTTGTGGGTGGTTGTACAGTAGAAGTGATAAATAAAATTGTTGTTAAGCCAAAACTGAATTCATAGTTTGGCATGTGGTCTATACAGTCACTTAAAACCATCTGTTTTATAATTTCCAGCCTAATTAGCACGATTTCTGTCTGTACACAAATTTAATAGTATGACACCTTGGAGTTTAGTTTCGCTAAAACTGTCTCAGTAGGGGCTAGGAAATCAAAAATAACCTCTCACACACTCTCAGTATGTCCAGACAAAAACTAACTTTCTTTCTAAATACTCCCTACCAAAGAGGATTGGTCTTGAAAAGAGCTAATTTACTTATTTTACTCAGTAAAGCTTCGGCAAAATGTGAGAAATACCCACTAAACCACAAATCGTGCACATTATGTATACACATTATGTATACAAACTGAAACCAACTCACTAACAGACTAAGTTGTGTAACTGCCAAAACTGCAGCATAATATGGATTAGAAATGGAAATGAATGTATGTTGCATAATGATGTTGTTAAAGTGCAGTTTCTCTATAACATGCTTATTCCAGAAAGTAGAATAAAGGGAACTGATACTTTTCTATATTCATTGAAGGTTGTTTTTCTCCCAACACTTTTTCTGGTTTTGTTTTGTCTTCGTAAATCATATTTTTCCAAGAAGGACATATCTATGCAGAATAGGTTTGTGGGTGGGATGACTTACCCACCAATAACCCCATGCTGTCAAGCAATTGCACCTCATTGGAAAAAACCGGATGAAATAAATGCTGACTGCTGACTCCTCCAATTTCATGGCACTTCTTATTGTCACCCCGAGTGCCTTTCCCCAGATTGAGATATTTGCAAACTGTCATCTCCCATAAATAGCTGTCTGGTCTGATGCAGCCTGTGCCCCTCTAACTCTGATTCAGAGATTCAGAGAAGCTTTGGAGCTACATTTCCTTATCCTCTTCGGTTTGTCAAAATCCAGAAATGTTGCCCCCCCCCCCAAAAAAAAAAAAACAGAAAGAAGAAGAAAGAGAAAGTGGCTGATAAGCGACAGAGAATAAATCTTGTTTTTAAGCAGCCTATGGATCCTCACATAGCTGTGCACAAATCCACCCTCTCGTCATATTTATTTCTATCAGACATCTTCCCTGTGCCTCCTTGTGTGACATGCTGCAATCTTTGAACTCTATTAGTAGAAGCAAATCCCTTTCCCTGTCATTGGATAAAATGGGCTTCAGTGCAGTTCCAAGCTAAGATTGTCATGTTTTGTGTGGCCACAGAATTAGAGGAAGGCTTCAAGGCTTAGAGTGATATCTGCCAGCTTATATTTTCATTTCATTTGCATCAGATGGAAAGTGGGAAGAAAAATTAAGTAAATTAACTAATTTTGATTAATAAAATGCATGAGCTTTGTGCATATATATATATATATATATAAATGAATGTCACATTGTATTTTATTGGCAACTGTTCTGGAAACACAATAACTCACATGTAAGTAATGAGAAGACATGGCAAGCTAAATCTAACTAAAGGAACTAACAAATGGATTCAGTTTGTCAAAAGAATCTATAGGAAAAAAATTGGGAGATTAGTTCAATATCACACAACTGGAGGAAGTGGAACCTTTAAAAAAAAGACTGATAATTTATTTGGGCTCTTTTTAAGGTCCTTATTAGATATGGCAGCAATAAAACTGAGCAGAAATGCAAGACTGTATCAAATGTGGCAGAGGAAGCTAAAAACAAGGTTAATGAGAGCTTTGACAAAGCACCACAGAGCCATGAAAAATAAACCGTAAAAAGCTGTTTTTGAAACCATTAACATGGCCGTTCTTTCCTGCTTTTTCAGCCAATATCTCACAGTTATAACAGGAAATGCTCACAGGCTGTTAGGCAGCAACACAGGCCTTTATGAGCTTAGTTATTACCACTGCTGGCCCACTTTTAATAGCCATACGATCCATCCAGCACAGAATGGGCTGTGCCTGATAATATCATAACCAAGTATTTACCATGGAGCCGTTTAAGATTTCCTAGATAAAGCTGAAACACTAGAGCTGCAAATTTGTTAATATCATTAAAAGATGTTACCAGTAACTGAAGCTGAGAGAATATGATCCCTGAAGGCCTCGGTCTGTGGAAATAATTTATAATGTAACAGCTATAAAACATGTACAAGTTATCAGGTTCAAGACCTGTCCCAGTATCTGAAGGCTCCTGTTACACATGGCACTGCCTTTGATACAAATGGTAAAACAATTAAGGGAAATGGATTTTCCACTGTCTGCATGTCAAAAACCAGCCTCCCAAGTCTGTCATAAAAGCTCCAATCAAAGTAAACACGTTTACATAGTTATGGAACAAGTCATAAAAACTTATTGCACGTTTGAGTATCAGCATTTCCTCCACCTATTTGATCATCTTACAGACCGTCTGTGAAACTACACGTGGATTATAACAAGGTTTGTTAACTCTTTTTCAACATAGAAGCCCACACAGATTAAAACACACATCTACGACATGCGATGGAAAGCATTTAATTCAACGCTTCACTTATTCTATGTTTGCTCCAAAGTTCTTTGGACTAAACACACACACTGTGTGTTAGAAACCTCATGTTTACTATAGATTAACTGAGTCTGTGGTGTCATTCATGTTATATACATCTACAACAAATGAGGCTTAATAGCTTGGCAGCAGAAGAAAGAAAAAGATGGTCAATGAAGCTGCCAGTGTTTAGTATCTCCTTTATTGTATTCATAGTGGTAATGTGATATGTCACACTGTTGCTAATACACTTCTGTACGCTGTCATCTGGCTGTAATGCTTATCAGGCCTGTGTTGATGATTTGCCCTCTTGTCAGGGCCAATTATGCTTGGATGTGTCATGGTGGCAGACTGCATGACTGCCATTACTGGTGTAGAAGGATGATGTGGGCCAGTTGCAAGCTCCCAGTCTCCTCTAACCCACCTGAGGTTAGCAGGTGCTGCACTCGATTGTCCCTACTGTAGGTCAGTGTTGGACAGGTAGGTCAGGTTAAAGTTAGCATGGACTGTTTGGTGTTTAGTATCACTTTCTACAACACTGGTTAAATCTGATGTTCAACCTATTAGCAGTGACGTCCATGGTACCTCCTACACAGTATTTGTACAGGGCAAATTATACATGTACAGAATAAAAATAGCTGCTTGTTTGTTTGTTTTTGACCTGGACTGTGAATATTTGTATTTCTGCTGTGAGATCAAATCACTTTTGGAGCAATCAGTATCAATACTGACATGACTTTGATTGAGAGTATATCTCAAGTTATCTTGGTACTTATGACCAAGCTGCAAAAGTACTAATATAAACCAACAAGAAATCAAGGTATTAAAAACTAAAACAACAACATCAACAAAAAACTGACTGGTTGAAAAGACAAGCTTCATATGAATTACCATAAAGCATTGACTGCAGCTGTCATATATATTCTTCATTCTTAATAAGCTCGTTAGTATGTTAAAACTGTATATTTGGTGACTGAAAGACTGAAATGTTGACTCATTTTACAAAATAAATGCACTGAAATAAATGCATTGAAACATATATCTCGTTTTATGAAAATGCAGCAAAATGACACTGCCAGCTGCAATGCAACCATTTCTGCTATTGGGGTAAAGATACGGGACACAAGCTGTCAATTTCACACAAGGACTTCGATGGCGCTGCATTGCCTTTGGACCATGATAGTCTGTTTCTGGACGGGGACTTTGTAGTGTTTCCCTTTAAGCTTTGTTTGGTTCAGAAACAAGACAGTTTCCCAAAATAAAACTCCTCTCAGTGACCTTCCTTTTCCACTGAGTAGTGCAAATCCCCATTCTCTCTGCCAACAAGGACTCATTACTCCCGGTTTTAAAGAGAGCTTTCTGGTCCAGGAGGCCTCATTACAGCTGAAAAAGACACCCATGGGACACGCAAGGAAAACAGTGAAGACCCCCCCTTGAGTAATAAGCCTGCAAACTTCTATGCAAGGCTCATGGAAGAACTTGCAGACTGAAAAGCAAGCAGCCCCCCCGCTGTTCCATAGGAAAGGTGTCTTTGAGGTGTGCAGATTGCATGGCTCAGTAGTCAGGAGAACCTCCAAACGCTCTCCTACTGATTAGCGCTGCACAATGGTTCAAGATAGCAGAGCAGGTACTTTGACACAGCTGATGCCTTCACTGTCAAATACTGCGACAAATGTACTTTGAAGATTTGCTCGTGGCTAAATATCTGTAGAAAATACTGTTTCTGTCTTATCCAGAAAGCCCTCATTAACTTACCTTCATAAGTAAAACTCTCTCCCTGGTAAAAACAGACAGGGATTTTTGCTAATAAATAACTACAAATGAAACCAGCACCATCCCCGCATCTGAAACTACAACAATTGTCGCAACAAGAAATTTTAGAAGCAGTTATTTTTAGCCGGTGTCTGTTGAGTGACCTCTTGGGTAGGACTGAAAACACAGCTGCTCCTTTCTTTGGACATAAATGTTATCTGAACTAATAAACTTTGGGCTGCAGTTTACTTAAAGAGACACATTAAGGGACCAAAAAACTCACAATTGAATTTTCCCACAAAGTCTCACAGACGTTTTTGTTTCAATATTGCTGCAAGCTGTGATTCCCACGTGAAAGGCATCAGCGAGCTGCCTCTTCCTGTCACTCACTGCTGAGGGGAGAGAGCTCGGTACGTCTGTGTCATGACCCCACGCTCCAGGCAAGTGTATCCTCCCACAACCAACTCCATAGTGTCAGTTACACAGTCTGGACTTAATCACCATAGTCAGCCAGAGCTACTATTTAGAGGCTATTGAGCATAATAAACATGCAAGATGTACATGGACATGCAATAAGAGGAAGGAAGTTCATCATTTGAAAAATGTTTCTTGTGTTTAACTAAAGCCTTTCACTCCAAAAATGGAAAAGACAGACGTTCCGTTTCACACATGACTCATTATGCATCAGGATTTACAAGAAAAACAGATTACTTATACAAAATCATTATAGCGATAATATTAAATCTGTCAATGTGTTTAAAGCTGTTAATGAGTCTGTCTGCATTTTCCGGATGTGATCAGTTTTGGATGACTTCAGTGTCTGCAGAGGTCAACATTCCCAACAGTTAGCACAGTAGCAGATGGCATCTCCGTAAGATTTAGTAACACATGTCAACTGAGGCTCCCTTAAGGGAGTTGCCCGGCCCATTTATAGCATCAACTTCAATCTCATCTGTAAGAACAGAGGTGACTGCAGCTTACGCTACTCATGCAAATGTAACACCTTTTGTTTTTTGTATTTTGGTGTTATTTCTGCACCTCTGAGATGATACACTGTTATTTTCCACTACATCACACAGAATAGTGACCAATATTGTCCATTGTTTCATCAAAGCTTTATATTATGCTGAATAGCAAAGGCGTTTGTTTCTTCATAAAGGACAAAAAGTCATTACAGAAATACGTAAAAAAGCAAAGACTAAGGGAAGATTTCACTAGATAGTGTAATTGTGTGATCTATAACTCCCCAGAACAGACATTGAGTTGATGATGTAACAGTACAGTACTTTCTAAAACATTGGGGAAAATGTTCCCATTAAAAGTTATTATTTCCAAATGTATCGGCACATGTTCTGTCAGGATGATATATTTTTTTAATAAATTTCCTACAAATAAACAAGTAATAATAATAATACAACAGCATTTGTCCATTTTAGATACATGAAAACAGATGCTATGGTTCAAAAACTGTCACAAATGGTGACATTTGAGTCAAATCCCCACACTTCAACAGGTACTGTTGTGTCATATGGGACTGTTTATTGATGGGGCTGGAATGGTCAGGTCGTTTTAATTGATCATCCCTGCAGCTTGCAGGCTGTGAGTCGGAGTGTGCAGAGCTGCTGTAGGGCAGGAGAACTTAATAGCTATTGGGCACATGTGAGTGCACAATCGTTGATGTGAGCAGATTATTGTGGCTGGTTAAGTCTTAAAGAACACTGATCACAGTGATTATCTTTTCACTGGGAGCCCTCACTGTGTACTGACACTAGAAAAAAATATTTAAGAAATGTCCATGATGAGGAACAATTGTCCCTCTCCTTTTCTGTGCCTCTCACCACCATGGATCAGTGTACAGTAAACTATACATAGTAATCCATATGCTGTAAGGTTTACTCTAAGCTAACTGAGTTGCATGCCCCTAACTAGAGAAACAACTGTTTTAGTTTTTTTTCTTCTTTCAGAAAAGCTCAAAATGTTGAAATAATCATTGCGGTTTCAGATGGTTCACTAGTTCAGTCTCTGATTCATCTAAAATATTTGCTTTATTAATGTGGCTTTAATATTTGGCATCTTTTATAAAGATGCCAAAATCCATTTACAAATCCACTGCAAGTTGGGAAGTAAAAATGTTAACTGCATGCCAGAAATGACAGAGGACTTCTACACCCACACATCCTGAGAGTCTGCAGCCTGAATAAAAATTGGTCAAAAGCACATTATTGCAAGATGCCTGATGTTGAACGAATATAACTCAATGCTTTTGCTGCGCCTAACTATTTATAAGTTTATATTATGTGATGGAAGCCACTGTGAGTTATTTCTGTAATAAAAAGGAGCTTTTTGTTTGCTGTGCTTTCAGACTTTGTTTATCAATACACATAGCAAATTCTGTGTGAGTGACAGAACATTGCAAAATGCCAAAGTCAGAGAGAGCTTTCAAGTAGAAGGAAATTGAGTATGCAAGACTGACACTGACTGATTTAGCAAATGTCAAGCAGTTATCTTCTGCTACAAGAGCCACAATCATAATCGGAAAGGCTCACTTTCAAGTAGCTGTTGAAAGAGAAGATTTAAAAAAAAAAAAAAGATGTTTCATCTATTTTCCTGTTCTGCTCGAGTCCATAATTCTGAAGATTCCTGCACTTCTGTTTTTATAATGATAGATATAACCTTGATATTTCAGATTCCTTGAATCACATGACTGAGAAAGAAATCCGCACAAACTTTGGATGGCACTGAGAGGAGTGTGCACAACAACATTGTCGGTGGCATTTGAGCTGTCACTGAGTTGTCAGAGTACAGTGATGCTGACAATTGATTCATGTGCAAATGTCTCCGCTCCCCGGATGGCAGTCGGAGTATATAAAACTCACTTTTCCCAGTGTGAGAATGACAGGATGCAGTGAGTCAAGACAACAAAGCTGTCACAAACAGCTGTCGGCGCTGACAATTATCAGATTTATTTATTGACGATGATCGGGCAGAACCACTTCATAACAAAACACCATCTGAAGACAGGGACATCCTCTCCTGTTAGACAGGATGGACAACTATGATAATACACCACACACTTACACTGATAGGATGCTGTCAATCACCGCGGCTTTGAAAGGCTATAGACTGATGGGTGAAACATTCTTTGAGGCACTCGTTCATTACCTTTCACCATCTTTTAAGAGGAAAGTGCTGCCAGACGAGTCAATGTGAAGTACCAGATATTGAGCTGGGTCAGAGGAAAATACTAGTCAGCTAAGTGAATTTATTGGAAAAAATTGCCTCAATAATGAAGATCTACTGTGTTAAGCCTGTGTTAATGATCAAAAGGCTAACACTATTACAGAGACAGTCTCACCTCGGTGTTATACCGGCTCTCTGAGCACAACTACACATGCATCTCAACAAGCACAGAGTGTAGGGCCACCGCCCCTGAGTGGCTTATGTACTTCTGGTCACAAATGCAGTGCCCTGCGGTTAATTTAATGATCTCTCCATCCAAAACCTGCTCTGAAAGGTGAGAGTAATAATACTTGCAACCCTCCTTGTTTTGTGAAGAGCAGCGGATGCATGTGACTTGGCTGTGGGGGACATGTGTTAATCCTTACAGCCCGACGCCACTCACCTCTATCCAGAGGCAATGGCCCTTCATGTCTCATCATTTTTTTGCCGTGCCCCACTGCTACCCATTATATAAAGAGGCTGCACTGTTTGTTCGCTGCTGTAAGTGTCAGACCTATCTGGAGAAGTTCATTTGTATTAGTGGATGCACACAGCATGCTCTGGCACTCTCTCCTTACGGGATGAATGTATATTGAGGGCCACCAGCTGATTTGGGTAACAAGGTTTTCCACTGAGCAAATATTTGGCTTGAGGTAGCTTCCAAGAAGAGCGGAATGATGAGTATTAGATGAGTTGCACGGTACTAGATTTTCGATTTTGGACATGATAGCAACAAATCCTCCTTATAATATCAAACACTGTAACATATCCAGCATTCCCTAGAATATTTGCAGCTAAAAGTAGCATCTAGCTAATGAATCCAAATATCTGTAAAGCATTGCAGCTCATTTTTAAGATAATAATATATGACAAGAGTTTAATAATGTATTTACTCATCAAAGCACCTCACTCTTGGTAATTTACTCTCATTTGCCATCTGTTCCTTTGAAATTCAGAACAAAAACTACTAAAATTAGTCGTCAAATTTTTCAAATTGTTATCATTTTCTGGCATAGGCTAAATACGAGGCAAACAATGTGGAACAAAGACAAATATATAAGTCTCACTTTCTCTTTTCAAATAAAAAAAGCATCAGTATGGTTGTGATTTTTCACCAAAAGCAATTTTTTCTGTTACAAGAAGCAATTATCCCTAAAAATGAGGACACCTGCATGTGGAGTTTGAATATCAAATTGCTCTTCAAAGGAATTTAAGTTTAAGACCCATTTTAAGAAAATCCAGTATCTATTATTTTAATATATTTGTAAAGCAAATAACCGAAATGAGCTGTCCCTTATCTGGCTCAGTCCATTAGAAGTCATATGGCCATCTAGCTATTTTCACCATCTTGAAGAGGTTGTTTTCGCATGGAGGAGGAAGATTTTTCATCACAGAGCTGATACCGTGTGCCAGCAAACTTTTGAATGCTTGACTATATCTCCTACACCCCTGAAGTACACAAGTGAGGTCTAAATGCCCTGAGAGGATAAAGTGATGCTTTGAAGCCCACGCAAGAGCAGAAATTATGCCTGTGATCGGTATATAGGCCATTTTGTGTGTGAATAATCCCAGGTGCTTGGAATGCAAATGCAATGTTGAAAGTCTGACATTTTTAATGCATATTCTTAGATCACAAGCAGTTGATCCTTCCTGACTGTGAACCACATACTCATCTTCACAATACTGTCATTCATCTTATTCTATTAAAGATAGTATTCCAATTATGTGTTTGCACAAGTTGGTCGAATGATAACCCAACATGACAGAGTATGATTTTATTAATGAGTCCCACTTATGTTAATTTCATCTTGACAACTGTAGTGTTTGTGCTTGTCTAAACTCTCTGTTTTATTCATGGCTTTGAAAAAAGATAAACAAATCAGGTTTTCTACCATTGCTATAAAGAGGTGACTTTTTTTTTTTTTTTTTTTTTTTTTTTTAACCACAGCCATCCTCTTCTGTCTGGCTTTGTTGTTGAAGTAGAATTTGCCAGATCTTGTGACAGAAAAATGTTGAACTATTATTTTTAATAGCCCAAAGCAAATTGCCTGTGTTCCAAAAATGTAAGGCCAAACTTGCTTATAATAAGCAGACCTGGAAACTATGGAGGCAAAACTTTTGCCATAAAAACTGAAAACGTTTAGATTTTGATATTTTTATTATTGCAACTAACATTGGGACAGTCTACATGGGATTATTGCTTAACAGTGTCTCATTCAGAGAAAGTTCTAAATCACACTGTTATGTGAATAATGCTGTGAATGTACGGATAGCTGAAGATAAATCCAACATTAAGGGAGTCTGCAAGAGAGGATAGAGCTGTCTTTTTTATTTTATTTAAAGAAAGCTTAAGTCCTGTTCAATATAATGAACAACACTGCACAGCCAGTACAGAATGAAGTAATTATACGTCACAGTGGCTGTCCTCCACAATGGCTTCTTCAGCTTTACTGCAAAGAAAACCAATAAAACAGTCATTCCTGTCCAAAACGTAATCCTCATATGATTACTGTCCATTTCTATTTTTCATTTATTTATTTCTTATTCATCTTGGTTGACAGCATATTTTTATGAAATATATCATATTAGTCTCTTTACGATTAACTAGATGATATATTCAGCTCAGTTTTGTATCACATATTGAAATAAACAAGTGCTATTGTCATAATGTCATAATGGGATAGAAACATGTTAAAGAAACAGTAAACTCAGTGATAGCTGATGCTCCTGGAACGTGAATACTTGTTTTCCATCAACAGGGCTGGAGTGAATAATGCTTATCCATATACTAGATAAGTACTAGAGAGGCATTCAGTGTTGCTGTAATATTATTTTTTTCATCATGTGTTGCTTTCCTTTGGCTCATGTCTGAAAGACAGAAACCTCTGATTCTTTCTGATGAAAAAATTCTGCTATGAAAAACATCGTGCTAAACCAAGGACACACAGACTGAAGCAGGTGACGAGTTATACTCTCATCTACCTTTCTGCTGTAACATGGTGTGACGTGGTGACGGAGCAGTGTGTAGAAGGTTTAGCGTCGCAGTATCTACCAGCATTATTGCCGCTGGAAATGACCTGAAACGTCCTGATTAAGAACACTTGTTTAGTCTGTTTGCATGAGTGTAGATACATGTTGATACTCTGTAGATGATGAACTGAAACATTTGTAGATATAAATGCCTCATCTTAAGGTCGTTAAGTTACAACACTCAGAAAAGCTTTTTTTTTCCTTCTATTTTTTGGCTTCATCCATTTCGGCTGTGTATTCTCCCATAACTGTAAACATTTAGGATCTGAATATGTAAGATTGTTTAAAGCACAGCAGTCCAAATGCTACATGAGAAAGTTTGAAGTGAGGTCTCAGTACATACATTGCACTTCAGTGACTTTCGTCTACAGGTGTATGGATTGGTAAACAAATCATTCTCAAATTATGCCAGGATGGCTCATTTTCTTATTGAGTCCCAGGTGCCGCTATTTTAATCATTACCTAATTGTCTGGCCGCTCTATCGACAGCATGGAGGCCTCCCACTCTGATTTTGCTGACACTGGCAGGGCCTCCAAGATCTGGGTTAACCTTTCGATGTCCATTGACGCTGCGCCGGCTGATGATGATTGATCGAGGTGGCCCTTGCTGTTAGATAATACCTAATCAGCGTTAGGAGTAATTTGTGTAAATGAGACCTCATTATTGATGGTAGGCAACTTTAGGAGCTTTCATGCACGTAGAATCTAAACAGGGATTGGATCAGCAATAAAACTTTGCTTTGTGCCTCCTGCATCTCCTGCATGAGATTGAGGGCAGGCCGACTGGTTGAACTGTTGAATGGGAAATAAGTGGAAGAAGATGAGTTGACAGAGTGCACACAGAGAATGAGAATAAACTGCATGATATACTGTAGACCTACTACAATGCTGTGATGCATTGAATGGTCTGACTATTCTTGCTGTTGCAAACAATTTAGCAATATGATGAGTTGACAAATAATGCTTGGTGCTCCCTGGAATTTAGCTTTTCCGTGTATTGTATATACTGCTCTGACTTAGAGTTGTTCCTTCTTATCTTAATTAAGTAATCTGTAACGAACGGACGGAAACATTTTTTTTCCTTTCCATGAAATGACAGACTGCCAGAAACTATTCTGTCAGCACCTTGGCAGGATAAGTCCATGCACGGTATTAAAATGATAATAGAGCGTGTGGGTGCTTGACAGGGTGGCTCTTATGGAGATTATGAAAAGTAACTATTATATTCAGCTCTTTGCAAATTTCATCTCTGGTCCAAATGACTGCTAAAAGACAGACAAAAGTCAGCATCTGGACAGTCTCCATGGATAATGAGCATGCAATGAATATACAACAATGTAATCATACACGGTACCACTAATTATATTTTGATAAAAAAAATAAAAAGAAAGAGAGAAAAAAATCCCATCTGTTCCATAATGTGGTTTACTAAGGTCTGATTTTATCGTTAAGTGATTATCTTCAGAGCATTTTAAAAATCAAAGTGAAAGTGCTGCTGTTTTCTAGATGTTGGAGAATGGATGACTGCCCCAAGGACATGGCCAGTCCTGGCCCCTGCAGAGGGGGCTCTGCCCCGCCACTAACAGCACGGAGCTCGGACTCTGACATGACGACACCAGACCTTGATGATGATTGATCATGTTGTTTTCTTCATTACTTTAAACCCAATCAGTGCTTGCTGTAATTTGAGTGATGATAGCTCATTATTGCAGAGTTTACGGGCTTCTTTATTTTACCCCACCAGTGGACCCTTTGGGACGGCATTACAGAATCAATGCCTTTCTTCTTTTTTTGCATAAGCATAGTCAGCTTGGAAATTCTGCCTCAACTGTGAAGTTCAAATGAATAGCTTGTGCAACACAACACATATACAACTTTGTTGTCCACAATGCTGAAATAAAGATACTGAAAATGCTTTGAAGCTTAAAAATCTATGATCATGTAAATATATAATTTACTTTGATTCACTCAGGGGGGTCATCACACCGTTTATGATAATCTTCTTTTTTAATCAATTAATACATTATAAACAAGAGAAAGATACAAACATTCCAAAAGTTAAACAAAGCATATTTTTAATCTCATTTCATAGTAACTGAGGTAAATCGACCATAATTTAAAAAAAAGAAAACATCAGCATATAAGTTGCATTGAAAACTAGAGGAGATTTGCTTAATTTTAATCACTTAGTTAATTAAGTACTTATGTATTATTATAAATAAAAGCTGGTTCGGCCAATCACTTTCCTCTAATGTAACTTGTAATGTAAACTGACAGCAAGCAGAAAATCATAAATAGATTAAAATATTAACATTATTAACAGTATTTGCATGTTTTAAGTTCTAGATTGAGCTTTATAAGCTTATAACACATAAAGTGTCTTTAATAGCAGTTATGAGTGGTCTAAAATACTACTACTACTCCTAATATTACTACTACTACTGCTTCTACTACTACTACTTATAATAATAATAATAATAATAATAATAATAATAATAATAATAATAATAATAATAATAATAATAATAATAATAATAATAATAATATTAAAGCAAAATGACAAATATGATAGTTTAATAAAAACAGCTGTTTTTCTTAATAACTCAGGAGACAGACGTCTGAAAACCAATTGAGAAAGAAAATTACTGTTATGAAAGCTGGTTGTAGTCTACCAATGTCGATTGTGGCAGCAGCATATATAAAATGTCTAAATGAAGTTGTTTCTCAGCTAGATTAGGATCATATGGTTTTAGATGCGAAGCAAAGGCGATACAACCCTGATGATAAACCAAATACAGGATTTTAACAAAACAGTCACAGCAAAATGCATTTCCAATTTCAGTCTTTGCCAACAATCAATCATATAGGTCCAAAGATGGGACAGAGCAATAAAGGCACCAGCAGAACCATTAATGAGTATTTCTAGTGCTGACGGACGCAGATGCAGAGAGAGAAACAAGCAAGGGAATTGTAAAGAAAGGTCATGCCACAACTTCAAACGCACTCTGATCAGAATCAATACAAAATTTGGAGACAGAATATCAGCAGTCCTCTAGGAATCAGTGGCAGATAGGGTGATTAATCATGCTAACACTTTTTTTATTACTCATGTCTCTCTTAAGGTCACAGCATGTGCACGTAGAGAATTTTATCCACACATCAAAAACCAAATACATTAGAATGAAATGTGCTTAGAGGACTATTTCATGTGTTATTCCTTGTAAGTGTTCCCTCTCTCTTTGATGATCCACAATGACCCTGGTGCAACACACTGTTATGAAATTTACTGCATAAGAGAATGCAGTAAAATACATGAAAGAATCCACAGAAGTAAAGTCTGTAACAATTCTTGTTTGTAGCCTTGACAATGTTGATCCTGTGAGGCACTAATGCCCTGAATTAGAGCAGATGAATGGGCCACTCTGCCGGTCATGACAGGGCTTCACTAGCCATCTAGTCTCTCCCTTTTCATCTTATTCCCTTTGCTGGATCCCTGGTCCAAATGTTGTCCCCTTTATTCTGGTCTCAATTTCTGATCATCAAAAGGTAGGTGAACATATGTTCAAATTGTGTGGCCTCAGCTTCAACATACAGTGTTATTAGAGCTCAAATGGGGTAGGAGGTGATGCGAAAACACTCAAAAACACATATGTACACAGGCCGAAACATAGTTGACAGGCAAAAATGCACAAATATAAAGCTCCTTCCTTTATTAAATAAATAAAGAACACACCCGGTAGACACACACATGCACACACATGCACACACAGGTATTTGATGTTCCTTCTGTTTGAAGCCAAATTCTTGTTATCACTGCTTGCTATATGCCGTGCTCCATTTCCAAGCTTTTTGAGGAGAGTCCAGGGCTTTCATCTGTGAGCCTTCGTCTACATCGAAGCCAACAGTCTTAGAAGCAATGACATACTGACTGATGGTTAACATTTCAAAACCCTCACTTTAAATTAAGACATGACAGGTAACACTGAAATACCAGGTGAGCGGAAACCACACACAAGCACTCAGACGTGACAAAGACAGAAGGATGTGCACCTTCACTTTCATAAGGACCAATGCGAATCTGGCTACATCTCTCCCATAAGGGAGAGAATATGTTTAGCTGTTAGATGTCAAATATCATCACTTTATGTCTTTCTTCCTACCCCTTAAGGCACCCCTCTCCTCCCTTTGCTGACATCGACTCTGTGAATCTCTGTGAAGAACCACTTGCATGTAGAGTAGGCAGACATTAGCGGTTAGCAGATACGTGAGGAGAGTAAAGTTTCAATTTGTCTAAAATGAGAGGTGTGGAAGGTGGTTTAGAAATTCAAAGAAAACAAAAGAAGGAAACAGTAATAACAGAATGAGTACGCTAATATTCCAAAAAAGGTGAAAAAAAAAAAAACTGAGACAGACAGATGAGTAAGAAAATGAAAAAAAAGACTTTTATAATAAAGTTGAATCACAAAAGCTGTATGTGCTCCTGAAGAACATTGTTAGTCTTTATTGAGGTCAGCATCTACATTGGTGGCCCTTAAAGTTGGCTTCTTGTATTTTAGATTATTTTATGCCTGCTATGTCAAACTGGTGTGCATTTATAAAATACATTAATTAAATACAAAAATAAATTTACAAACAAAATATGTTTTTTTCTCATCCACTCAATTGGATGTTTTAGGCTTCCCTAATATGTTTATAGAAGTTTCAAGTCACATATTTAACAATACCACAGTTTATATACAAAATAAATATCTTACTGTATCATAACTGACCATCTGAAAAAGATGTCTCCCAGTTTTAGTATCACCTTGAAGAGGACCGACCATAAAGCCAGGCAACTAAATTATTTTATTTATCTATTTCTGAATATAAGCTGTGTGAGATATGTCTCTGCTGTGTTTGAATGGTTAAGTTTACTTCATTTGGCTGAAAATATGGATTAAAAGCATTGTTCTTAACTTAGAAATATGGGAGTCAGTTGAAAAAGTAGCAATCCAGCTGCTTGAATCCTCCCGCTTTCTTGTAAAACGATGCACAGGGACGCGTACATCAAAGCCAAAACCCAGACCTACTTCTTTTCATTTTCAGACATGAAGCATTCTTTCTGCAGGAACATCTGTTATTATTATCTATACCTCATGTTTCTCTTGGTTTTGCTGTCTGCTGCTGTGTGCCTGAAATAAGGACAGAGAGAAAGAGTGTGAGGACAGGGTGTGGGTTGAGGGTGTACTTAACTCCATTGTTCTAAAAATGTTCACTTCCTTTCTGAACACATATTTGATTTACTATTTGGCAGGATTTCAATGCACTTTTACCCTCCATTTTCAGCAGAGGAGGAGTTAGTTGACACTCTCAATTCAGAACTCCACCAAAAGCTGAAGGGATCCCTGGAGGATCGCTCATTCATTCAGCATTCCCATCAGCCCATTAGACTGGCCATCAGCCAACGTAACTGCTTCCTGTTTCTCTAAGACACTTATTTTCATCTTCACTTTAATTCAGTTGTTTTTCAAAATTTCTCGCACAGAGGTGGTAGATCATTTCAGCCTGAGTATTCTTGTACATTTAAAAAAATCAAAGATGGACTAAATGTAAGGAGGATAAGCATCTGTTCCCATAATTCACTGCCTGCACAAAAACACAAAGACTGAAAAGAGAGAGTCCATGTTAAGTTACAAGAGTTGTAAAAGTACTTTAAAAAGAAGTGCAAATGAAAATACTTTTTTTTTCTGTTTTAGATATCAGCATTCCTTGTAAAATTTCACTGAAACATTTCCACACTCTTTCCCTTTTGGCAGCTGAAATAGGGAACTTGAGTACAACCACTCTGTAATTTGCATGGTGTCATCTTTTCTGGCAAACTTGTATACTGTATATATGTATTTTAGCAGTGAGTGGTTAGCAAAAGGTTTAACAGTATGTTTTGGAAAGTCTCACAAAGAACTGACTTTTCAGTCATGTTAATCGTAGCTCCAGTTTATATCGTAGTTGTGCATGGAAACCTAGAAACATGCATTACATGTACGTGTGTGACACATTAACAAAACTGAAGGATGCAAGGTGAAAATGCAGAAACAGGAAAGTGTTTTTATACATGTAGGGCATAAATTATGTCTGATTGTGCAAGCTTGATGCCACCGTTGAACAGCCAGTCAATGGAGAGGGCAGGGAGAAGCAATGGAGCGATGTAATGTGTAATCTTACTACTCAATGGGCTGTGCCCAGCAACGGGCCTCTGAATGCTGGAAGTGTCAGAGAGATAAATAGCAGAGTGTCCCCCTCGAAAAACATGATTAATACCCCGCCTGGTGACGCTGCTGAAGATGAAGTGGGAGCAGCTGGCTCAGGCAGCGTAGGCACGCAGGGAGAGGTGGGAGGGGGGGGCGGGAGCGAGCGCAGCGGAGCAGAGAGGGCAAAGAGTAGGACACACTGGCAGCTAGGGGAAAGGAAGGCAAGGCAAGGGCAATCTGGGCCACCACAGGCACAGGGACCCCTACCTCCCCTCATCTTCCCAGGTACGCAGCTTTATCTTTTTTTTCCCCCTCCTTATTTCCATCAGGGTTTAACACTTAAATAATCTTCAGCTGCTTTTTGCACATACTGTCTGTACTCATTAACACATGCAAGCATTGTGTCAACCTATGAAAGTTGACACTTGTGTCCTTTAGTTATACAAATCATGAGTGTTAATAACATGAGGGAGCACAAAGGTGAGAGTTAAATGCAGCATCGTACTGTATATCATTAATGCACATTTCCATATGACTCCAAAAGAGCTCTTGGTGTAACTTTCCATCATATGTGAGCCTTACAGCCTTTCAAGTATCAGCCTGTAATAAAGTTTTGTCAGTTAGTAGAAAACTGTACTTACTGTTCAGAGAAACACCCCCTGCAGAGTGATGCCCGCCATTAAATTTAGTTGAAACTCTCGAAACACAGAAAAGAACACATGGAGTTTTTTTTTTTGGGGGGTCTGTTCTGTTGTGGAAGTAAACATGTCGAGGGGTGGGCTACTTTTTCATGGTTCAGGGGGCCCAACCCTCCCCTCACACAATTAACTTTTCCACTGTAATGAGATGATTGATATGCTGGAAGTGTGTGCTTTAAGGAGATATTAATCATTCCCTCTGGTAATTTTAATCATGCGTTCCATCATCCCCAGCTGCTGAGGATCACCTTCCTAGCAAACAAAGGGCGGCCATGCCACTTGCATAGTCATTCTGTTCTAGTTTAACTTTATTTTATGCTGGTTCCTCCCATCTGTTCGCACAAGCCTCCACAGCCCACGTTGCACGTTGACAAGCTGGGTAAGCAGTGTGTGGGTGGGTGATTGTGTGTGTGTGTGTGTGTGTGTGTGTGTGTGTGTATGTGTGTGCATGTATGTGTGTGTAAACTTTAGAAGCACAGGCATCTTTGAAATGGTAAATCTAATCCTCTAGGTCCGTGACTGGTTGGTACATCGCCACCAGCCACCTCCACTAACACGCACAGTAATGCATACAAACAGCAGGCACGTGTGCACACACAGTCTTTGAGACACAATCAATGTGACACAGATTCTGACGCGCACACAGAATCATACACAAGTGCATATACCACATGGTGTGGGCAATATGTCAGAGCAAAGCATAATTTGGCATTTGAACCAGTCACTATTATTGGAAGTCTGAAGAATGCTGCAGGGAAGATTTATTTAGATGACAAACAACTTGGAAACTCTCTCCCTTTCCCTTGACTATGTTGAAAGTCAAAGAGACTTATATATTCCCAAAGCACTGATTAGTTCATGTTGAGTGCCTCCGTTGTGCTTTACTGTACGTCTGCATTGTTGTTCCATGTTTTTCACCCAAGGCTATGCAAGATTTGTAAAAGGTATCCCAAAATCAAAAGCATTTATCCTGACTTTGTGTCAGGTGCTCTGTTCTAACAGTCAAGGCCAAAAGAAAAAACTAACAGTCATCCTGTCACGCCTTTAAACACAAAACAGAAGCCATCGTAGTTGACAAAAGAAAGAAAAAAGTACAATGAATGACTTATTAAGGAAAGTAAAACAATACAAAATTATATATAAGTGGGAAAGTCTTCGTAGCATACAAGGTTGCACATTAACTGCTGTTTCAAAACATGCTCAAACAAGTGACAGCTTCAAACTTCCACTTGACAAGAGTCCCAAATGCGCCTTTAATCATGTGCAAAATTAATGACATCCAGCTGACAGATATTCCATCATAAATGCAGAAGTTTTTGAAAGTTATTGAAGGGGGCTTGTCTGGTTGTGTGCAGATTAGCATTGCTTGCATGCAGTCAGAGGCCAGTGCAAAGCAGATAGGTTAATCCCCAGGACGAGTTGATAGGACACCTCCCTAAATGCACAGAGCCGTGCTGCTTCTAAAACCCATTAATTGCGCCCAATATGAAAAAAAGTAATTTAATTTTACATCAAGTCCAGCCTCATCTGTTATCTGTGGCACACTTCTGTAGAGTACATAAAGGTAATAGAGGTTTTCAGGGGCTATTCCCCACTTATTATCAAATAATGATGAATGAATATGCCAGGAAATGACAGCTGGTAGATGTTTTTTTGTTTTTTTCCTCTCCTCTCCTTTTAGAGCGGCGGAGGGGCTGAAAAAGCATCCATTTGCAACTTTTTTAGAAATTTTCTCCCTTTCACTTTGAGAAAAAGAAGAAACTTTGGGACTTTGTGTTTGTGTTGTGAAAAGAAGAAAGACTTTGGATATGAAAATGATAACATACATCTGTTAAAAAAAAAAGGTATCAGTTGGAGGAATCTGGAATCAAAATGTAGAAATCAGAAAACTTTGTCTTCAACAATGTATCATAAATTAGTCTGTCACTGAATTTGTTAGAAGACTCAAAGAGTCATTTGGTGTGAAGAATACCTGATATGTGAGGCCAAAGAATAAAAAAATAATAAAAAAAAAGCAAATAATGTAAAACCTGACAGGTGTGCTTTTAAAGGCTGCATAGTATCTGTCTTCTAAACAAGTAAGTAGCTTGTCAGCACCGTCGATGGACTGAATATCATCCATTCAAAAGCATTATACATTTTATTATGACTTCATGCTTATCTCTGTTGTAAATAGTCTTGATAGCGTGAAGTGCCTTATAGGAAATGTTTCGTGAAAGGTACTCGTAAAGAAAGCATGACGACAACTGGCTGGCCCTCATTATTTCCACCTTGCTTTACCCTGGCACCCCTGCTCCACTGCATGACTAAGAGACAATTAATCCTAATAATCAGGGCCTTAGCCGTCATTCCTCATTCTGGCAGGCCTTTTTTTCTATAGGGGCACAGAGGGAGTGCCTGAGCCATGGATCTCTGCTGCACAGATGAACCTCATACAGATGTTGAATGAGCAGTGTGGTTAATGGCTTAGCCTTCTTATGGCCTTCACACATGTACAAAAATGGAAAACTGAAGGTGGCATTTTATCATGTCATGTCTGCCACATAATAAAAGACTGGCCAGACTTCTCAGTCTTCTGAAAGGTGTCATACTTTCTGCAAAGGAGAAAACCCGTAAAAAAAATGCAATAATGTGGGCGTCTTGTAAAGCTTGGAAAGCATCAGCCCAACATGTTGGCACTGATCATTTTAACCAAATTTAACCACACAGATCAGCCAAAGCCCTAAAAAAACTGACGGTTGAAGTGGATAAGATTCTTCACATTATGACAAATGTACAAACAAAATCTGATTTCGTTGCCTGTGTAAAAAGTGAGCTGAAGTGAAGTCTTTTTCACAACTTAAAAACAAAAGTGTTTTTCAGATAGCTGAGTTTTAATCCCCAATGCAGTCATGCTAACATCATTGTTCGTAATCTGAATTTAGGTAAGGTCCATAATTCTCCAAACACTTTAAGCACCTTTTCTGCAACGTATTAGTACGATAGTAATTCATGAACTCCATCTTTTTTTTTTTTTTCAATTTCAGCCTGTACATTTTTAGTAAATACATTTTAGTATTTTTAAACTAAAAACTTAAAAAAAAAAAAAAAAATGTTGCTACAGATCTTTGAACTTGTTTTTCTTTTTGTTGCATCTCATTGTTCCTGCATGCACATGTTTGAATCCTTGTCTACTGGCGGTTGTGTATAGAGGCTTAGGCACCTTTGGCAAATATTTATGTTTGTATGTTTGTTTATGTTAGTAATATCTATTTCAAGAATGCCAGAAATTACTTCTTTCATGTGTGCAAAAGTCGTTCAGGATTTTGAGTTCCATATTATTCTGATGTGGAAAAATAACTTTTTTCAAGTTCTGTTCGCATCCAGAATTTGATGATGTTTACCAGAATTCACTTTTGTGCTGTCGCTGGCGCCACACAAGCCTAAACTCGAATGTTTTGGCCCATGTGCTTAATGGTTTGATGATGTGTGATTTTCATCAGATGGTGAACTCTTTTTCATATAGTATTATCAACCAACTGCATTTTATGTGACTTTGGCAGGTGAACTGGGTTTTAACTTCATCTGTCCACAGCTTGTCTCCAAAAACCACTCTGGCTTATCCCGATATTGCTTTGCATTCCTGAGACACTGACTTGTGATGAGCTCACAGGTGAGGCTTCTTCCTTGGAAGGTTTTATTTTCTTCCCGATCCTCTTAACTAAAGTTTCTTTGCTATTATTAATACTGGAGATTTGGAGCTAGAAGCCCGTTGGTTTAGTTTATAGCCTTCCTCTGCTTTGCTGAGATCAGGTCAGGTCTTCTGTTAGCTGCCATAAGCACTACATGGTTAAGAATTAAAACATATTTGAAAGTTCAAAAAACTTTATGAAGCCCAACAATCTTGTAAAATTACAAATGCTGCAGAGTTAAAGAGTGTGCCGGTACATTTGCATGCAGCACTGCTACTATCAGGCAAGTAATTACTTAAAAATATATATCAGGCAACTCAATTTTTATATAAACACATTTTCTTGTTCTGAAAATAAGCAAACATGCTACACATGTCCACATACTTCTGTCATCAGTGCCAGAAGATTGCGACATGCTTTCGTATCACAGCGGAAAGGCTGTGATGTAATGTTTGACTTATCAGCATGGGGACCTAATCTTCTCAAATTAGAGCCCAAATGACTGTTGAGCGCTACAATCCCAGCGTGGGGAAGCAAAGGGAGCGCTATGACCGCCGCAGACAGGCGGCTCAAGCAAACAGCAGATGCTAAGGGGCTGTTTTGGTGCAGAAGAAGAAAATCACTATCACAATACACCAATTATGGTAGTCTCAAATTCACCAAGCTGGAACATGGTGTGTCCTAACAGCTTCTCTGTTGCATTCACAACATTCCACACAAAGAGCTCATTAGGCCCCCACATCCTCTCTCTGATTAAAGGTGGAGGAGTAATTGCCCAGCACCTGGTCACTAAGAGCCATTCAACCTGCCGTCCACAGTCTCCAGTACGCAGGTTGTGCATTATCTTTTTTTAAAAACACATAGAGTGGCCACCCCTTTCCAGTTTTGAGTTACATCTTTCTTTTTCCAGAGAACTATGTGAAGGGCAGGCTTATTAATCATACTCACAGCCACTGGAGCTAACAGTCAGTCAACACAGTTGGCCAGCCTTTCCATCTCTGTTGACATAAAGGTTTGTCCTAAAGCTTGCAGGTGCGTCCTGCTACTTCTGCATGTAAGTGAAAATATAGAACACATGCAGTCTTCCCCTTCAGCCAAACACTGACATATTCTACGAATTAGCTATAAAGCTACAAACGAACAATATAGTGAGAAAGTGTGTTTTAAGAAACCTCCCTGTGCTTTAAAATATGTGATAATTCTCAATAAATAATGTAACAGAGAAGCAGATAATAGTTTGGGAAAATGTAGTTTGTTATTGTAGTGATTTTCTACAGCATGGATACAACATATGTCAAACAGTCAAGCTTTGAGAAACAAACAGCTGGCTAGTTCAACTGAGAGGGAACTGCCTACTGAGCAAGAATGATCTCTCCCTGAGTGTCATCCGCCACCAGCATGAGGCAGAACCAGCATGTTTGGATTCCTACTGAACAGCAAGAATATGGCTCCTCTTGTCAACTTCACGCTGACAAGTGTAACATTGACACAAATTAATACAAAAGCTGCACAATTAATTTAATCCTGAGTTCCAGTTAAACAACAAAAGGAAAAAAAAAAAGTTTGTAGGAAGTCTTGTATGTGTGTGTTTGTGTGCATTAGGCTGTTTGTACAATTCTTACAGTGTGCATTTTCTTCCTTTTTTTTTTTTTTTCATTGCTCAAAAAGAAATGCTAATTATTGGGCTTCAGGTAGCGTAAATTGTACAGCTGTGGCGACTGTCAGTGCTCGTTGGACTATTGAGCTGGTGTACAGCATGACAGTGGGTGGTGTTTCTTGCTTTCATACCAAGAATCACCCGGCACTGTTGCCATCTATTGCCAACGTCAATCAGCAGGTTTCTTTTTAAGCAGAAGGGAGAAGGAGAGAAAAAAACAAAGTCTTCAACTAAAGATTTAATCCATACATCATCTGAGAAACATAAATTAACCTTTAATATTTATATTAGGTGTAACATGAGACTATAGTACATGTGTAGAGAGAGATAAACTTGAGACTTGATATTTATATTTCAGATCACCTCACATTTATTATTAATAGCCAGATGGCAGCAATAGTCCGTGCACATCCCTTTTAAATAGGCTCTGCTGGCACCAGCTGCATACTATGTTCCACTGCTGTAGATAGCTACAAACCATAATGAATTAATAAATAAATGTTTCTTTACCAGATTTTACACACCAGTTTGATATAAACTTTTATTATTTGGCAGCTGAAAAGGTTAAGTCAAAGAAGATTATTGTTGCGTGAACTGACAACATCTGAATGCAATTTTAAGTGAATGCAGTGTGAGCTTTGTGTCAATGTACAACTAATTAATAGATTGCTTACAGAAATTAGTTTTTCCAGATAAAATGCCATTTCCATAACAGATTTTTTTTAGAATCTGGAGTATTATAACATCGTGTTGTGTAATCTGCCCATGGTCGATGTCTAGTCCTAGTTCTCATACTGGATAATAAAGAACACAAGAGGATACACATTGTTAAAAATACAAAAATGTAAAGAAAAAAAAAGTGCTTTAAATAAATAACGTGTCACATTTTACAATTTTCCTTTGGAGATCCTATGTTTTCACTTTATTATAGATGATGTCAATGCAACATCACAACTAGTAGGTGTGAAAGGCCTGACTAGTTGACTTCAAAACTGACCTAAAATGAGCATGTGTGCATTTGTTCAGATGCGTTTATTTCCGTTTGGCGTGACCAGACTACAGATTGACCAGTTTAGTTTAGTTTAGTTTAGTTTAGTTTAGTTTAGTTTAGTTTAGTTTAGTCTGTTTTTCAGTCTGTAAAGGATCCACTTTCCATGGTACTCACACTTTCTAAAGGAATTGCAATTTAACTTACCGTGTCAAGGGTTAAACCAAGAAAGAAGGCAGTATTTTAACTCCGTAACCACCCTCTTGCATGGGGACAGTTAGGATTTCCTTTGTGTGCAGATGGTAGCATCACCCTGTCTGGCTACTCTGTAAGTTTAGAGCTCTGAGGAAGTGTTAGGTCAGATGAGACACATTTTCCTCTGCGGCTGGAGTCTCCATTTCAGTGATCACTGAGTGGCAATTCTTGGCTGAAGTTGTGTGTGTGTGCGTGTGTGTGTGTGTGTGTGTGGTAGTATGTATGTGTGTTTGTATTTCTGGTGAACCTGCATGAGAAGATGTTTGCTTTTTCTTAACCACAATGATAAAATTTCAGTTACTGTTACATTTTAGCCCAAGAGGGTTTGTTCAACTCTCACTTAATTTCGATTCAGTCTGTAACAGCACTGAAACTGTGGGACCAAACGAGACAACATTTAGCTCCACTTTTATTAGAATAAATATTAGAGTAATTCAATATTTACAATATTTATATCCAATATTTATCCAATATTCAACTTGTAATCAGCAGGCTAAGCAGAATGCGGCTTCTACAGTTGCTTGGGCAAACACTCGGGCATGGGAGGAGTTAGGAGACACCATGGAAAATTACTTCCGGGCAGCTTTCACAAAATTATGATGCACCATCCGATGACTCAGGAGGGGGAACGAGGGCTCATGGGAGGCTGCTGACCTCAACTTGGGATGTTGTGGGTTGGTGGGAGGAATACTTGAAAGACTCTCTACACCCCACCAGCATATCATCTGATGAGGAAGCAGAGTCGGGGCACCTTCCTATCTTTAGGGTTGAGGTCGCTGGTGTGGTTAAAAAGCTCCTTGGGGGCAGAAGCCCAAAGTTAGACAACATCTGCACGCAGTTCCTTAGGGGTCTGAACTCCATAGGGCTGTCAAAACAATACACACACACACACACATATATATATATATATATATATATATATATATATATATATATATATATATATATATATATAGAGAGAGAGAGAGAGAGAGAGAGAGAGAGAGAGAGAGAGAGAGAGAGAGCATGTTCTTAAGTTGAGTTATGCTTAGTCACACTTGCAGAGTTAAGGAGCAGTGAAACTTTGAGGAAAAAAATAAACTACAAAATAAAACCTAAAAAGAAAAAAAAAGAGAGTGATGAATGTAAAACATAGCATATGTAGTTGAGCACTACTGAGAACTCACTTGGCTGATTTTGTTGCCTAAGGGAGAGCTAACACTAAAATGCTCTTTGACCATGAAATGGCCCTGCCCGGTAATGGTGGTTAATGGCTGTATGGTGCAGAGGAGCTGAGTCTAGGCAGGGGGGAGACCTAACAGGGGCATCCTGCCTGCTCCACCAGACACCAGGGACAAAAAAGGGGAGGGCTGGGAAAAGAGTGACGTTTTTGCTTAAAATGATAAATGTCACTGTGCCATCACATTATACTAACCTGTGTAAAATAATGAAAGTTATTTAGTATTTAGCATGTTTTGGCTGATTTAGACAACTACATTCTAAAAGTTTTCATCAACAATATTTATGGCATTTAGATGATAATTTGCTTAAATAATTTATTTTAACTATACTAATATTGTGGATATAAATCAGCTGTTTAGGATATGAGAAGTAAGTCACATAATTCTTTGGTATTCTGGAGTCATGTAGTCATTTGGACAGAAATATTGTATATATACACTGATATCAGATGAGGGTTGACTGAGCTGACCTTTCCATATTAGAGCATATATTTTGCCATTTGTCCTTTGACTCCATGACTTCTGAACTACAGATTATGTAAATGTAACTGTCGAGTTATGCTGGAAGCACTTTTGACTGATATATTGCCCTCATCACTGCCAGGTTTCAGCAATGTGTCCTCTAGCTGAAAACCCAAAAGAGCAAAAACCCACCAGCAGGATGTGGCAGCAAGATTCCAGCTAAGGAATGGCATGTCATAGGTCATCCAGGGGCAGATGAGCTTAGTATTGAAATTCATATAGCAATATAATATGTGACAGTGCATGCACTGTAACCTAAAAGTGTCCTTTTTTATAGGTCACTGCAAACACACACAGAATGATACCACCAAATCATGCTGTTGAACTTTTGATCGTAGATGTTCTCGTACAGATAACTTTTGTTCCTTTATTGTTTTAAAGCAAATGACAAAATTACAGTAACTCAGAGTTGTTAACCTTCCTACCTACAATTAACAATTGCTACGTTCACATGAGAGTTTTAATTCCTGTTTAATTCTGAATGAAAGTGAATTCCGCTTTAAACTGATGAAAAATTACCATGTAAACACTTATTTCATAATATAAATTCCTAATGGGCAAAATCAAGAGAGCCCCTATTTGCATTTTCACTTACATATCCTGCTGTTATAAAGTTTAAATGTTATTTGGCTAAATAAACTGATTTACACTTACTTATATTACTGTGTGAAAGTATGTTAAAAGTTGCCCTTAATTTGATTTGAAGCAAAATATGGATGGTTAACTGGATTTATTTTCATAATACTAATGTCTCTGATCTTTTCTTTCTTTTAGATTAGCATTCCCATAGTTTCCTAGGTAGGAAAAACATACAAATATATGCTTTTACAGTTTTCTGTGGCTTTGTCATTCAGTTTTTTGCCTCTTTACTGAGTTGTAATAAATGGACTGATGCACATACATGGAGGCAAACACTCCATTTATATTATTTTAAAAAAGAACACACACAGAAAGACATTTACAGTATAGTCCCTAAATTAGGACCCAGACTTTCTTTTAGCTCTGTAGAGCAGATTTAGTTTTAATTAGATCCAGCGATGAGTCAGAATAAGTAGCTGATTCATCGGCTGGGGAGACAGTAAGCAAAGATAAAGACAACTGAGGGTTAAGCCGAAAAATTCTTCTGACAAACCTTGTCTGAGAAAGCTTTAGGTGACACAATGACAAGTGAAATATGGGGTCAACTATCAGTCATTTATCAATGAACCCATCCTGTCATCATTTGAATTTTGAGCACTAGCCGATATTAACCTTCATAACCCTGAGTCACGTCAGACAGCTTGGCGATGCCTGAGACTGACAGGCGCAGTATCAGAGTAACTGTTGGGTGTCAGTATAATAAATGCCTTCAGCCACATAAAGCCATGGATGAAATGGTACCAGCATGGTGATGGATATTTGAAGTAGTAGCTCTTCATAAACTCTTTTCCTAGTTGCTATATGCTGAGACTTTTGCAGCTGCCTGAACAACAGCAACATATTTAGGTTCTTTTACTTTTCCTTTTGTTTTGTGAGTATATTATGAAATCTCAATGCCTCAGTGTTGCATACCCTTAATGCACTTTGTGATAGTTCTGCTAAGTAAAGCAGCATACAGCAAAGTTAAAGCTAAAGGCTATTTAACATAATCATAATAATTCATTTGACTGGACAAAGCCATATGCCCTCAGTGTAAAGAAGGATTCTCTGTGACCTCTGCTGACTTAAAACTTCTGTGCCCTAAAGTAAAGTCAGAGATAAAATTACATCTGGGTGATATCCTCTTATTGACACGGCCTGGTGGGCATAACTGTGATTGACACACAGAACTCTGATTTTTAAAAGTTGTACAGTACTTTTAAAGATACACAGTCATGTCGCGCTAAATATATATAACAGTTTTATCACATTTGCTGTCTTTTTAAATAAAAACATCACACTGGGCTCATCATGCTAAAACTTAGAATGGCCGATCCCTTTTATAGAAATTAGCTGGATTATAGACTCTGTTGGTAAATTACTCCCTTTGGAGAAGAAAATTAACCTAGATTTCCATATCAAAGCTTTATGAATTGAGCCATTTTCTCTGCCCACCCATTATGGTGCAAAGAGAAAGTGGAGAGAGTCTGAAGAAGTAGCCTGCAGTGATATACAGGCCATACAGGGCTCCTTTCTTACAGGAGCAACACTGTAACACAGAGAATCAGCAGCTTTCATCTGAAGTGAAGAATGAGATCACTGGGCTTTTTGTGCAAGGTCAACTTGGAAGCAAGACATGACATGCTTAAAATTCGGTCATATCCTCACCAAACACTTGAAACACACTGTGCCAGCCAGGGGACCTGCTTGCCATTATGCAAAGAAGTGGTGGGCTTTGTGTAAATACGTAATCTTAATGAATGCGGAGATCTATGGAGGTGCAAACCCAAGTCAAGCAGAGAGGATTCAGAAATACGGTGTGAAAAACCTTCAAGTCAACAAGACTGAGCTGGTTATCTTAGTCCTGATATGTAGTTTATGGTGAATAAGGCTAAAAAAAAAAACAAAATTCTGATGTTCTGCTGCAAAACCAGCAAGAGCTTACTGATAAAACACCCATGATTTAAAATTTTTATTGGGAGAAGTTGGGTTGAACATCCACAAAATACAGGATATTTGTAATAAATCAACAGATGCTAATGAATCTGGCTGTTTCAAGAAAAAGTGTCACTTTTATGTTATAATTTCAAACTGTTTCACTCTGTCCTCATTTGTGCTTTTAAAGAGCCTGCTTTGTTTATTTGTCTTGTGACCTTTGTCACTGGTCCCAACTGATCTCTGCAATGCAAAGATCTAAAACAAAAGGACAGTCATTAGATGACATGTCACACAATATAGGGGTCTTATTCTGGACCCGTGCCTGCTGGCTGTGTCCTTTACTTTGCCCACATTGCTCTGTGAGGCTGCCAGGACATTGAGCCTGACACATCAGAACTGCTGCTCTCTTGGTGCCCTCTTTCATTCGCGCTATCACAGAGTCAAAGCCTGCAGAGACGAAGCTGTCCAGAGACTGAGCCCTGCTGGGTTTGACTGGGCCAAGATCCGATCAAGCCTCGAGGAGAGGGTCATCCTCTTCTCTGACTTCTACTTGCTATGATCTATGAACCGGTTCTAAAAAGGCCTGTGACTTGATTTGAGCAGACAGTCCCCCTTGAAAGCTGCCTTTGGTTTGGCTTCTGTAGCCTGGAACTGGAAGAGCAGGGTCAGGCTACACAGAGGCAGGAGAAAGCTCAAGCAAAAAAGCAAAAAGCACTGGGGGGGGGGGGTCTGTATGGAGGAGGGGGGCTCAGAACAGAGCTGATAGTCATGCTCCAGGTGCAGATGGCACACTGTTTTATGCGTGGCCTCGGTGGATTATGTCAGCGAAGCTACTGGAGGCATATAACATGGAGGGATCACACAAAAACATTGTCAACCAAAATTCAAAGATTCATTAACAAAGGTCATTTCCATGACAGCAAACACCTCATAGATGGCCAAGCCTTTTGAAACAGGCATGAGGGTAAAAGCAGGCTGAACAAAGAGGTCTTAAAACGAGGAGAGAAACTGTGATTTAGCAGATTTCTTTTTATGACAAAACGTTGTATGTGGGGGTCTCATTTAAATTAAATTTAATCAAAAAATTTTTTTTATTTTTTTTTAGAATAATCCACTTTACATAACCTTTTGTGTTAAAACACATGGCAGTGATGTTATTTGCAGATTATGTTTTCAAGAAAAATAAAAAAAGGAACCTTTTTAATAACTCTACAAACTATTTTATTCAGGGGTCTTATTATTATTAACTAATGACACGGTGACTTGATCAAGGCAGACACTACCCCTAAGGAGCTAGCATTGCAGCAACCCTAAAAACCAATAATGGTCAGAGGTCAGACAAGGGGAAGCAAAGATCCAAGTCCCATCCTATTGTGTGACATGTTTCCTTCGCCTGTGCGCCCCAAAGGCGTAGCATCAGGGTTAACACTTCAAACACTCAATATCTTCACAAAACACAAAGGACACAACTGCTTGCCATCCACATCGTTTCTTCCAGGAACAGAGATATGGATCCTTCCCAAAGGTCACTGCCAGCTGAAGTTTTAATGATTAAGCAACGCTTTGTTGTTTGACTTTTTTCCCCCAGTGCAAATCTACTTTTAGGTGCAAATGAACTGTTTAACTCAATATAGTGAAATAAAATTGAATCATGTTTTATATGTCACTTTTGTAACTTGTCAGCTGATAAAAATATTATAATTTAAAGATAATAAAATCAAATGTCAATATGATGAATATTCCTTGCCAGAAAAAAAAAAAAAAGACTCTATTAGTTTTTAGCATAATGTCTTTTGGAATAAACTGTTCTGTTAACTTTTCACAGCAAGAGTGGCTCAAACAGTAATAACGTATAACCATGCAGAAGGCTGTTTTAGCGGCTGACTGTGTGTCACACCTACATATTTATAAGTTAATTTCTTCCCCGTAGGAACTTTCCTCGTTCCTCTGCCTTCAAGCGTTTCAGAAAGCTTTTCTGCCACTGAAGGAAGTCTTTAGAATAAATCCAAAGACAGCATTGTTACCAGACAACAGTCCAGAGTCTACTCTGTTACACATTTATGAAATCGTGCACCAGAGTACAGACTAATCTCACAAGACCGGGATCTGATTTCCAGAAGATGATTCAAGAATCAATCTGGTTAGCTTCCTGTTTTCAGCCTGCTGCATTTGTACTCTGGGTGCAGCTCGGAGGGAGCTCCACTTTCCTTCGGATACGTTTGTGCTGGTGATAGTAAAACACCTCGTGTTGTGGGTCAATGAAAATCCACTGCCCCCTGATTTGGCTGTGGAAACTGTTGCATGCACAAATTATAAAGACTCTTCACATTTTAAATTTCCTACAAATTTGTATCCTTCCCATTTCTCCCTGCAACCACAAACATAGGAAAATAAATAAAAATCTCACATGTGCGGTGGATAAATATATAATTGTTTGTTCAAGTGTGTTTTGCACAGTATGAGACCTTCCGTTTGCTGCACCAAGTAGAATGCACTGCAGGCAGTCTCTTGAGGGAAGGTCTCATTTTCTGCCTCCTGCTGTGAAATATTCAGTCCGGCCTGAAATAATATGGAACTCGTTTCAAGGCTTAGCACTTTTCAAATATGCTGGCAATAATGGACAGGGCATCAAATGAAGCACAGACTCTCACAGAAAGGGGGAACAGAGGTTTTGAATCCACAGCCAGGGTTTCTCATAACACCAAAGACAGTTGAAGTGTGCTCTGCATATACAGTGCAGCGATTATTAAAAAGGGGGAAACAAGCCTGAAAATTCTTGCCAACACTTGAAATTTTGCCAGACTGCAGTGTGACTGTTTGGTTCTCAAATCTAAACATTACAGATATATGTCACGGTGCTAGATTATTTTAAAACACTTAAGTTTGTACGAAGAAAACCTTTAAATTAAAACTGCATTGTTTCTCCCTTGCTTTGTTGCATATCATGGAGAAATCTGTATTTCATTTGGGCTCGAGAAAGAAAAAAAAAAAAGGGGGGGGGGCAAAATCAAGAGAGCCCCATAATTGCACAGAAACGGGGTGCAGAAGAATGGTATAGAAAAGAATGTCTCCAGTGAAAGGATTCAAGAATTTAATAATCTACATCCTCTCAGACTTTGTCCTTCGTCTCTAATAGTCTTGGCCACAGAATATCCCTCTGAATGGGGGAGGAAGGGAGGGGGAGGACATGCTCACTGACCGCTTTTCACTCATCTTTAGACAGCCAGTCTTGGGTCTTTTCTCTTCAAGTTCTCTGTCACGTTTACAACTTCAAACACAGAGCACAGCCTTTTTTTTTTTTTTTTTTTTAAAAGACTCACTGCCATGTCTTTCAGGCTAAATATATATTTTTGTATTACATTAGCATGACAGGAATGGGAGTGTGTGTGTGTGTGTGTGTGTGTGTGATGCAAAGAAGACCCTGAGACTTAGACGACAAACACAATGAACTTGTTTGTTGCTGTACAGCTAAACAAGACTAGTTCCACATCTATCTATCTATCTATCTATGGAAACTTGAAGACTTACTTTATGTATTTCACGCCTGGAAGCCTGCGGGGACCGAGCCACCAGAAAGGCAGCAGACGCTCCAGACACCGGAGCGGCCACTGAGTGGCGCCGCAGCCCGCAACTTGTCGACGCAGTCCGGCAGTCAGCTGGCGTTTCCTCCCCTCTGCGCCACTCTGCCTGCGGGCTACGTCCTCTCGCTCACTCCCTCTCTCCCTCCGTGTTGGGTTACAGTGACAAGGCCCCTGTCTGAACCACGACTTTTCGAAAGATAATATTACAGGTAGGTGCGAGTCACGGACCGTGTCACTATCGATAGACAAATTAAGCATTGAAAAACAAGACCGTGACCCAGAAATTCTCCCCTTAATCGGGTCACCGTGCTCGTTTTCATCACTGAGTGATAATGGCACCCCTCACTGTCCTTAACATTGGAAATCCCCTTTACCACAACCTGTGGCTTTTCGGGTGCAGAGGAAATTGTTCACCTTTGGCGTTTGTTTTGAGCCACTCCTACCTGCTTACTGCTGTAATCGTTTATTCTTTCTTTCTTTTCTTTTTTCTTTTTTACACATACATATCTAGTTGAAGGTCAGTTTGCCCCTCTAATGAGCTGCAGAGAGGATTTGTATTAGCAGAGATAACTAAGAAAGAAATATTTTTGCTTTATCCTTTAATTGACAAAGCAAAACAAATTGGCTTCTCTCCAGGGTGCCCCTGAATTTTTTTTTTTTCTTAATGTTTTGGATCTGTATTTTCTTTTTTAAGCCACAGAACTGACCACATTGTTTTCTTGTTTTGAGGAAAAGCCGTCTAAGTCAGCGGCTTACTCTTGCCATCTTTATCTTCTGCCTTTCAAACAGATTGAAAAGTCCAGAAGGCTTGTCAGGTCCTGAGACAAATGCTGAGATGCAAGCAGAAATTTCTCTGAAATAGGCCAAACAGAGAGTCTAGCTCCAACAGGGTTTTGTTCTTGGTTCAGCTGAGGAAGCCCAATGCAAAGTGGGCCTTCAGCCAACTGGGATGAATTCTACGATGGAACCTAAACAGATGGGAAATAGTATAAAGGTGAATACAAGGTCAATCTGAGCTTCCCTGATAATGCTGTGGGCAGTGCTTATAGCAGTGTTTTAAAAGTTGACTTAAGAAAACAGATTGTATGGTCAGAGTAAACTCTTAAGACCATATTGGGCCATTTTTTTCCAGGCTCCTTTTGTCTGGATTGCCACAGGCGGAAGCAGCAGACACCAAATGGTCAAAAAATTGTTATCATTATGTTTGTCTGGAAATCAACAGAACGGGGGTGTTGATTTCCAGCGGGTGTTTTTTTTTTTTTTTTTTTACACACGCACACACACACTACCCGCCTTTTTTTCTATCCTAACCAAGATTTTTATATTTACCAGGGCTCACAGCTGATCTTTTCTCCAGTGTACAATTTAGACGGAGAAGGTTAAAGCACTCTGAATGCATGGGACCATACTGCAGGTAATTAATTTGTCAGCTCACTGATGAACTTCATTAATACATCTATCACCACACTTATTTGTAACTCGAGTAGATCATGTGGGACGTTTCAGAGAGCACAAACTGGGAGTACATTTTGTCCATTAGTAAACACTTCATGGCTTGTGTTGTGACTGAGGAGGTAGCCTCAGAGCTCCTCTCGGTCCAGTTGTAGTCATTTTCGCCCGTCACCTCCTCATCGCTGTAAAAACACTCGCTCTGGCTTGGGTAGATTAACAGAGAGCCCCCTAATGGAGTAATTACACTGAGCCAAACATCTATTTTTCACCTGTGCTCTGCCATTATTCTCTGTCCCCTATCCACTCCATTGGAAGTCACTTACTCTCCTTACAATGAGTTATCATTGACTGCCATTTAGACGTTCTAGAGCAATTTGTCTTACTGAGGCCACGCGCTGGCCTCATTGCAAAGAACAATCATTCTCCCTCCAATATATAAAACATTCATGGGAAAAAGGAAGAGAAAATGCCCCACAAACAGATAGTAGAGAGTGGCTAATAGATACTATAAAGGTGACAGACAAGGAAAATAATGTAGGCGATTACTGGAGCAGTGTGCACCACCAGTACAAAAGCTACAGGGACTGTACCACTGGAAAAAGAAATCCTGTACGAGACAAATGTGTTAAATGGCTAGTGTGTCAGCTAGTGGTTGTGGTTTTTATATTTGATTTAGCCATTTTGTTTATTGACATGTTTATTTATTATCCACCCAATAAAATTACAGAATAAAATCTATTTAAATGTATACACATTTTTGCGAGATTTTTACCCTTTTTTTTGTTTATCTCACTATGTTTTCATGCATGTTAATTATTGCAAATTTTTTCAAACTTTGCACAATGACTTAACTTACAGTATACACAGAAGAACCTGTCTCTCACTACAGGCTTACTCGAAGTTGGAATTTCACACAAAAGATTTACTTATGCATGGAAAACCACAACATACAAACAACAGAAAGTCTTTAGCTCTGCTGCATCTACATACTCTTCCTGTTTATCTTTCAATACCCTAATATGAGTATAGTTTTGTCTCGTATGGAATCATGTGTGTCTTATAAACCAGACTGATGTGACTTTTCCTGAAGGCAAACATTCCAGACAGCGGCATTGCTGCTGCCCTCAGACTTGCACGCATCCCACTCAGTCTGGCCAGGAAGGGTTAATCGTGTTCTTAACTGAGTGTTTTGTTAGATTAGTCTCTCCCACTGCTTAACACAATGACAAATAACCATTATTCTTTTTCTTGCACTGATAATCAGGACAACTTGAACATTTCTTACTAGCAGAAGTGAAACCATTAATCCTCAGTGATACTGCTGATAAGTGGTGACTTTGGAGTAATGGCCCTGTCACCTTCAAAAAAGAGGAGGGGAGAAAATTTGAACAATTAAAACAAGGTGCCCATTATATTTGCACACCCCATCTTTTTATGTCATCGGAAGGCATTTAGCGGTGCTAATGGACTAGTAGCAGAATGAAGTTTTGTTCATTATTAATATGAGGAAACATGTCCTTTGTGCTTAAGATGATCAGTTTGAGAACTTGCAGGCAGTAGGAGGCATGACTTTGTCAAGAAAGAAAAATGTAATCCATTTCTGATGTAGCTCTCTTCTGGTGTTGACTGATAAATATTATAATTATTACAATAAAACCATATGGATAAACTTGAGGACTGCCTGACATCTAATGTTATAATAAAAAAGAAAAAATAATCCATTCAACCTTGGCATGTGAGTTTTATCTCATTTGTATTTTGAAAATTGATCTTCATTCTTATTCTACATGTAATTATTGTTTTTCAAATAAATTTTAGATCAATATTTGTAGTTTATTTATTGAAGTGAAAGACTTGGAATAGTATCACAAGTAACTCACTATTATTGTGAGTGTTATCAGTGGAATATCGAGCCGTGTTTTGGCACATTGCAGACTACAGAGTGAGACAAAGTGGATTTTTGTGCAGAAACCAATGATCACGGCTGATTTGGACCCTGGATGTAGGTGATAAGATATGCCTCCCAAAGTTTCTAAAGAAGCCATTATTTTGCTGTCCTCAGGACTTAGGATCCATTATTAACTGTGCATTTTTTTAACAAATTTGCCCAATCTCTTACTACCTTTTTCTCATACTTCACTGAGCCTGAGTTTTGGACTGCTTGATTGAACACAAAAATAAGTTATAAGGACATAATTTTTTGCCCAGGAACTTTTGGTGATACATTTTTTTCTTATTACAATATGTAGATAAAAACATGACAAGAAGGTATTTTTCTCTCTTTTTATTTTTTACAGCTGAAGTAACAGAGTCAGCGAGGCAGTCAGAGTAAACATGGGCATTGTAGCTGAAGAGAGCATTAAAGGTAAGTGCTGGAATTCATGAAAACCACAGTCCAGTAGATTACTAGAAGATAACACTCCCTCTGTAACTGCACAACTCTGGAGAAACATAACAAGCCAAGGATTTACATAATTGTACAAAATGATAATATACAGTACTCTGAGTATTACAGCTCCAGCTGATCTGTCCTGCTATATATTCTGTAATTTATGTCCTCTAGCTGCAGTAGCATTAGAGCTTTCTGAACACCAGTGTGTGTGTGTTGCACCAGACACTCTGCATGACTCACCATGCATCTCTTGAGTATTTTTTTTAACGTGAACTGAAAACAAGGTGGCAACTGTTTAACTGTGAGCTAATCACCAATACCACAAGGCCATATTCAAAGATCTTGAAGGCTAAATGAAAATCTTGCACAGGCACTAATCAGTTATTTATAGATCCCAAGAGGTCTGAAGCTATAACTAGCAGGATTATATTTTCTTTCTGTTTGTAATTTGAGATGATTTCCTAGTTCTTCAATGGATGTCTTTTTTTTGTCTTTTATTCAGTACAGTATTTTCTAAATACATTTTTCATTTCAGGAACATATTTTCATCGTGTGTACTAAACAATTGTTGAGGTTCTATTGTTGCTTTATCATCAATTTGTTAATAATGACTGAACACAGCCAGATTCTCCAGGAGGTAATTGATTTATTAAGAGGAGAAGATTAAAACATGCCTATTTAATTGCTCATTGCTGCTCAAGATGGGAAAAATCTGTTCAAGTTGAAGTTTGAGTCATTTCTCTTGTTTGTTTCATCAAGCACATGGACATTGACTGAGAAGCAAAGTAGAACTAATTAGGCTGTTGAATGTTTCTGAGTTAGCCCTTAAAGTCTTTAAAACAGATGGTGAAGAAAATCTTGTTTATCACAAGATTTGATCTTTATATGTAATTAGTTTAAGATGCAAAGCTGTAAAAAAATGATCCAAATATTAAAACCAAAGCTGATTTGAAAAGTGGAACATTTGAAGAGCAGTGAGTTATAGTTGACTTGCTTCGTTTCTGCCCTGTTTTTTAAATTAAAACAGCTTTGCTACTTACACATAACGCTCTGACATTAAAATGTCCAAAAAATATCATTAGCTTGATAGGATAATATTTTTTTCTACTTCTTAGCTTCCTTTTATCGTATGTTTATGTGCTGTCAAACTTACTTTTTTGTGTCAAACACATGATTCTTGGCAGCAGTGCAGTCCCAGCTACTTGATACTTACTATTTCTATGGCTGTATGTCTGTTTTGATCAAAGGGGTCCAGGGGCCTAAGTTTCAAATCCTCCAAAGCCCATTTTGGCTACTCTTTGTTTAGCCCATTGGCATTCTGACCCCATGCTTCTCAGACTTTGAACTCAAAGCTTGGAAAAGCCGTATCGCTTCTTTAAACACATTATCTGTAGGCTAGGTTTTAAGAATATCACTAATCATCTTAAGGGTTTAGTGCAGTGTGGCAGTAACGTTAAAGCTCCCGGGCCCACTTCCACATACAGCCACTGTAAGGGATTTTCTCTTGGATATACGGTAATAGTAGTACATCTGTTTTAAGTTGATGTATTTTGGATTCATTTTGCTGTATGCGTGGCTGAAGTGAAACATTTAATCATATTCCTAAAAATTTATGACAAAAATTTTGAGCAATCTCAAGGTCGGTACAGTTCTCTGGAAATGATGGCATAAGCATTGCATCACTACCAAATACACACACCGCCTCTCTCATATTCAGCAATAACAATTATCATAAAGTTTTTGAATTTGAGAGATATTTACCTAAGCCTATGTATTTTTTCTTTTTTTTTTTATGTTTGATCTGTAAAACTGGGATTTTCAGTCCCCTGAAAACTGATTCACTGATGCATATTTGCTCACATAGAGACACAAGTTAACATTTAGTTCACTTTGCGTTCCAGATGAAAATGTAGTGCAACTGTACACATCAGAGAACTTAGTATAAAGTTTAATGTCAACTCTTAATGCTGCCCTTTAAGAGATCATTTCCCGGCTACTGTCGAGAAATTGATATGGACAGCATATCTTTTGAGATGATAATGCTACAAATGCAATTCAAGCAAAGATTCCATAAGTGAAAATAGGAAGCGACCAGAGTTTTGTAGAACTTGTGTGACAGTAAGCATTGCGTGGTGTGTTCTTAAATCTTTGAAAAGATGCAGTTTATGTCTAACAGTAGGGTGGTTAAATATGGAAAGTTTTGTCTATTACAACTTGTTCATGTGCAAGTCTAACATTTTAAACAGAGGAGCCCAAATTTTGTTCATTGGTCATATTTGATCATATTTAAATTTAGATGGAATATTACTTCTTATGTTCTTTTCTTCCCCAAATATTGTCAAAATTTACTTACAAGGCAAATTTGTTACATCCGACTGAACATTATAAGCTATCTGCTTGGCAACATTTAATGAATGTTGATGATAATAGCAGGAAAAGCATTTAGCAATACCGGCTGGATTCAATTGAAAATCTCTGAAAAATTTGCGCACTCTCTTAAAAATTTGGATGTGCACACATGACTCCATACAGGATGGTTTGTGCCCCTCAGCTCTACTCAAATGTCCTCACGTCTATCAGTCTCCATGATGAAGATTTGGTACCTTGAATACTAGTAGCTTCATCTGGAAATATTTCAGCTGCATTTCTGCTCCTCTAAATAGAGATGGAGATAAAGCAGAAGGAGGTAAAAACCCATCCTGTTTTGTGAATCCTAGAGAAGGCCTTGAACCCTGCCATTCATCCCTTTCACTTCATCAGCTGAGTCTAATTGCAAGAGAGGACAGGATACCCAGAGCCCAATTGTTCTTTATCCTCTTTGGAGCCTCTGAGGCATGAAAAGCGAAAGGCCTGCTTTTGATCTTTTTTTCTGTTAGTTTTTTTTTTTTCTCTGTCATCCCCTACTATCCTTTTCCTTAGAATGAGACACTCCTTTCACACTGTGCCCTCTTCTTCATCCTCGCAAAATAATTATCAAGCTCTGCCTCATCAAATAATGGTGGATATTGGGGGTCATGATAGGGAGGGCCAGAGGTCTGCTGGGTGGCCCTAGGATGTGGTGAAGCCTCCATCTAATCTTAGAGGCAGTCTCCTTAGTCGTGGCTACCTTTATATACCTTGACCTCGGTTTTCGTTTGTCTGTCCTAATGAGACCCTCTCATGCAGCCAAGGCAATAGAGGTCTTGCAATGGCAGGGTTGGAAGGCCAAAGTACAATGAGACACAGAGCTGTTGTGAGACAAGGGCGCATCTGTGCCATCTTATTAAGCCTCGGAAAAGAGCTCATGTGTTTCAACGGCCCACAGACGCTGAGAGCAGATCTATTGACACTTACTTGTCCTTTGCGGTCAACACCTTTCTGTGAGGAGGTAGGCACACCCAAGTTCTTGTTAGAAGCAATTCTTGGTAGAGCATTTAGCAAGGCAAAGTGCTTAACGTGGTTCGGGTGACCATTTGGAGGGAAAATAAAAAGTGCAGCTTTGCATAAATGGAACATTGCATTGATTTACAATAGATGTCAAAGATCACTTTCTCAAAAGAAGGAGCAAAGGCTGCCGAAGTTTATTTTAATTCTTGATTTCGCACCCCTCACCCTGACTTTTATTCATGTATGTATTTTTGTCCAGAAAGTTGCTGTAGCTTTTTTTTTTTTTTATCGAAAACCATTTTTTAAAAAAAAATTCTAGCACTTTCTTCAAATATATATAAAAAATATAAATAAAATAAAATAACTGAAAAAGCCACAAAACAAAAACAATAAAAAGCAAACAAACAAACAAATAAAAAAAAAAAAAAAAAAAAAAAAAGCAAAGCCTTGCTAACCTAGCTTAAACCCCTGCTGGCAAAAGTCAGACAACAAGAAAATGATAAAAAAAAAGAAAGAAAAAAGAAAGAACAAACAAAAGAAAACAAAACAAAACAAACATAAACCTAACTACCTATCTAACAACCAGAAGGGACAGCCGGATATAAGTAAAGCAAAATGACAAACAAAAACACAAGTATTGGCAAACAAAAACCTTTAAGCAATCATGTTAAGCACGCCTAACATCTGAGCACTGTGCCAGAACAAAGCAGGGCCCCTGTCAGAGCATCGATCCACTCCTGAAGGCATACATCCACAGCTCCCTGATTGCTCCCTGCTCCTCGCGCCTTTCTCCCCCGCGCCTCCAACTCTCTACTCTGGCTCCTTTCTGAGAGTCTTCTTATTGATCTGGCCTACTTGCTGGAGTTAACTCACTGATAAAACCAGACCAAGGGCTTCCTATGGCGAGAAAGCATTTCTTGAGCTCTTGAGAAACATCATGAAAAAAAAAAAAAAAGTGTCACCATTGACAAAAATGTTTTGTCATAACATTAATTGGTTTGTTGAATGTTTTGTTGGAAATTGTGACATTTGTCATGAATTATTCTCCTCCCACATGATGTTTTACTGTAGGCTTTTAACAGCACAGTCACTAAGTTCATAATATTAACCTCTGTCAGACTTTGTTTTTTTTACCCTCCTGTATTCTACTGTAACTGGAAAGCAGCAAATTACTCCAAACTGAATAGTGCTGCAGACCTGGTTAGATCCTGAACATATTGATGTGTATTGTAGGACATGTCTTGAAGATAAAACAAGCAAACAAAAAACATACATTCAGTGTTCTGTATTGCATACAGATTTTTTCTTTCATTTTAGCAAGTAAGTTGTTGTTTGTATATTATTACATATTAATAAGTTCATTTTTGAAGAAATCCAGTATAAACATGCTGTCTGTGTACTAAGTTGACATTTTTTGTTTTGGTACATAGTAAGGAACTGTTGTAAATTAATTGTAGATTTTCAGCATTACCTTAATGTAAATAATTGTAAATCACTGTTAGATATAGTTTCTCCGACACAATGAACAGTTCATATGGTTGCTTTGCCAGCAACTGCAGATAAACTGTAGTTTAATAGTTTAAGAAGTGCATTATTGTTCTTATCACTAAAACACATAAACAATAAAAAAAAAAAAAAACACACACACACTCAAATCCACAAACAAAAAACACCCACTCACAGAAAAGAGAGGGAACTTTCAGTCAACAAAGTCCATTTGTCTGGTGCAGTTTTTTGCAGTTATGCAAAAACATCTGGTTTTGCAGTATCAAAACTTATTAGCAAAAATGCAATGCTTGGTTTGGTAAACTGGGATTTTCTGTTTACTTCACCTTCATGTTAGAGTTGCAAAACTCTGATATGTGTGCTGCAGGGAGTTGCTGAATTGGAATCTCAATATTAGCACAGATCGATAAGTGTAAGACTGTGCTGAAATGTTTATTTCAAAATCAGAAATATATCTTATGAAGCCATTCTAATAAAATTTAATGACAGTGAGCAACAACATGGATGCGTTGCAGTAACAGTAATAGAGTTAATAAATCTGAACTCTTAATTGGGTAGATCCCATATTAGTAAGCTAAGTACTTTAGTAACTGTAACTAGTTACCTAGGCCAAGGTTGGGGTTATGTCTTTGGTGCCGTTGGTTTGATTGTCTGTCAGTAACATAGCTAAAAAAGTTTTGGACAGGTTTTGATTACATTTACAAAAAATCTCAGAAATGGAAGAAAAAAAACAAATGATTAGACTTTAGAGGATGATCCAGATCACCACCTGGATCCAGGAATTTGTTTAAAGGATTCTTCACTGTTAATTTTGCCAACAGAGCTTCTAACTTAAACATAACGCCCACAATTACTGTGAAAAACATGACAATGGCATGGCACAGGTCAGCGCTCTTTGAGTGCTTCTAGTTGCTTCTGCTCTGTTATTCTGCAACAAATGTCTTCAAAATTTATAGAAAGAACATTTAGGGATTGTTGCACTGTAAAGAGAAACGCTGTTCTTTAATAGCTGGAGCAAAACTATTCCAACTTTTTATATTTTAAAACATTAGCAGTATCCGATGAGTATGTTATTATCAGAATTTAAATCTATCTATTTACTTAAGCTGGAGTTTGATCAGTGTTTTATTGTCATAAATCCTCTGTGATAAAATGGGTCAGGATCCATGATGAAAAAAAAAAAAAACAATAATGACAAAATAAGGAACTTTAACTTATGCAGTGTATTCAAGATCTTAATAATTGTTTACTGTATTTTGCAAGGAAGCTTAAAGAATCATCCCAAAAATCAGTGCATCTTAAAAAAATGACTCATGTTTGTGTGTCAGTGTGTGTATTCTCATTTCCAGTGTATTATATTGTATGTCAGTTTGTGTATATTTTTGCAAGTGTGTCGTGCTGTCATGTTTGTAGCATTCCATGTGGGAGGGTCTGTTGATAAGTAAGCCATCTGTAGTGTTCTGCCGAACGACATGTTGTAAAGTGCGATTTGAGAGTGTGGAGAGACTTGACTTGACAAATCTTGGCACATAATGAGACAGGAGGGAGTAAAGGCAGAAGTCTGTCCAGAGATAAACAATTAGATTTGTCCCTGAGGTAAAGGCCATGCAATGTAAGGACTCTCAGACTAACAAAATCAATATGGCTTCCTGTAAGAACACTCAGGGGGTAGAGTGATGAAGAGGTTATCATTCATTTCTCCGATTAGGACACACATACACAAAGAGATCTCACTTTAAAAATCAATATAATCACTCACATAGAGGCTGCTTTGCAGTGATGTATATATGCGAAAGTATGTATTCAGCTGTCTGTCAGATATGACCGGTGTTCTGAGACATGATAACAAAGACTATCGGGGATGCTGAACTGAGCTACACAAGCCAGTTTTCATCAGCAGCCAATTGTGAGAGAAGCTTAAAGGAGACAGCATTTGGGAATGATATTTTCACACCCACAGATAAAACCATAATGGATCATGAGCCATAGACAGGGTGGGCAGTCCCTATGCGTTGCATCCCCTCCTAGGCCCTGCCCAGACTTGCAGGTCTAATCTAACATCCCACCATTGTTCCCAGCAGGCCTCACATGGGTAGCACTGCCAGGGCAAGAAGGGTTTCTCTGTTAGGGGAAGGCTGTCCTGTGCTGTGCTTTAAAGGAGACAACAAAAACAGAGAGAGCATGAATGGTTTTGGGGTGGGAGTGGGGGCAATCACAACTTGTGTGCAACTGCTGTTAGGCAGGGGAAGTCTCCTTGGAGACGCTGAGTCGCTGACCATGAAGGTGTGAGTCTGAGCCGCGGCCGGCCTGTCATCTCATCTCCATGGAGACAGTGGCGTGGCACCCCAGTGGGCTTGTCTCTGTTGTGGCCTGGAGCAGCAAGATCACTTGGGGATGTGCCCTAGCCATCACCTGGGCTTCAGGGAACCAGGAGGCATAGCTTTGATGACCTTCAGCAATCTGCCAGTCTGTCATCATGGTCAGGGGAATCGCATGAAGAAAAATTGGCAGGGGATTTGTGTGGTTACATTGTTCACTGGGCCATTGTATCTGTGGAAAGGACTCTTTGTTCCAGTGAGAGTGAGCTATAGTGGAGGAAATACTTATCAAAACATTAGCTCACTTCATGTTCTGAAATTTCATGTGTATTATCTTTTCATGTCATGGCAGATGTATATGTTTTAAGATTAAACTTTTTCCTTTAGCTGTTTTTATTAAATATTTAAGGGAAAAAAAAGTTCACACTGGAATATTTTAGCTTTGATTCAGATTTTACTTTTGACAGAACAATAAAATTACCGTTCAGGCATGACCTGCATTGTTTTGATCTCTTCTCTAAATAACACATTCCAATGAAAACTTTGTTTTCACTTTGGTTTTACAGCATATTGACAATTAATTTAATATCTTTAACTCAGGTGGTATAGCGTCTCTTGGGGTAACATCTTCCATGATGGGGGTATGATGCTAATTGATGTTGCATCCTTGTGTAGCTCACATTAATTGCAGGAAATGATTTCATTCCTTTTCTCTCTGAAATAAACATTTGATTAATGGTAAAAGCAAAAACTAGCAACACATTAGATGAATTAGGGGAAGGGCAGAGGGTAACAGTGGAGACTGGAGCTAACACCATGGACATAAATGCCTTCTGTCTGATTTATTTCCAGTTTATGATAATTCAATGTAACCAAACCCAATTATGGGTATTCTAGAAGTACATGTTAAAGAGACAGTAGTCAAAAATCTGGATATGCTTACATGCTGGATTTAATGGGGATGTGTGTTTTCACTGGTACTGTACGTTTGAAGACTTCAAAGTTGAGACAGGAAGGAATGTACTTCTGCAACGTTTGTTTTATAACCTACAATTGTGTGTTTCCTCATTGAAATAGACACAAATCTGCAGAAGATGGCAAAGTAATTCAAACCTAACTAACAGTGACACAAAAAGTCCAGTGAGACCTTACCTGACATTTTGGGAGCATGTAGTCAGAAACTGTCCTAAATTATTCATAAAATTGATTGCAACCAAAACTAAAGTGATATTCCATTAAACCCTGTTAAAATAACATTTCCCTTCAGTTTTCAGTGGATGCTACTTCCCATTTGTACATATATTTAGTTAGTGTCTTCAATACAGTTAACTTCTTTATATTTACAAACAATAAAAATATTTTGTTGGTTACTAAGGTAACCAACAAGATATTTTAAAGTGTATGACAAAGAAAGATTTTTTTAAAACCAGAATTTACTTATTTTAATTTTATTTAACTACTTGGCCCTGTGACCCTTCATCGGACTAAGTGGTTAGGATAATAAATGAATGAATGAATGAATGAATGAATGAATGAATGAATGAATTTAAATACTTGAAAATTAGATTAATAAAAACAATAATCAAGTTGATAATGAGATTGCTACAATCCTATCTGTTTGCTATCATGACATACTGAAAGAGTGGAAATCTGTCAGTAAACAGAAAGACATGGTGGCTGCTTCAGGTTATTTTGCCCAGGAAGCATTTCATAAATGTGCTAAAATAACTGAACTGAAGTGATATGAAAAAGATAAAGATGTAGATTTTTAATAACAATAGATTGTTAATGGTCTAACTAACCGGCTGGTTGCTTTGGTGTCTCAGTACCATCACAGTGTATGATGCATCCGTAGCTTGCTATTTTACAAAATGATGAATGTCTTTTAAATGTACATAGTTGTGTCATCTTTATCTAATTTCAGTCGTACGTAAGTGTCAGATACAGTAGTGAAAAGTTTTCCAGAAAAAAAAAAGTGAGTTTGTAAAATAAAACAATTGTTTGTGAAGTTCATTGCAGAATAAATTAGTTTGTTGTCAAAAAACATAAAAAAAGAAGCGACTACATACAAAATCAAGGACATCAAAGCAGTTCTTCAGTAGTGTTATGGACTATTGTTGGTAACGCCGTGATGAATTATTGCCAAATGAGATCTCAAATCTTCTTCATTTGAGTGTAAAGCAGCACCATCCAAACCATTCCCTGGAGACACTTGTGTTGCATTATCTGACAAACCAGTACAGGAGATTGTGTGGAAAAATCTGCGCTTTCTTCCTTTCAGCCAAAAAGAAAAAGAGGATTTTGAATGGAGTGGTGATTCTTTATGCAGAGCTGAGACGCGACACCTTCCAGACGGTGAGAGATGGCAAGCCCTAATAATACAGAGCTCTACAATGGTTCTGACAGGCGAGCAATAAAGCAATCAGGGTCCCAGGCATTCCAAATCTCTTTACCGCCCACCCTCTAACAGACTGAGAGATGGGCGGCTGACCTGTGAGCTGTCAATCATGGGGGATACCTGCTGGAGTCTGATCAGGGAGAGCTGAGGGCACCAGTCCATCAGATCTGTTTTCACACTCCAGACACTAACATTGCAAGCATAACCACAGACACAAAAAAGCCCCATCGCCTCACTCTTAATTAGAATATGTGTGTGCATGTGTTGGTTTGGGGTTGGGTGGGGAGGACTTGTTTGGTTTAAATGGGTATGGGAGGGTCTTAGATAAATGAGGATAGTAAGTGGAATCCCAGTGGGATGGAAAATAACCTTTTCCCTTGATTTAGGAATCAGGCATTGATCTGTCATACTGTTTAGTACGAGCAAGAGCTCTCTCAGCGTTGCCTCTCAGTGTGTGGATATGCGGTGTGTATTTGTGATGGGGTTGATGGGGTGTGGGTTGAGTGAGTGTAGGGGGTTGAGTCTTGTTCATTAGCTGTCTGTAGCCCATCTCAGCAAATAGATCACCATAATTCTGTGGTTAGTTAATGGCTTTCTGGTGTTTCCTCTAGAGTCCTTCTGTCTGAAGGCTGCCAGCTAAAACTCCTCCAGTGTTTTTTTCCTGTCTTCCATGTGGGGAGTCTTGTGCTCTGCTGCCTAACTCAGACAATTGGCTTCAGCCAGTGGCCAAGTCTGCGAGGAGTCTGCCTGCGTGGACTCACATTAGACAAGTAAAAGCAACATCAAAAAATATGCTGATTGGACATTCTGTCTGACTGGAACTGGGTTTGTTCTCTTCACTTCAACACATCCTGTTACTGGAAAAGTTCCTACAACAGGGAGTCGTGTTTTACCGCTTTGACCTCCTGCTTTGTTTTACATATTGTTATTACATGTCAGACTTTGAAGAGAATTTTGAGTTATCCTGAAATAATTTGCCTCCTCTTAGATACTTCAAAGTGGAATTAACAAATGTATATGCATTAAATGTAACCTGAGTGCCATTAAAAAGATTTATAATAAAAAAAAAACAAAAAAAAAAACATCATTGTAATCATATTCTGAAATTCAAAATTTAAATCAGTACTATGCAAACTAGATGCCTCAACTACTGTGTGCTTGTTACTTTGGATGAATATTCATAAACTGGGATATTCAGTGACATATTTCTATTTGGAGGTTTTCTTGTGAAATTTAAAAGGGCCATTAGGAGCTTTGTCTTTTTTGCTGACTTGCTGAGCTTTCTTGTACTGTAGCCTGACACTGAAATGCAATGCTAAATTGTGTTTGGCAGATTACAGCTTGCATATTTATTTTAGGTGTAAAGCTAATTTCTTTTACTTGGACTCAGATGTTTTCATGGGGTGTGGAAGTATTAGCACTGGTTATCCCACAGGGAATTGTTGCAGAACTTTGCAGCTCTTTGGATTTGTTGCTTTTGGGTTGCAGTAGTTTGCCCATGAGGCAACATAAGTCTCATTAGGAACAATTTGTTTCCGCTAAATCACTTTAGACCCCTTAACCAAACTGAACCAACACTAGAAAAAGCAAATATGTAGCTTTTAAAGTCAATCATCCGTATAAGTGAAAAAGAATAAACTGTAATAAAAAGTGTAGTGAACAACTTCTGTGCAAACATTTTTTGTTAAAGCAGTGCTGTTATTGATGACTTAATGGCTCACTATAAACAAGTGCTTTTCTGTACTTTCAGATTTGAAATGGAGATTTTCAAATGCATAACTATCATTGGCTTTGCAATGTAGTCTGCAAATAAAAGATGGAATAAACATTATTTAAAGGGGTCAGAATGAAATCATTGCTTCCTGTCAGTCTGAGAAGGGTTTTAGGGAATTTTCAAAATTCGGAGCCCATAGTTTCAGTGATAGGTAAGAAATTTGTAGTTTTGTTATGAACCTCAGAGCACCATGATAAATAAACCATGTCAAGGTCAGCTCAGTTGTAGCAAAAGTATGTCAGCATTGCTCAAGATTCTAAAGAACTTCAGGACTTTCCATTGTCCTTTGTAGACCAAATTCTGTTGCATGCCCATCTAAGTATATTATGAGTTTATCAAAGTCAAATTATGTTTTTTTACATTTGAATAAAGCTGCCAAATACAGTTGATCTTGAGTTTGTGAACCTTCAGGAACCTTCAGTTTTTATTTCTGCACAAAAATGACTTAGCAGAGAATTTGCGCTGAGGGAGGAGCCAGATATTCTGGAAGATTATGGGAAATATGTAAGAAAAATGTACATAATACCAGATAATACTTTTATTACAATCCGTCAAGGTTCCAAAGAACGATTCATTGTTATTAATGTTGTTGACATCCTAGTTTGTTATAGTTTATTGATTCCCACAACTCCGATACTGTGTCTTTTAATTGGATCAGAAACATAAAAAGTATCAATCTGATTCTTTAGTTTCTGTGCAGTTGTGTTAAACAGGATCATGCTAAGATCATCTGGATTTTTTCTCTCTTTAAAACTTATGTAAACATTAATGGAGACTGATAATTCCATCTTCACATGTTGAGTCTATTTTTCTGGAGCACTTAATACAGTGGAGATCAGATTTTCATTAAGCTGTGAAAAGAGCTCAAACAAACAAATATAATTAATCATATTCTGTCACTGATTGTCTAACAAAACTGACAATCCACATTCATAATAAGATTCATAGATAATTATACATTTTTGTCATTGACTTTGAAAATCAACAACAAATTTGAAGGAGTGTTTATTGCAACTTAGTATTTGCAGTATCATTTGATTATACCAGCATATCATCAAAGGGGATTTTTAGTTCATTTCATTACACAGAACAGCTGCAACTATGATGTTTCCTATACAAGCTGTATTCATCATTTCATTCAGTCAAGATCATGACTTGACTTTGACATTGTAAACACCATATATTCATTGCAATTTTTTTGGTTGTATGACTTATGTTGTTTTGGCATTTTCCTGAAGAAAAAAAAAATCACGGCAAAATTTATTGTTTCGTCAATGTTGGCAAGCCATTCTGTTTGTACAAATCAGTTTGCATGTCACATGTCACATTTTAACTCTGTTGTACCAAAAGAGAGCTGTACTTGCTGTATTCTTTGTGATAGTAACGGTAGTGTTGCCTTGTCTTTGCTGAATAAAAGGGGAAAAAAATCCCTGAAATCTCAAAACTGAAGTTGTAAACTTGCATTGATAGAAGATGAAAAGAAATATACTGTGTGTTTTAAGGTGTTTTATATCTCAACCACATTTGACAAGGAATGATGAGTAATGCAGCCGTCTCTCCTTAAATTGTCCCTCAGGGGTGCTTTGTAGATCCCTCACCTCCCTGCATCTGGGAAACTAGCAAACTTCTGAGGCCTGACATCCAAGTCTTCCTTCCAAAGAAACGTTTGTCTTGTTCCCTCCAGATCTCTGATGTCACCCTTTACTCAGAACCTGTATGTGATCTTCTGCAGCTGGAAGAGCAGCCCCATATGCATTTTACACACCATTGAAAAGCAGGGTTTACTGGGTCATTCTCCATCTGACATCACAGTGGAGTCTGGTTGAGACTGGATTTTTCCTCCAGTACTTTTGCCCAGCAATATCCCCAAAACACACTGTGTCTTTCACATTTTATATCATGCTGTATGACTAAACTCAGATGTCCATATTCAATGGTTTCACCTGGCCTCCAGACTTGTGCTTTGGTTGTCTGCCAGTTTGTGTGGCTCGTTGCATGAATATAAAGATCACTGCTTTACAGCTAAGTGATTCTGCATATTTACAAAGGTTTAGTTCACATAGTAAAGATCAAAATGTTTATTTGTGAATTAAAATATTGGAGATGTTAATACCTACAAAGAAATGTATTTTCTTCATATTTATTTTATTGCAGTTTGGTTAGACATTGGGAACTCTAATGTCTAACATTTGAGCCATAATGGTCCCAATGGTATCCCAGCTCTTTTGTAAATATGATTTCCAGAAATGAAAAAGGTGAAGAATGAAAGGAAGTACATCGTGCAGTAAAAAATACTAGTTGCTACCTTTGTGTAGTGTGAGTAGCAGTTTTGTTCATTTTCCTATTTTTCAACTTCAGCATTAATTGACAGCAAAACATACAAACTGAAAGTGTGCCTGGACAACATGTCTTCTTTATTGGCAGCTGATACATGAACAAGAGGTTGTCTTGGCTGAAAAAAAGCAACTACTAAGGCGTTTCTGGACCTCCAGACCTTTGTGACCAATGGCGTGTCATCCCTCACTTTGTCATGTTTAAGAAAAACCAATCCCTATTCAAAGCAGCATCCATCAGTGTTAGATGAAAACAATGACAGATTGCCTTTCTGCTGCACTCAAAGCATCTGGATCCTTTCTCTACTCCCCCTCTTTTATTTATGGTAAACAGCCTGAATAACAGCTGGGCAATGGGAGTTTACAAGTTAATCAATTGTTTGTTAGGGAGCCACAACGTTGCCCCATACCCAACCATCTGGGTATTAATGTTCATTTATCATGCTAATTTTTCCCACAAGCAACAGAATATCTATTGATTACCTTGTAAGAGTTTTGTGCATGTTGCACGCTGTAAAATACATGTTAATAAAATTACTTTTATTTTGGTGGTTAGATTACAGTTGTGAGTACATATAGCTGACTTCAAAAGGAAGATAAATCCACACCTTGCTGGTAAATACAAAAGCAGTAACCTTGCGTTTCTCATCTGCATTTTATTTTTGCAGTGGGATTCCTTGAAGCCATATTAAGGTTTCACTTTCTGTAGATGGATTTAAGTAAACACTGTTTATCCTGGACACCATGCTTCCTGTTAAAGAGAAGTTGCCTTGGTTTTTTTCTCCCAGGTATGAATGCTTTGGCAGGATTTTGGCCTTTTATTCCTTCCTGCTTCCACTCAGTTCCACAAGACAAACCTCATGAACACTAGTCTCTGAAAGCCATAAGTCTTTCCCTAACATATGGTCAGCAGTTAACTTTTAAAGATAAAATCATTTGAATTGTTCTACAAGATTCACATATGAAAAATTGAGACAATTCTGAGAATAATGAAATGATCTATGTCTGCTTGAGGGTTCTCCTACCAGACCTGGATCAGAGCATCAGTCAACCCATGGACAGTCTGTGGAGCAATATGGTAGTGGTGGATGGAACAAAACACGATGTCCCAGAGTTGCTCCGTTGGACTCAGGTCTGGTGAACAGACAGGCCAGTCTATAGCATCAGTTCCTTCATCATACAGACACTGCCGACAAATTCCATCCATGTGAGGCAGAGCATCTTGTGCATCAGATATAACTCAGGTCCCACTGCAACAGCATATGGCCTGACATTGGGTCCGAGGATCGCATACTGGTACCTAACGGAAGTCAGGGTACCTTTGACTAGCACATGGTGGTCTGTGTGGCCATCCAAAGATATGCCTCCCTGGATCATCAATAACACATGACCAAAGAGGTCATACTCATGTCTGTCACATATGCCCAGTGTGAATCTGCTCTCATTTTTGAAGAGCACAATCTGCCTATTCTGGTGTTCTCTGGCAAATGTCAATTGGGTTGCACTGTTTTAGCTTAAGGCCCCACTTGGGGACTTTTGGCCCTCATACCACCTTGTTTCTGAGTCTGTTTCTGGCAGTTTGAGCAAAAGGGTCAAATCAGTTTTCTATCTATCTATCTATCTATCTATCTATCTATCTATCTATCTATCTATCTATCTATCTATCTATCTATCTATCTATCTATCTATCTATCTATCTATCTATCTATCTATCTATCTATCTATCTATCTACATTGAGCTAGCTAGCTAGATGCAAACTGGAAAAAAAGACTTAGAGGAAGTATTTCCAAGTGAACAAAGATGACAAAACTAAAGCTAACTGCAAATTATCAATTTTACATCACAGAGTTGTTGTTATTGTAAAACCCTTCGTACACTCGTCAAGTCATCACAGGTGTGTTTGATGACATACTTTGTATGTGGAGGATTCCAAAACCTTCTGTTCATGTTGTGCTGTGTAATAACACCAAAATCATGGTAAAAGCCATGAGTGTTGCTGGACTCCTAAGCTTGCTGCGTGTTGCACACATTCTCCACTTGGCAGTACAGTGAGGCCTTTTGGCACACAGGAATGTTGTGATGCTGAAGAAGTTGGATGGAAATAGTTGGACATTTTAAACACTGCTGTAGCCTGCTCCCGCCTCGAAGACATCCAAGGGCAGCTCAACCAACCAAATGTATGTGGATGTACAGACCCACTGGAATAGCAGGTCCTTCATGTTACATTCTCTCCTGGAGCAGAAGAAGACCCTAAGAATAGACAAGTCTAACCACGAGCTTCCTGAAAAGCTCACCGCTCACCAGTGGGTGTTTTTGGAAAAGACCATTGCTGTCCTGGCTCTTTTTGAGGAGTTTATGTGAAAAGTGAGCTCCTGTGATTTTATTGGCACTGGATGCCTTTCATGCTGTGACCATGGTTATCAGACTTCTAAACAGAGAGAAGGACGAGGGACATGGTATCATAACAATGAAGGTGACCCTAGCTGCAGCTGTCAAGAAATGCTTTATTGACACAGACAAAAACCCTTTCTACTGCATCTCTACTTAACTTGATCCAAGGTAAAGTGCATGTTTAACTGTATTTGTTTGCTGAAGGTGTAAAAGTATAAGCAGGAAGAAACTTTTACAACATAAACAAACTAAAATAATTTGAAATGTTAGTCAAAGAATACAGTTACATCGATATATTGAGTATTACAATTAACCCACTCCAAGTGTTTAAGTTAAGCCAGTTCAAGCTAAAGACTTCATTGAGATGTAACACTGATAATTGGAACACTTCACTGATATTTACTGACAACTTGACCAACTGAAATGCAAATGGTGACATATATTATTTTTACTGTTTCAGATACTAAGATTTTTTTCTCAGACATCAGTGGTGTCATGGGTGCCAAGGTAATGTTGAAGCTGGAGCGCCATAGGATTTCTAGAAGAAAGGCAGAGAAAGAGCATGGAGAACCACCTCCCAGAAAGCCTTGCAAAGCACAACCCAGCAGCAGTCTGGACAGTGGGTTTGAAGAGATAACAGATGTACAAGCATCAGCATCAGTCAGCTGTGCACCAGTGTTGCTATTCATTTTGGGCCCTACCTTTAAAGAGGACACAACTGCATGCGACGAAAATGTGCCACAGTACTGGGGGGGTTGATAAAGTACAGTTTCCTCGGAAATCACAGCAATACCTTAAAGAAGCATATAACCATTTGCTAATTTAAAAAAAAAAAAAAAAAATGTTTTAACCCAGTGTCTCACACTGTAGACAAAAACACAGTTAGATTAAAAACTGATGATGCTAGTTTTCATTGAAAAACAATCTCACACTCACTTTTGAAAAAAAGTGGCTTAGTCTGTACAGGCAATGACTGGAGACCATGTCATTTCAGTTGATCTGCCTAAATTTTGTGTTGGGTGTTATTACATTTACATGAAGAGCTTCAGTATGAGTGAAAGCTGTGGCAAGACTGTTTTAAAAGATTAAAAAATGTGCCATAAATTTTAAAATGTCACACACAATATACAATTTGTTTGGCATATATATTTGTATAGATGTATATATACAAATATGAAAAATATACACATATTTTTTTTATATATTTGTTTCTATGATATATTATTTTTCTTAAATTCATTGTATTTAACTTTGGTCTCTTAGCAGCCTTGAGCCAATGTTGGAATAGGGTACCATTTACAATTGTGCTGTAAGCACTGGTATTCACCTTTCCAGTTTGCCCGGCTGCAGCTCAGAAACCACATGCTACTTTATTTATAATCCAACCAACCTCAATGTGTAACTCTTGCCCCATACTCTTGCTCGCATCACACAGCAAGGTCGCTTCCCTCACCTCTACCACTGCTCCAGCATTCCAATATGGCTCTAGGATATCAGCCCAGCAAAGCTCTATACTCAATCACAAAGAGGACCAGATCAGAGCCATGCTGGACCAGAGCCAGGATCCTACCCTCACAGCCCAGGCAGCTGGGGGCAGCCTATAATAAGTGGGAGACAATGAGAACTAGCACACCTCCCACGCTTTGCATTTGGATGTCGAGTCTAAATTGATATTAAATGGCTTCATAGGTTTTCCATAGACCGCACTAATTACGAAACAATATGAAGACCTCCAGTGGGTTCAGAGATGTACAGCACATTAAAGGATATATTTTAAGATAAAAAAAAAAAAAAGTAAACATTCATTATTCATTTTACTGTTGTGAGTTTGAAAGTGCAAAGTTGCAAAGGGCAAAGATTAATAAGATGCACATGGGGAGGTAAAGAATCTCATAGGAGGATTTAATTTTTTAACTTAAAAGAAGAGCTAAATTATCTAGTAACAACAGTTAATTTATATTTAGATTACTGTAAGAATTGGGCATCTGGACATTTTCTCTCTTTTGTTCTCCAACAAGTATGCAACCTATGTGTGCATTTGTTTTCATGTGGGAAGCTACAGATATTAAAGCATTCTGTTTTAATGAATAATAATGAACAATTCACCATGATGTAGATGGCTGTTGAGCTTTAATGGTCCCTTGTAGCCTCTTAAGCCTCTGGTGATAAATCTTACACGGGCTCACTCATATAACTAAAACCCAAACCTCATTCAACTTCACATCCATCAGTGTTTGGCTCAAAGCGATGACAAAGCACTTTCAATTACACCAGTAACTGACTCTGGAAACAGTTCATAGCAGGCTTGAAGACTACGGGAAAAAAGCAGAAGGAGGGGGAGAGGGAGTAGCTGGTAGGTTATCCGTTTGACTCGCTCCCAAATAATAAAAAGGGTGGTGTGACTTGGGGACACAAGGGATGCCGCTGGCGTTGCGAACCCAAGGACAATTCACCTATTTTGTGCGCTGTCACCCCTGTAGTCTGATTTATGGTTGAGACATCCTTCCTATGACCCATTCGTCCATCAGCTTGGCTCTATAAGGATACTCTGGTGATTAAAGGCTGAAGTATCAAAGCGTCCTCCGTCAGGGCCCTTGTCTAGAACCAGAGGGCCCTGTGCTGCTGAATGGGAAATGTGACATTTGGGAGGGAGAGCGTTGCAACAGCAGAGAGGCTCTCTTAACCCTGAGCACCAGAGAATAGAAGGGCCTTTTGAGAATCCATCAACTGTAAATGCGTCATTCCATAATGTTGGTGTTTTCTTTTCCATTTTTCCATTCCAATTTGTAATTATATTACGTGGAGTGCGTGCTCTCTAAAACTTAACATGGCACTGTTTAATTGGAGTGATTTTACTCATAATTGGATGATCCTCTCTACCACTTTTGGCTTCCACTTTGTTTGAATAAGCAGGCTAATTTCAGAATCCATCCTCAAAATTAATCAGTATAGTGTACTTAATATTGAAGTTCAAAAAAATGAAATATTTGGGAAAATGTAAAACTGCTGTGAATAAAGGCAGGAGTAATCATCAACAAAAACAGTAACCCAGCAACGATGGCAGCAGTCAGGGACAAGGCAACAACAGATAGGTAATAGTATAATTTATTTCCCCTTTATTTAAAATGCCTCCATTACATAAATAAAAACAGAGTTGGATCCTCCGGAGTGCCTGATCTTTGAAAGCACCTCTGACTCTAACCCCCCTGATGAAAGGCCCATGCTAACATCAGGAGTCCAGAGCCTTTACTCTCTAACTTCAGGCAATTATGACACAGAGGAGATCTCTGCCTTCTGCACTCCAAAAGAAGAAGAAAAAAAGGAATTGCTTTTTTTTTTTTTTCCCTCAGCCTAGTTGTAAAAATAAGCTTGCTCTCCTCAATTGCAGTCACCCCATGCCCTTTGCAATAGCAGCAAGGATGTATCGGAACAAGCCATGGGGCAAAACAAATCACTTGTGATTTACAGAATTATAAAGATTTTAATAGCGGCAATGTTTCTCTCTCAGATTGGTCTTTATTTCCAGGAGTCAAAGTTTCCTGGGTGCCCCAGGCTTTTGAAAAGCAGTAATTGGCCAACAGAGAGACTTAGGATCTCCCTGTGTGATTGAGGGTATTTGTTGCTGTGAACTTGAGGGCATCACTCTAAAGATCACAGGTCCAGGTTCTGAGAGACTGCAACTTGTCAAGCACAATTCTACTTCAACTATCTTTGCAGTATAGACCTTTAAAGATTATTAACATTTTTATTTTATTTCAGCCCTGAAATTGCTCCTTTTTCTTAAATATAAACAAATACTACATAAGGCTGTTGATTTTTCAAACATTCAATATAATCCTGACATGACTTACAACTATCTCTTGTAATATACACCATTTCATCTAATGCTGCTAATTAGTTCTATATGATTTTGTGATTATTAATATGAAAGTGTCTTTTTTTCTTCTTCGTTGCATTGTCATTTACAGCTTGTTCTTTCTGTGTCTTGTATAATTTGATGCACTGTTCAGATAATGCACAAAATGTTGTCTCGCACTGCAGAGCCTGTCTCATAATGTTGAAAGCATGTGCTTTCTGTTAGAAAAACAAGTCTGGCAGTAGCTAAGCTATATTAAGGAAATCCACCAGGGAGGCATAATCAAGTTTGACTCTCTACCGGTGGTCTCCTTGTTAGTGTTGCGAGTGTCAGAACTGACAGTGCAGGTAGCTCAAATGCCACTTAAGGTTTTAGCTTCAGTGGCTTTTGGAAAGAAATGACCGTGACCTGTGTAGCTTGAGCCCGCATCCCACACCCTTTCTGCCTGACAGCCGCTCAATGGCAAGTGTCTGCCAGCATGCCGAGGGGAACGCTGCCAAGCAGCCGGAGATAGAGATGATTACCACATCCCTCTCTCCCTCTCAGCCTGCTCGCTGAAAACTGATACCTACTAACAAACTGCTGTCAACATGTTAGCGAGGCAGAGAGAGTGAGAGCGGTAGCATGTGCTGAGAGAGGAAGAAAGGGAGATGTGTGGGAGAGTCAGTATGAGGAGTCCAAACAAGTTGGGATTAATGACACTGAAACAATTTTTTTTCTTTTTTTTCCTTCCACTGTTTTGAGAGCTAACACTGTTGTGGCAGACTTGAAGAAGAATGCAATCAACACTATGAGGAACATCCTGGTTACGCAGGCACTTGCCTACAAAAGTGACAATCAAATGATGAATGTCAGACAATGTAGTCTTAAGGTCACTTGTTTTCAGGCTTCTGTAGCTCATGCAGCTGTGAGCACAAATGCAGATAAACTCATTTCTTTGGCAGAACTTCTGTCTTTTTTTTTTTTCTTAACAGTTGTAATATAAGCAGAATAAATGCTGCATTGTCAAGAGTTTTATGATGTTGTGTAGATATGCAAATGGCTTTAGACCTTTTGTCCACTCATTTAAAACTTGAGCTTTCCTGCTGAGCACTAAATACAGTTCTTCCAAATATGAGTTGTAAATGTCATTGTTTTTGAATAAATCCCCCACTGCGCGCAAATACTTTAGAGATGCATATTTAAGTGAAATAAAGACAAAAAGAAATCACAGCTGACATATACTTTTCTAATTGTTGAGGAAAACAAGAGGCATCATGGGATATCTTGAATCATTGGTAATTAAAATATCACTGTGCTAATTACAAAAGATTTTGATTGTCGGATTTTCAGCAGAAGGCCTATTTTTGCTACCATCATAATACACATTTGTTTTTTGATGATTGAGAGTGACAATTATGATAATGTGCATCCCAGCATGAAATACTTTTGTCATAGACAATAAAAAAAACTAAAGTTAAGTAATGCATGAGAAGATTTAGTGAAAAAAAAATGCTAATTGTGGATACTGTAACAATTTGATTTACACATGTTTTATTGTAATTTTGACATTGAGATTTTTTTAAAAATTTTTTAAACAAAATCAGTCAGGCATTGTTTAGTCGTGTCTTTCCCGAATAGGTACTGCATACTTAGTTATATAGGCACACGTTTTCTGCATACACAAAAAATATTTACTGTACAACTGTAGGCGTTTTTATGGAGGGTTTTGCAGCTGAGCCTCATTTTGCAGAAGCCTCTAAATAACATTAAAAGTCACCTCCTAGAAAAATAAAAACAGGGACAAAATGGTGCCTGCAGTACCACGCTCTGGAACTTTGTTGAGCAACAACACAAGTATTTCTCTTAAAATCAATTTTCGAGAAGAGACATTGGAAACAAACCTAAGTGGTAGTTTGAACCAAACCCATAAGGCTTCCAGGGAAACCACCAAGCCTAAGAAGCACTTTATTAACCAGCAGGAGGGGGGGTCAGGAGGACCAGCCCTATCATTGATTGAGGTTGGAGGATGCATCCACAGCTGCACTTTCTCTAAATTTCTAAGAGTAAATATGCACCTTTTGAAGTGGGGGGTGCCTAGGAGCACTCCTCTGCACAGATTGTGTGGGTTTCTGTGGGGAGCCTTAGTTACGGGAAAGATCAATGGACAGGGCATTAGGGGGGAGGTAAGGGGATAGGGAGGGGGGCACTACACTACACTGTCCAGCCCTCCAGCCTGCAGAACAACTCAGCAGCTCCTACATGGCCAGAATTATTGAGCTCAAGGCAGTTTAATTCTTTGTGCTGTTTTTGTGAAAATGAAAATCTTCCGCGGATGCGAAATGTAAAATGCACTGGGGAAAGGATTAAATGTACAACAAACTTTACATATAGTTTCTTTTTTATTCCAATATGGTTTTGTTTCTATTTTTGTTTTTCCGAGCAACTTGAGTTGTGGTCATGATCTCCCAAAAAATCCTTACAGTTGTGCAAAAATTAAGATACATATTTGTGGCGAAGCAGTTTCAGTTTGCTGTTCTTGGTTAGTTGGACATGTACATTCTCTTATTTTAAAATTTCTCTAAAAAAATATTTTTTAAACAGATACCATCCAGTATCTTTTTTTTTTTTTTTTTTTTGCTGAAATATTTTTATTGTACTAAATGACTGGCAAATGCCATAATCCACTCTGTGAAAGAATGGAAAAACCCATATCCTGTTCATTCTGAGGCTGAATGTGTGTCTGTGGCTGCCTGTAAGTGCACTAGATTTGTGCTGAACACACAGCTTCCATATTGTGGTTTGTAAAGACTATGGAAAAGCCTCTCTGGGTAGCCACACGTCCAGATGAAGCTAATCTGCTTGTGGTTGGTACAAAGTGATAAGTGCGCAAAGATTTTTTTTAAACCTTTTCTCTCCAACTTTTACCTTCAGTTAAGCCTCAGATTCGTTATATCAGTAAATTACCTGTTTTGATTTCGATTTGTTCCGATTCAAAACTGCAATTAAACATAGATTCTCCAATTCCTGTTTTATTTTCAGTCATATTTAATGAGTTTTGGTTAAACTTGTGTTCTGCTAGATAAAGATGACAGGACAGTATGATCATTCCCTCACAGTGTCAAAAGTGTAGATCCTCTGCCCTCCCAGGTGCCGCCAGGGTTTTCCTCTGCCAGGCTCAGGGATTTAGCGAGTGAGAGTTAGCATTTACAACCCCTGTCACACTCCACAAAACACTGTGTCACTCAAGCTCAGCCTGTGTGGCAGCTCTGGCATTAATGGAGACGTTGACATCTTCCGACAGAGTGTTTATCTAATACTAATGCTAAGCAACCAGAGCCAGTCGCCCCACACTGAGCCATCCAACCCTGCTGCAGTACTCGGTGTCTGGCAATCACGCTACTTTTCTCATTCATCCCTGTAGACTCTTTAGATTCATAACAATGACGTTGCCGCTCGACTGTGTCATGTTTTTAAAATCATTCAGCGATATATCTTATCATCATCTGCAAGGCAGCCCCATTGCACCACAGGTGCTGCAGACAAAGTTGAGTTCATTTTTAAGATATTGCAAGAAGCATCACCTGTGAATGCTGGCTTGACACATCAATGGTTGACCTCCAACATAACTTGTTTACATAGTTTTGCTGCAGTGTTGTTCCCAGGCATTTTCTTTCTTGTAGCTCCTCTTTACCACTGAGCTCTCATGTGGACTCACTTGTAAGTATCTGAAAGTTATGCTGGGAGATGGAATTGCTGCTTTTTATGAAGACATATTTGTTTTGATCCACATATATACAATTTATGGGATATCAAGTCTTCATTGTTTATTATAATGGAAAAATAGTTTTTTTTAAAAAAGGGATGGAAGACGTGATTTGAATGAACATGTATTGGTGAGGAGCACTTCTTTCAAGAAGCATACACTGCAATATGCAATAGCCAAAAAGCCATAAAAATTCCTATACGTTACTGTATTTATCAGAGTCTGATGATAGGTTCATGAAGTGTATGGAGCTATCTTTAGAGGATTGATTTCCCATACTGCCACGGAGTTGGCTGCATTTATATTCCATGCCTGTGGCTCCGTGACCCCTGGTTCTCCTTTGATGTGGCAGGCAGAAGCACAAACCAGGATGAGGCAGAGAGAGTGAAGGCTGAGGGATGGCAATAGGTGAAGCAGCCTACAATGGGAAGCTGGGGTGTAGGGGGGTGTAGGGGGGATAGAAATGTTTCTTTAGGTGCAGATTTCTAAGAAGGATGAGAGGACGGGAAGAGAGAGCGAAAGAAAACCGGTACGAGTTTGCAGGGAGACGTGCGAGCCAATGAAGCCATCATCTGACAGATCTGTGAGAGTCTGCACTAAGGGCGAGCTGGTGGTGGGTGGGCAGAAAGGATGCTAGGCTGAGGGGAAAGGGATTGGCTGTTGGTGGTGGGGGGGTTGGGAGAGGGCATGACAGTGGCGCGAGCTGATAGAGACGTCAGCACTGCTTCAGTAATCTCTCGACGGCTGGCCGCAGCAAGGGGCCAGCCGAGGGGCCCACGAGAGCACAGGCATGATAGAGTAGACCACCCCGACAACACAAGCAGGGGGCCAGGCAGTATGGACAAATCAAAGCGAGAAGAAGTAATTTTTGAGAAATTACAGAAATCTCCATGGAAATTAGCATGAAACACTTTCTAATCTCTTGCTTTTCACCATGGACGATAGGGGTCAGTGCTTCAAGTTCTCCAGCCCTTGCTTTCCCTTTCTCTCTGGCCCCATCCCTAATTTCATTATTCCCTCTTGATTTTTTTTTTCCACCTCCTGCTTCTTATGTGTACTCATTTTACTGCCTGACACTCTGAAACAGCCCCTCCTTATGCTCATATTCTTCAACCGTTCATTTGCTTGAACTCTTTTCATTGACCACAATTAAACGTTTAGATTTCAAAAGCAAATCAAGGGAGAGCCGAGACTTGCCCTCTGAGTGACACAGGATCAAGCTGTTGGGTGCTTTGGAGCCTCAGATGGGGTGAATCCCTCAAGATGTGTCCTCTGCACCCTTCCTTTCGTTCATGTGGTGTCTGTCAGAGACCACAACACTGGTCAAATGAATGGGCGGAGTGAGGCACCCCCAGTTGTGATGATGGGGTTATTGATAATCAACAGCATTTACAGCAATACAATGACTCTCTAAGCCATTATTCTGGTCATCACAATTGCTTTCAATTTCAATTGTACAAGACAAAATGCACTTTAAGAAAACAGCGATGGAACGTATTGTGGATGCGCATACCAGATTCTCAACATACGGCCGCACGTTTGGGTCTTTTTCAACTTTTGTTTGCATTCAGTTAGTTTTAGTTTGATTTGCATTGTGCCCTTAAATTACGGATTTAATTGAGTGTAAAGTTTTTTTCAGCCACATTGGATCTTTCCATTTGTTCATAATTTTGTATCATGTTTTTGGGCTTTTTTTTTTTTTTTTCATTATTTTGCTTCTTTCAAAATGCTACTATGTTTCTGAAAATAGTTTTGCTTTAGGGAAGCAGAATTGTTTCTTTTTCTTATTTTTTAATCCTTTTTGCTTGTGTGACAATTTGATGTGTTATCGTCTTTCATCCGCAATCATCATACCAATAAATAGGGCTGTTGCTCCTTTATTTAAACACTTTCACAAAAACCCAGACGTATAGTGTAGGATTTTTCTACAATCTAATAAAAAAAGAAAATAATAAAATAAATAAATTTAAAAGAACCTTGTAGTTCTCTAATAAAGATTTTGAGAGTAACAAAAGTAACCCAAAAAAAAAAAAAATTGCACTGATAAAAATGTAACTCCGTTTTAAATTATAAAAAATAATAAAATAAATTTCTTTAAATATATGATACATGATAATAATAGTATTTAGATGTAAACTTTTCTTTGAAGACCCTAATTGTCTGAAAAGAGAATGGGCGTATCTCAGTCTGGAGTCAGCTGAAGCTGAAGCCCGTTAAACTAACATGAAGCAATGAAAAAAAAAAAAAAACAACAAACAAAAAAACAATTTTTTTTCAGTCCTCATGAAAATGTTGGAAAAAGAAATTCCAATCTATGTGATTTGATGTTAGAAAAATTTGTTCTGTAATTAATCAAATATTTGCATATTTAATTTGGTTTTACATTTAAATCATCAAGATATGTTGAGTGATTCTTGCTGCCATCCAGACATGTTTCCGAAGGATTTTCCTGAGCTCACCATGTCCACTCCACTTCCACACATCTCTGCGGCATAAAATAAAGTTGCACTGAAATTTACTAATGGGCACAACAGACAAGATGGAAATAATGAGCATTAGGTCTGAAAGTGAAATAGTGGCATTTGATTAGCATTACATTGTGTGCTGATTCATGAGGAGCAACTCCTGTGGAACTTTGGTGGAGACTTAATTAGAGTGCTTGCAGACTTGGACTTTGCAATGACATGCAGTGAAAATGTGTGTAAGATAAAAAAAAAAAAAAAAAACCTTCTCTGACCTCTAGTTAAACCTTCTCTTTTCTTCTAATACTTCACCCTCTAATTAAGCTCTGAAGTTGGAATATCTAGAAGCTTCTTTAAAATAAATTACACGCAGTTTTGCTAACTGCACATGTAAAAATAAAATTACCTTAAAAAAATCGCAATGTCTGTTATTGTTTTATACATGCAGCAAAATATTCCCAGAAATGAAAAAGATGAGAAATGTTTTTCTTCTTTGTAATTGAACTTTCAATTTTAGGCCGTATCTCACAAAGGATTAACAACAAAATCACTTTAGTAAAATCAGATTCCCCAGTGTTGCCTTTACTCTTGTCCACCATCATTTAGTTATTTAACTGTGAGATGATGCAGCTGAATAAAGTTTAAATTTTTGCACGTCTAAAGTTGTTCTTTTCTGCTGGACCATAACAAGAAATTATAAATAGGAAGCGAAAGTGTTTGTTTTTCTTTTTTCTTTTTCAATAAAGAAGACATTTGACAGGCCCAGAGTGAACCCTGCTGTTCGTTGCGGTTCTACCAGTAATAGATAGATGGCACTGCATCCAAGGTAGAGCAAAGGGCCAGAGACTTCTCTCAACCATCTTTCAGGGACTTGGTCTCATTATCCGTCTGAAAATTAACCTGTCAATTTATCAATCAGCACCATCTCGAGTTTTCTGCCTCCTGTTTGGTGAATAGCATTACAACGACGCCGACACACTGATAACCAGAAGGTATGTGTTTGTTAGTGTAGTGAATGAGTGCATTATCACTTAAATGACTCCTATGAATCACAATTGCTGCTAGGCAGTTGATAAGAGGTAAATATACGAGCAATTTGATTTTAAAGTCTATAACTGTTTCTGTATTCTTTTATATGTCAGGGAAATAATGTCAGGGCCAGATGGGCAGTTTTTTCTGCTTTTGTTGCACCGTTCCTCTAAGAGTTGAGTCGAAAGAAAGGTTGTGTTAACTGAATTCTTCAATTTACCACCATTTTTACCACAGTGAAAAAGATTGCGTTTATACTAAATCATAATAGTGAATTTGTCTAAAAAAAATAAAAAAAAGATTAAATTTACCCTAAGTTGCACTGTAATTCTCACACACACAAGCACGAACATAAAAAAATCCAATAAAAGAAATATTTACTGCACTTTAAAATAAATTAAATAACGTAATACTTGATTTTTTTTATTTATACTTATGACTAGTTTTATTTTACTATAATTTTGTTTTATTATTGGTATTGTCATGTTAGACTTTATTTATTAAGAGATATTACAGAATGTTGTATATATTTTTATCCCAATCCAAAATGATCATTTAAAGCTATTTCAAGGACATTGCACACAGTCTAATTGTTCTCTATTGACTTTGGAGTTAATGTTACATCTGCTCTTATAAATATCTGAAAGGGCGACAGATTGAAATATGTGTTTGTATTCTCAGCATGCTACAGAGTTATATCAAGAGGTGGGGAAAGTCTTTATGTCCAAATGGGTTTTGATGTGCTAAACTAAACTAGACCCTCTAAAATCCCCACCAAGAGCAACCGCAGGTGGCGGACCTGGGTTTCTTCAGTTCATTCTTCTTCTTTACCACTCATTTGTTCATTGCAACGCAACTGGATCATACAAAAATGGGAGTATATGAACAGAACCAGATCCGGGTTTTGAATAGCGGGAGGGTCTTTTCCTTCTCTAATTGTTGTCATTTTCAAATGGCGTTATTGTGGAAGGGTGTTGGAGTGGAGAGGGCGCTAGTGAGGAAAACGGGAGGAGAGCATTTTAAAATGCTGACAAAAAGACAAGGGAAAAAGGGACATAACATCTGGTAATTTGTTTCAGCAAGCTTAAGCCTAATGATGTAAGCAGATTACTTTCCAACAGAGTGGAAAAGGAGGAATAGGGTTTTCTTTCTGTTTTCTTTGTTTTTTTTTTTTCCCTTGCACCATTTAATGGCTCTGGCCTATACCACATGAGACAGAGGCCATTACCACTCTACACCGTTAGTTCATAGTGTTGACTTTACTCCTGGTCTTCCATACCATTTTATAATTCAAACACTGAAAAAGTGGATTTTTAGCAGATCAGAAAATTGCTTGGTGCTCTGTTGGGGCTCTGGACTTGTTTGGAGTCTCAAAAGGGGGAAACTCTGTAACTATTGCATGTAGCATGTAAGCCATGCAATTCCGTGGGTGCTCTAAGCCTGATTTGCTCCCACTCCTCGGAGAGCAGAGATCAGTGGTATGCCCAGATTGAAAGGGAGGGCAGGAACCTGGCGTGATGAAGGACACTGGCTCTCAGTCAATGTGTGGAGGAGACCGGAGGATGAAACACACCATTAAGACCAATTTAGAGTGTTGCTCTAAATTTCAGCAGGACTGATCGATCCTGACAGGAGGGCATCGTACCGCCTGCCAGATCACTTAAACCAATGCCCCTTGTCTCACGTTGCTTAATGTCATGTCATTGGCTATCATTCCCAGTCGAACAGTGAGCTGCTGGATTTCATTTCAATTACTTCTTGTAGGATTACCTTTTTACTTTTACACATCAGTAATCAATGAGGATTTTGATAATGTCATAATGCAATTTCAGCATTGCATTCTGTGCCTTCCTCCCCCCCTCTATTCTTAATCCAAAGTGAAATCCTCTGAGACTAGCTGTCCTGTTGGTTTATTGATTTTTCTCCTTTGCTCTGTGAACATTGGACAGAAACTTGAGAGCCAAGGTAGAAAAGAGACTATACCTTACTTATGGGTTTAACTACCAGACATGTAGTTTACAAAACAATAATGCTAACAGACAACAAAACAGCTTGATGAAGAAGTCCCAAAATTTGACTGCATCAAACTTGAACTTAGTCTTTGTTTATTTTTTGGGAAAAAAAAAAAAACAACTACAAAAACTATGATTAAAAATGAACCATAAACACACATCATGATTGACAAATTACTATGAGGATAAGATTAAAAAAAACAAAAAAACGCTTTTCATCTGTCTTTAAATATTTGTTTCATCACTTTTTGCAATGCATTATTAAGAAAAAAATAACATGTCCTCATGCTTACACATCCAGAAGTGTACGCTGTGTATTATTAATGCAAGGCTACTACTCGCTTGTGCTATGCTGACATTTTATATGCCATCTATTTATTAGTTGGGATGTTCATCGAGGCAGCTCAGGTTAAGTATCTTGCTCAGTGTCTGACTGGAGATATTGAACCTGCAGCCCTCTTGTCCCAAGTTCAGTTCCCTAACCACAACCAGTTTGCCCCTTTGAAGGATGGGGTCTCAGGAAGAGTGGTGCAATGTATACCACACAGACAGTGATCTATTCTGCGTCTGATATCATGTTACACCATGTCACTGACTGATGTTACCTGCATCCTCTGTGATGATTAGATCCATGACTGTGCCTACTGTTCCCTTATAAATTTAGTTCCTTTCTTTTAACCCCAAATGTGCCGAGTCCTTTATTAGAGAGGAAGAAGCGAGAGAGGGAGAAAGAAGTTATTTTAAGGATGTTATTGGTCTGTTGTGAGCTGTCATTCCACAGTTGACAAATGTTCTTCATCTGAGTTGGTGACAGGACCCACTGAATAACAGGATTATGGGCCGGGGTATAAGTTATGTAAGTCTGAATGCTTTCAGACATCTGCTAAGCACATTCGCATGTGATGAAACATAATGTAATAACATAAGGGAGCCATATACTGTATATATTTGAAGATTTATGGATTGCAAATGTCCTTGCTCTGTTTTATTGCAATCTTCCAACAACAGCCTGATGGGACAAGGATATGTGCACAGACTTTTTCAGTCTGTGCACTGAGTATAGAATAATTATTTCACAAAATTAAAAACATTGTTTGTTTTTTAGGCAATTTAGGTTTTCTTGTAGCCTGTATGCTTTTTCAAAAATTGCCTATAAAATGAAAACATATACATTTTTTTTCTTTTTTATCATCAATGTCTTAATTGTCAATTTGTTCCATTATTATTATTATTATTATTATTATTATTATTATTATTATTATTATTATTATTATTATTATTAATACTTTTTTTTAGAATAGTGGAGTATGTTTATATCTGTAAATATAGGTTTGTGTAGTTTGTTTTTATTTTTTATTTTACCAAACATTTGATTTGTGTATTTCTTGTGATGCATATTTTGTAAATATTCTGGGCTTTTCCTTTATCCATTTGCTGTTATCTTTTGTTTTAATAGTTTGACTTTCAGAAATATGTTCTTGTTTTTTATCTTTTATTCTCTAAAGTTATGTTATTTGCAGTATTTTTCAGATTTTTGTTTTTTTTTAATGTTTTTTCTTTGTTTCTTTTCTTTCATTTTTTTTTCTTTTTACTTGCATATTCACATCTGGATCTTTTTTTTTATTTTGGAAGTTGTAAATCTGAGACAGGACATTGAGCTTAAAATGATGTATTTTAGGAACTATATGACTATTTTAGTATCTTAATCAAATTCTGTTGCATGGAAGATGAGAAAATGTATTAATCAATTGATTTATTCTAAGTATCCACATATTGAACATGAAGTTTGGTTTGATTCACACCAAGGAAAGCAAACTAGCGGCCCATTGTACCTTTAATGATTTGCTTGGTGCATATCTTCAGGGGATGTCTGTGCCACCAGCTGAGGCGTTAATACAAATATAGCAGATAATTTGTGAACTAACCTGTTTTTAAGCAGCTTTCTTCAAAAGTGTGACAGGCAGGTGGGGGAAACAAGGAAAAAGTAATTAGATATTCGCTGTTATGGAACCATACTAGAAATTCAGTTTTTTTTTTTTTTCCTGAGAGAAAAATATTCATTTTAAATCTTTACTTCACCAAATCCTTTCCATTATGTATCTATTGTATAATATTTTGCTACAATTATTATAGATAAACTAAGACAGCAAGTCATTAAACAAAAAGAACATCTCTTTAAATAATCTCATTAGCTTTAGCTGTTTTCTCTTAGAAAAGAAATGCTAGGGCAATTGATAAAGAGTAAGCTCCACCTTCGCCGCCTCTCCATTTTGTAATCACAGGCAGTTTGGCAGCACAACGTAATTAGTTTGCACGCCAGATTTCCCATGAGTCCCAACCCAGCTCAAAGCCAATCCCTGCCTCATCAGCAGCCCTGAGACTAAACACCTACTTTATCTGGTTCCCCTAAGGCTGTCCATCTACGGGGAGTCAGGGTGCCCTCACAAACATTTTCAGTGGAAGCTCCAATGCCTCAGGCTCATATGGGTGAAACTTCAGATGGCAGATGGCACAGGGAAGGAAGAAGACTCTATCTTTAAGGTAGAGCTGCCAAACAAAAGTGGAGCATTTTATCAGGGAGCCTTACATCCTCAGGCTCAGATTAAAGCATGAAATGTATGTTTAAAGGAGCCACAAATGTCTTCATTTCAACTGGAAGTGTAAATGATCAAAGTGTCTGATTTGCGGAGGCATGCTGCAGGGTATTTTAATGTTTTCACCAGTTGACAATAACAATAGTTGAACTGTTTCGCGGCTTGTGCAAAAGTCATCAGTGATAAACGGGAATGCTGAAGTTGAGCGTCACTTATTTCAACAGCTATACGCTGTGCCTAAAGAATGTACACACCGGAATCAGAACATGACCTCTTAAGTCTTTATGACAGGGAACTGTAAAGAAATTGCAAAGTCCAGTCTTTGTTCTCCATCTTATCCAGTTCATTCTTTTCATTAAAAGTATTTGTAGATGAGCACACATCTGATTTACTGCTGCTAATCAACAAGAAGTGATCGGGCAGTTTTTAATACGACAAGGCCCATCTGGGAGAAGGACCCTTTTCATTCGACATACTTGGCTGCTTGTCGCCTCACCATAATGGGCACGCTGAACGAGCTCTGAAGCAATAGCCAATTAAATGCCTTGAAGGGGATGCCTCGAGGCCCTGCATGAAAGGCTTCAGGTGTGAAATGCTTGTTTTTCAAGAGTGCTGCAAATGTTGGCTGCTTTCAAGTTTGCTATTGCCCTGCTGGCTTCCCCTTCTAGCCCACCCCAGCAGCCCTTCTCATGTGGAGGAGGGTAGAGGCGAGAGGTGATGGGCAAGAGAAGACCACTTAAGTACAATTTTCTATTCAGCGTTCCAAGCCTGTGCACTCTCATGTTTTTCACCGCTGCCTCGTAACAGTGAACAGAGTTACAGATGATGCAGACAATAGCTTTTTAGCGCACAATGAAGAGAGGAGGAGAAGCTGGAGGGCAGACAGGGGGGAAATATGGATGAGACAGAAAGTCTATGTGTGAATCCAAACTAGACGCTGCAGTGGTTGGGTGATGGTGGGGTTGCATGGGAGGAGGCTTAAAAGGAGATGGATTGTTTGCTAATTGTGGTCATTTCTGACCAGAACACAATGGTTCAATGACTACTTTAACGCCTTATTGAATACAGCAAAAAACTTGAATAATCATTGTTATAGAATATGTCTTATTAGAATAAAGTTTTGTAGCCCCTTAAGATGAGGAAAGAATGCTCATTCACAGTTCAAGTGTAAGAATACACTGCCTCATCTCTGTGCAATTAATAGTAGATAACACTAACATTTACATCAGAAGTGCTCTGATTCTCCAGTGTTCTTTTTTATGTTATTCACATCCAAGTCTTAATTCTCACAACATAGAGGTTATGAAACCATCTAAGACTATTGAGGAGTAACATTAGAGGATGTCTGCGGGCACTAAAAGGAAATAAATTCAGGGGATATTAATCTTATTAGGATCATACATCACCGCAGTGTCAAGTGAGAAGAGAAATGAATGGGCGCCTGTTTATCTGAGCTAAGCTGTGTGGTTTACCTAGCCATTGCTCAGGGTACCATATTGCCACTAATAAATTGGTTAAGTCTGAACAGCGTGATTGTAATGAAGTTAAGGCACAGGCTTGCCTGAGCTCTCGCCACTACAGGCAGCCAGTCCTGCTTCCCTCTTTTTATCTGTCCAGATTGGGAGAGGCCTTTCGATAAGATGAAGAGAGGAGAAATCAAAATAAATGGAGTCCATTAAAAACCTAATGCATCAACCTCTTGATGAAGTGATTAATACACAGGCTAGGATGTTGATTGATTAAAGCATTTAATCAAACTGTTAAGAAAAGCACTGTTGGCAATGGCACATAAATGTCTTGCATGGACTGAGAGTATAAAACATTAGCATAGTTTTTGTTTAATGAAATTATTGTTTCTGTTTTTTCAAAGTGAAGATGTTTCATTTTCATGTCTTTTATCTTATTTTATTTTATTTTCCTTAATAATCCTGTCATGATTTTTTTTTTACTGTTTTGCTCATTTTTTCCCTGAATTTTCACCCATTTTTAACAAAAGAGCAGTGATTGACTAAGTGAACTCATTAAAGACCGTTTTAAATATGCCTGAATACACTTGCATGAGACTTTCACTTAATAATCAATGGTTAAAATCCTTTGCAAATTCGTAAGGTGGTGGATGAGTGGGCAGTGGCGGGCTGGTAACAACATTTGTGAGACTTAAATGTCATTCAAACTCGCTAATGCAAAGAGAAATACATAGAGCAGATTGACACGTCGAGCTCTGTAAAGTTCAGGCTTGATGTATAGCACACGAAGACAGGAAATTACAGATGTTGTAATTATCTGCAATGAGTGACCTCATGTGCTAAATGGTGCAGGGTTAAAGTACTTGTACTTTGCTTTTAAGGTGTGTAGCACATGAAAAGATTGGCATCTGATTTGGCATCTGCAAATGGCATGCTTTTATTAAAATGAAATGGGGAAAATTGTGACACAGTTATGCTGTGAGTAATTTCTAGTCTGAGTGAATTTAAGTTGTTCACTCACCTTTATGCGCTGTAGTGTTGGAAGTATCTGCAATTGTTCTCCTAATTACTTTCATGCTTGGGAATTATTCACATACAAATGAATTTACTTTATCTGTAATACATAAGTGTTTTGTTTATCTTTGTTATTTTACATTTAGATTATTTGCTAAACTTAACTGTACTATTGCCTTTGGGGGGTTTATTTAAATTGATAAAATACTAAGTCAAATATCTGAAAGGTGGAAGATGTAGGGTTCTTCTTGATTTATTTCCTTTTTTGAAAAATAATTGATGGTTATACAGATGTTTGCAGAAAAAAATCCAGAAATAAACTTTCTTTCGATTTCAGTGGGTGCCTAGAACATCATTGATGTCCGTTTCTCTACCATACAAGACAATTTAATATGCATTTGCATACAGCATGAGAAAAAAACTCCCATTTGCACACACAAGTTTAGTAATGTGCAAATCAGAGTTAGTGGTAATTTTAGAACTATTTAAATACAGACCTTTATATTTGAATTATGCCAAATTTGCCACAATAAGCCTAAAACTGAGCTGAAGCTGCAGTACAGAGTTAAATATCATCTGGATATACTGTTTCTGTCATGTCAAAGTTTTGCATAGCTATAGCTGAAAATAAACATATGTTATTGTTTTTTTCTTATCTGTCTGACATGAAAGAAAATACAGACTTTATAACCAGAGTAGACTACTTGAACCTGATCGGATTAAGACATGAAGCTTTCCAGTCAAATAAATGGAGCTCTAACTCATCTGACATGAACCTCCTCATATGAACAAAACAATTCGTTATATCTAAAAGAACTAAAGTGCTGACAAGTTCCTGAACATCCTTGTTTTTAATCAAATGTATCTCAACACAGCAAAACACCACCGTATTACAGATTACCCAAGTTTATCCCAAGGGCAGCTATCAGACCAAACACCCTGGGCTACAGGTCCAAAAGCAACCTGATCAAACCCTGCTGGTGCGTATTAGATAAGAATTAAAATCTATTGGTCAAAGTCAGCACTCTTGCCTGTTTTTGGTTCAACAGAATTAATGTGGATGATTTCACATTATTTATTTTATTTTTTTTTTTATCTTGTGGTTGCTTTGGATTTACCATGACCATCAGGTGAGTGTTCAGATTCGTCACGCTACTCTTATACTTAATCTCTGCGGTAAAGTTTGAGAGGATCCTTTCCCTTTTACAAAATCAAATTAATTTCCTGACTTTAGATTTGATGGTGCATTGTGCACCACATCAGTTAGAATTGGTTGACAGAAATTGCTTTTAACCTCACAAGCAATGTTGGTGGGTGTATTTGATGCTTTTCATTGCGATTGCACTGCCAGAGTGGGGCATCTGGGGGGCAGACTGGTTAATGCATTGCTGAGATGCAGTGCAGACTTTAGTGTACAAGGACATTATCTTGTCTTTTACTCAGAAATTGACTAAAAAAATGTAAACGCTGTTTAGGATCCACCAAAATGCAATGACTTGTGAAATTCAGCTCTATGTCAGCTCTAACATTGAAATTGCCATTGACATATGGGTCAAATTCAAGAATTTAGATTTCTGTGTGTCTGTAAGGTGTTGCTGCTCAGAGAATGTATGAATGAATGCAAGACTGAAGGAAGGGTTTAATGAATTAGATCAAAATATTTGACTATCCTTGCATACTGGAACATTAAACCTTTCTCCTCCTATAGCGCTCAGACCAGAGCAAGAGAATTTCTTTGCACATACCTTTTGCATTGAATAAAAAAATGTAAATGCACTGTTTTTCAAGGTGCCCACCAAAATGAAAAATTAAATGCCTCTTGCAACTCGCTATTAGAGTTTCTTAATGCTTCATCTTTAAAAAGTAAGATGTTCAGAAACATATTTATTTGATCAATTTGTGACTTTAGCGTAATAATTATGTGACACTGCCCTGCATCCTCTGACACAATTACGATATGCAGTGCTTGCTATTTAATCTGAAGGCTCCTACAAATGAATAGAAGTCACATGAATGGCACATGAATGACTTGTTAATTATGCAAATGATGTGCTGCAGGAACCTAGTAAGTTGCGGGAACTCTGTCATCTAAAAGGGTATGGCAAGTGTGATAATGTTGCGGCTTGGCATGGCTCTCTTGATGTAATGACAGGTCAATTTGACTGGCTTTATGCTTTGCACTGTGGTTCCTTTTCTCTGGCTGCGGTGTGGCTTCCCCTGTCACCTCCCCAAGCCCCCCCGCCCCCCTTTCTCATGTCCCTTGGACTTTGATTTCTTCTTTGTTCCTTTGGCTCCTCTACTGACACTTCCTAAGAATAACAGATGCCACACAACCATGACCCTTTCACACCACACCGATGACCTCTGTCTCTTCCATGCATGACCCCTCACCTAGAAGCTGACAGCTTGATTAATTGAAGAATGTTATGATTTATGAGTATCTTCTCAGCATGATTAACAAGGCAACAGGTGGCACAAACCAAACAGCTAGCAAGATAATTTCTTAGGGAACAGGAAACAATAGAGGATTATATTTAGAAACCATGTTTTGTCCAACAGTGACTGTCAGTTTGGTAAAGCCATATATCATTTTGACTTTTTTGTCTACTTCTGCAGTTTGGATATTTTCACAGAAAGGTTTCTTTTGTGTCGAACTTGTCAGTCCAGTCACAACGTATACGGAGATGTCACATCCCCACAATGTGTTTAAAGAAAAAGCTCATCCAGTGGTCTGACGACGAATTCACAGTTGCCAAGGACACAAACTCAGTTCTGCGCTTACCAAAGAAAGTGTAGAGAGCGGAAGCTTGAAAATCTATCAAAAGAAACTGCAGCAGGGTCTTGAAATAAGGAAAACATAATTATGGCTTCTTTGTTACTATTGATGCTTTTTTCAAGTCAAGATTACAGATGACAGTCTGTTGGTGCTTGACTCTACATAGCAAAGAGTGTCACCTACAGAGCAGCATGTTAGAGGGAACACTGTCGTTTGTGACACAGGGACATATCCAATTGTCTAGCCATAGCTCCTCAGGTTAACTCACCTGACAGTTTCCTAGATAAGTCTGTCTTGTAGTCAAGACACTTAACTGCCTAATGGAAGCTGGTGGTCCAACTCAGGTGTCAAGGGGATGGGGTGTTTAAGAGGTCATATGAAACCTTCTCATTGACTAAGTCAGTCACAGAGAAGGACTATAGAGTGGGAAGGCAGTCTCTTGACACAGTGTCACCGGCAGACTGTCCAGCTGAGCGAAAGCGCATGGTAAGATGTGGCCTTTTCTTTTGACATGGATTTGTTCTGACCTTAGCTTCAGGCTGTGACAACTGATGGATGATTGATGGTGCTGTTTCAGCAGTGTCAGTAGGCAAGCCAGGCATCCCTGAGAAAGCATTCTTCTGACCCACTGTGACCTATCTCTAACTTGTTTTTGCCAAGGACAGATGATCAAATACAGTTTGTGGCATGTGTAATCCCAAAAAGTACATTGGCATCATTAAACACAAGAGGTACAATAGAAAAAGTGGCAGCTATACAGTTGAATGTAATTGTTTTTTTTAAGCCTCCCAACGGCTTAAACACTTCGATGACTTTTGAACTTATAATACAAAAGCCACAACTATAGCATGTATGATTAGTGCAACTGAATGGCATTGGGTTAGGAAAATGTTGTGTTTACAACGAACGGCCATCAATGAAACATGAATTATCTGAGAGTCAGCAAAGGTTAATTTTGGTCAAAAAACCTTTCGATCTGGTGAAGCTGACCCTGGCTGGGCTGTTGACCACATTTGTGCATAGCTGAGGTGAAGCATGCGGTGACCTGTGACAAGGGAAGTGACAGCGGTGTAAACTGGGCTGCGCTCTCCCAGCTTCACTGCACTTGGAGAGCTTAGAAGGCTCCCAGCTGAGAGAAGCAGGTTAACACGCAGTGCTGCTCTCATGTCACCAAACCAGCCCATGATCAGTGGATCCATCCTCACCAAATGCTCCTCAGTCCTGCCACCCACCTCTGCTGTCTCTTAGAGACGGTGCTGCCCACCGCTGGTTGCCCCATATGTTTGGGCTGCACACAAGGTGGTTTTCTCGGATACTGTGGTTGCTAATTATAAATTTAATTTGCATTTTAATTAGAATGGTGGAAAATTAAAGCCTGCCAGCTGGAGAATTTCAAAACGCGTTTCCCTCCCTCCTCTCTTCCAGTTTAGACTGAGCATGACTCTGTCCTGTACTCATTTGTGCGAGCACAGCAGTGGCACCAGCACCTTCATGGCACGGGACATTGTCTGGTCTCACCTCTTTCTTTCATTTCATCTAGTGTTTTGCTAACTTTCTATGTGTGGTGAAAACAGCAACCATTATTGTTTACATTTTGCGTAATGAAATATTTTAAGGCATATTAGAAGCTACACATAATTTAGTTATGATTTTAAAAAAATGGCTTTTTTAAATTGACTCTAATAAGTTATCAAATACCTTCCTCTTTGGTACTGTGATTAGTAGAACAAGGTCCAAATCTCTGTCATGGTGCTCAATTGACACACTTTTCACATGTTGGGGAAGTAGGCAATCTGCATGTGTGGGCTGGTAATATCATTCAGTTTTGGTCATTATTTTTCAATCTCCATAATTCGTCCCATTCCCTGTGTTGCTCCCCCATGGTCATTCTCATTCCCTCTCTCACCTCCCACGGGTGTCCTTGCTCAATAATTGTCATTAATTGATTGACAGCTCTGATAGACCCAACTAACCCCAGTTCTGCTCTCATGTCTATGATTTAAATGAGAGCTTGTACATCCAGTGACCTTGTCTGCCCATCAGCTCTCAGCAAATGTGAAGCCAATCCAGAGAATGTCTCACCTTAGCAAACGAGACCATCCTAAATGATTGTAATTGGTTTCTGAATCTATCTCGTGCAGCACTGTGTTGTGCATGGTAAAACTAATGCAAGTTTAGTTTCAACTCCTTAAGTTGGATGTGTATTTAAAGTATGTTTCTTTTATCTTGCAGTCCAAATTATGACTTTATCTTTTCCAGTAAATCCTTTCAGACTTGACCAATTACTTCATGTGCATGAGGGATCGTTACCCAGAACTGTCTTAAATCCTATAAATACTTCACAGCAGGGTGTCCTTTCATAGTATAATTTCTCTGTCAAACTCAGAGATATTTTCTTTTATTTAATGTAGAGAATCATTGAATATTTAAACATTGCCACATTAAAAAAAAACATTTCTGTAAAAACATTTTATGATGTTTTGCTTAAAGCAATGAGAAAACTCAAATCTGCTGTCGGGGCATAAACGTTAACAGTTTTCCAGGAGACAACTGAAACAGTGTTAATGAAGTCTTTATAGTGTCTTTCCCTACAATAATCCATGCATGTACGCTGTCACGAGCACATGTAATGTCTGACATTCTTCCAGGTTGTTTTGGTTTGGGAGGCTGCCAGCCCCAGTTTTGCACCTCTTTGCAGGCCCAGTTTGATGTGGTGTGAATAACATTCAGACATACACACACGCCCTCATTAGCATTCATTCAGGGAGGCAATGCAGGACACCCTCTCTGCTCTGAGGGTGGCATTTGGCAAGGGCCAAATACACCTGGCAAAAAAAAGCTCCGTAATTCCCTAACCCATCATTTTCAGCACATTTAGTTTTCCAAAACTTGTTTTATTTTTTTCACAGAGGATATTATGACTTAATAATGAGAGTGCACATACACTTATTTCTTCTCATACCAACATCAGTTTGATTTTGCTGCTGTCAAAATGTAAATACAACAGACAAAACAGTTGATGCCAACTCTTTGATGGGAGTCAGTGGGGGAAATCTCAGCAAAACTATAATTAAATACAAATGATGTGAAAAATGAAATCAGAAATGTCATTTGATGACGTGCTGAAATGAGACACTGAAACTTCTCACTGCAAGGAATTGTTTCATCAGCTTGAACACCCCACCCCCCCATCCCCCTTCCCAAAAGTAAGTAAAAGCATACTTCACATCTGAACCTCTGTTACTGCATGTAACAAGCACCCCCTATGCAATCTTCTACTTGATCTTTATCATTACTGTCCAGATATGTTGTAGAACTAGTCATAGTGCAGCTCAATGCTGATCTTAACATCCCAACAAATTGTTAGATGATCTCCCACAGTTTATCACCTCAGAGGGACAAAGTTTTAAGACAGTAATTGAAGATTTTTGGGCTTGCATAAGTCTTTTTGTCTTTTTTCAACAAGTATAGAAATGCACACAATAGTTATCCTTCAGCTAAAAAAAAAAAGAAAGAAAAAAAAATGTCTTGGCCATTTGCTATTGAAGAGTCCTTTTAGGTTTATCTTTGTGAATACTCAAATATTTGAGCGTATGAAGTGGTGTGATGAGGTGCAGAGACAGATATTTGAAGGGATTTAACTCATTTGAGCAATTACATGCTTAACTGGCCCAAGATAATCTGTCATCCAAAGCTTCTGTCTCGGGCTCTCTCTCTCTCTCTTTTCCGATCCTCCACTCTCTCATACCCTCCTACGTGGCAAAGAGAAGCTCAGAATAGGGGATTTAGAGCACAAAAGCTTACCCTGAATGGAATGAAGGCCTTGGAGAAATTAATTGCTTCTAACAAACAGCATGACTGCTAGCATGTTTTGTGTCCCCTTCTTATCAGCCACCAGAGGTAGAGGGGTGGGCGACAGGTCTGCAAATGGTGAACCTGCAAATGAGGGAGGCATTCTAAAGGAATATGTACTAACAAGTTGCTTATTACTTCAGATTTTGATTCAGGCATGTAGCTTTCCTTCAGCGAAGGTTTCAGTATATGTGCTGGGCTTTTATTTATTTTTATTGGAGAAGCAAGTATGTTCAAATTAGTGATTTAAAGGAATATATTTTTAAGAAAAGAAGTTGGCTGGTCATGTATTTGGATAAAATTGCTCTCAGGTCTAAATAAAATATATGTGTGAAACAGAGGCACATATTTTTCCATCTACATCCAACCCAGCGCTGTCATCTTCACATCAGCCGTGTTTCTGTTTCAAAACATCCACAAATGGCCCGAAAAACATTTTTCCCCCATTAATTGAAAAATATCCGCAACAATTAATTAACTGTATAGATTTGGAGAACATTCAGGGAAGCATTAGCAAGGGCAGTGATGGGATTTACTCTTGTGATGGTGTGTGGCATATTTGCCCCACTTCTGTTCTCTGCTTGCTCCCACTCCCACTTGTCACCATTCTGTCTACCACCACCAGCGTGGCATCTATCATCCACCACAGACGCCGCGGCTCCCCACAAAAGGAGGCTGGAGCGTGCACAAAGAAATTAGCATTTTTGCATTTCATTATGGTTATAATTGCATGCCGGTGTAAGCAGCTCGCTCGCCATTATCTCGCGTAATTTTATCGGTGACGTTTGAAACGTGTGTTTAAATGTCAATTGTGGACTACAAAAAAGGAGTGACCTTTGTGGAGTCATTGCACTCTCTTTCTCTTCCCCCTGTTCTGTCTTCATCTTTCTGTCTCAGAGTCTCTCTGTCCATGGTATTAGTTATTCCTTTTGCTTCCTCTTAATGTTACTCTGCTTCTCCCCCAACTTTGGCTTATCACATATTTGACAACAGTCAGTGACATAGATGATGCTAATCATGAAAATATACTTGCTGTCATCAGCTTTTCTTTTTAAACATCTCATTAAAACAACTGCTATATTAAAGGAGGCCACAGCAACAACAGAACATGATCAGTAACATATAATGAAGCCAGTGCCAGCAGCTCGACATGGATTTGACATTTACTTTGTAAGCTGATATAGTGGTAACATAATAAATTTGTGCACTATGGTATTGTTGTCACTATGATATTGATAAATAAAGCCAATCAACCATTCAATGAATTTATCCACTTTAATTAGTGGCATTCATATGACTAAAATCAAACTTTATTTCTATACAACACTTTTCATACTAAAGCAGCTCGAAATGTTTTACATAATAAACACAAATTATGAATATATAAAACCTTTGCACACTCAAATTAGAAACATCAGAGTCCTGTACCTGTACCTGATCACATTACTAGCTGAGGGATATTTGCATTGATATCTTAGCATTATATTTTCCTTCAGGGATAGTAATATGATTTTTAGCATTTCTTTATAAATCACAATTACTAGATATTCTTTTTCTTTTCTATTTTTTTTTTTTTTTTTTGTTAATAAATATTTTTTTGGAAAAAAGTTTATTCTCTCAATAAACATTACCTCACACCACAAATTTGACCATATCATAAGCAATAATTACTGATATAATACAAGTCTGCTCAACAAGAAAAAAAAAGTGAATGTAGTTTTCCATAAAACACAGAATCTCAATCATTTATCAGGTATCAGTGCACTTCCTGCAGTCTGGTTTGTTTAACAAATGAAAAAAGTTACATAAAAACGTGCGTCAATATTCTAAAATATGTTAAAACTTCCTTCTTGTTTTGACGACCTATTAATACTTTCTGGTATCTAAAAATCTATTTTCCTTTCAGTGACTTTATATAAACATATTTGGATTTTTTGTTTGATAGTTTTTGTCTCTGTGAATATTTCCATGTTTAGACAGACTGACAGGTGTTCACTGGCTTGATTGCAATTCGCGTGCAAATGTATCATCAAGGAAAACTATCATTTCATATGCAGAAGATTAATAAAGTCCTTTATTTGTATAAAAGATATTCTTTTGCATGGATGTTAAAAAAACACAAACGGGCTGATTACTTAAAGTTCATATATTTTCTTTGAAGCTTTTGAAGAATGCAATTACTTTGGTTTCCTCCTATTTAGAAATCACTTTAGTCTCCTCATTATATGAAAGGTCAATCCATGTTTTTCACCTGAAAATGAATAATAAATGAATAGACGAGCAACATTCTTCATTACTTGTGAGTACTTTGGTTGAGTTATTATTGATGAATAAAGAATCTGACTGCCTTTATGTTCATGTCTTAGCTACGCACTGACACTGCATTGTTCACTGAATGCAGAATGATGTATAGACAAACATTACGAACTCCATGATGCTGCAGCAGAATGAACACACGTGCAATTAGCTGACAACCAGACCAACTGCAATCTTTAAGAGTTTTATCAAACTACTTGCACCTTCTAATTAAAGAAAGCACAACCCACCAGGATACAGTTTCATTTGATCTGATGTGAAGCAGAAAATCTCCCCATTAGCATCTCCCTCCCTATGAATATGACAGTAATTGCAGACTCACTCTGTTCCTGTTGTCCTTCTTTAGCTGAACACATTTAGTAAATTTACTTCGTTCTGTAGGTTATTATTTTGCCATACAGTCTAGGGAATCAAATAAATCACTTAGGTTATCTTATTAATTAAGTCAAAATAAATGTGCTAGAGCTAATTTATTCTCTCCAAATACCATGGGATCTCCCTCTGCAACTAATGGCATAGTCTGACATTTCGTAGTCTTAACAAATAACCTGAAGTAATTCATTTAGATTTTTCCAATTAGAGATTATTTCGTTGTGCTGCTGACATAGTAAATATACCCATGAATGTGCATTGTAAAAAGAGAAAGCCCACATAAATATGGGCTTTGCACTTTTTATTTCTAGTTCTGCTTGTTGGAATTATGAAGTCATTTTTACTTTGCATGTAAAACTTTTGCCACCATGGTTGCGACCAAACATCACAAATGAATTTGTGCCAAATATTGTTGATCAAACATGGTTTTATAACACACATTTGTCCGAGATGATATGTAACAAACACAGACATAATTTAATTAGATGTCCCTGCAGCAACAGCCCTAAGCAGGCAACAGGACTTGGAGCAAGTGTGGAACTGAGACATATGATGGAGCTGAACCACAGCACCCCTTCCTTCACCAAACCCGCCAGCCCTCTGTGGAAAAACACTCGATCCATAGCTCTTGAGTCTCTGTCCACGCCTCTTTTTTATGGCCTGTGGGCATGTGAAGACCCCTAGCCAGCCATGCTTATCTGACCCTAACCTTGGCGTATGGTGACCTTGACCTGCACCTCACCCCTTCCTCATCCTCAGGGCTACATCTGTTCCTATCCCTGGGACACCCAAGTAGTTAGTGATATTGAAACATCACCTTGGGGCTCCATTTGTTTTCTCTGGAGAGGTCAGTGAAGGGTTGTCATTAGGACTGAACTTGATCCTCTGCTTCCCCATAAATTGGTCCATCCATGCAAGCAGTGAGCACACTGTAAATAATGAGCGTATAATGCTGAACATGAAATGGAATCTCAAAACTGACACACTATACTTTTCCTTTTTATATTATATAGATCCATTTGCTCTCAGTGAAACGTGTCATGCTTGCCTTTCTAAACTAGAATCAACAGATGCATTTTGCCTTAAGACACTTTTTTATACCAATACAAATAGCTCTTAAAAAAAAGTTACAGTTGAAATCCGGTCTACATGGTATCAGCCCTCCAGGTGTTTCAGACTATGTCATTTCAGCTGCATCTCGATTATGATGCTCTTTGTCATTACGACTAATATTTCAGCAGTTCTGTGAATTTGCTGACCTTTTTGGGAGTCTTCCTTTTATTCTTTCCAAACATATCTGATTTTTTTGTCACACCGCCATGCTGTGAAAAATTAAACTTGCATTAATATTAATAAAGATCCACCTGACAAAGTTAGATTTTAATGGACAATACTGCTCACTAATAATTGACTTTGTATAGGTTATAAACATCACCTGAGGCAGGATTTCTTCTTTGTAGGGAGTTATGTGTGATTAATCATAGGAGGGATTGAGCGTAGTTCATTCTTGCTAGTTGCGCAGATCAAATTCTGAGCAGATGCTGCAAAGGAAGGATGTGTGTGAGAAATTAAGGGGAAGCAGAAAGCCTTCATAGTGGTATCACATTCACTAAGTATGTGAAAATGTATTTTCCACCTCTGTCACTCTCATGGTATCATATCACACAAGAGTCAAGGGGGAGGCTAAAGGTTACAACTCTAAAACACGGCATTGATCCTAACACCTGACTGCATCTCCAAGCGTTTCTTGTTTCATCTTGTACAGTTTTGCTGTTTTTTTTTTGTTTTTTTTCTGTTATTTACAGAAACAAAGACACATGGAAAGAAAAACTAAAGAAATGTTACCATTATTCTTGGTATATTATGGTATTATCAAAGATAGACATTCAAATCATTCTATTTTCTTATTTTGTACATTTCGGCGGTCCAAACATAAGGGCTGAAACCTATGGTGTTGTAGACCCTGGTTTGCTCTGCATATCATAAATCAGACCTAACTGACATTTTTTTTAAAGAGAATGAATATCCACCCACACTCTGTGGAAAGGCCTAGGTATTTGTATGGCCAATGTGACCTTTCTCCATACCCTCTCAGATTAGGTGGACGGCATAGAAAATTGCGCTCTTGCTGCAGTCCATAAATCATACGAGGCCTTTTTTTTTCTTTAAAGAGGTATGTAAATACCAGTGTACTACCAAGGTAAACAACGCTAACCCTGATACAAATGGCTTGAAAATTGAAGAAAAGCACCTTATTTTTCAGCTGAAATTGCTTTTGAAACCCAGTTCTGGCACATGGGATGAAGGAGCCATGAAATGATTTGTGCTGGGGGAATAGAAATGGCTTGATGATAACCACACTCGACATAGTTCCTGTGTTGGGGAGTTCTAGCAATGATCAAAGATATCATTGTTGCACATTATTTCCCCCCATGCAGACCCCAAATGCATCTGTATCTGAAGTGACATCCACCCACATGCACACTCAGAGTATATTTTGTTTTAGGGGACAAAGGCCCTCCACCAGTACAGAGATGGCTGAGCTTAAACAATCTGTCTGGCTTTACAAGCTTTGAGAGACCTTGTTATGCACATTGGTTAATCCAGGATTTTGTTATTATTTGTGGCACATAAACTAATACATTCTTGTAATAAATGATGGGGAAAAAATTAGCAGATTAATTATAATTTGCTTGACTCTAACAAGACTTGGTTTTGCTTGGGAACTAAAAAGAAACTTAAAGAATCCTTTTCAAATTAAAGTCTATTAGTCAAAAAATCCAAATATCTTTGAAAAAAGGAATGGAGTAGATCAGTGAATACATCATGCATGTTGTCAAAGTAACATGTTTGGGGTTCGTCTACAATTTCAATATTACATTCCAGGCAGTGTAGTTTATGTACAAAAATGCTAGATTTGCAGCATGTAAACAACTTGTATCTGGTCTCACATCTCTGATTCTGCTTACACGACAGCTAAATATTTCATAGTATTAAATGTAAAAGGGTATTCTTCTTGCCAACATTCTGGCTGAGCATTTGCACTCTTCTGCATCTCTGAGGACGCTGTGACAGTCCCAAAGCCTAAAGCACTGTCAAATAAAAGACAAGTTGTTTCAGTATGTTACCATTTTAATACTTTTCCATGCCCCTTTTGGCAAATCTTCAGCACCTGCAATCCTACACAGTCTGTCTCAAGGAGAGCTGCAGGGCAAAACCTGTGATGGCCAAAGTGACAGCCAATTCCCAACATCTGGTACAAGCTGGTACTGTCCATCTTATCCGAGAGATTGTCGTATAGCTGTGGTGGACGCTGCTTGGCAGCTTGTGGTATCAGACTGTTGAAGAATTACCCCCATCGTGCTTCTAAGCGGAGCAGGCAGAGAGCACACTGTTTCATTTCAGCACGGTGGACCATTGATGCCTGCAGTAGATCCCCTGTTATCTAATCAAACAGCACTGGTCAGTTATGATGCCAACTCCTAAATCCACAGCCGTCTGTAAAGCCGTGGGGGAAGATTAACCGCTACAGCGCCAATGTCCTACATTCAAAGACTTCCTCTTAAGATCTTTTTTTCCTGGAGAGTACAGTTATCCATACAAGCAAACACAGACAGAGACACACAGACATACAGCCTAAAGTAGGAGTCCTTCATGCTGTAATGGGGCTATCACAAAGACCACACAGCTTGCATTTTGGAAGAAGACTTGATGCTTTCTGAACGCTCTTTGTCTGTGACCACTAGAATATCTCAAAGAGGCTTGAGTCTTTGCCGTTGAACATTGCAGGATGCGTTGTTTTGCCTTGTAGGTGTCTAAGATACCCCATGAGTAAAAGTAGAGTAAGAACAAAGAGAGATAGCCCACGACATTATCCTTTCTGTCGTATGGTCTACAGGAGCTCTAATAAGCCTGTGTGCTCTACTGTTACCCTGCTGTGTGGCTGCACTTCATTATAACCCAAGAAGCAGAAGCTCTCGCATAGCAAGCAAAGAGCTCTGGGCACTTTTTTTAATATTTATATCACAGTCTGGTGTGGCAGTAATGATATTAGGGAGCTGACGGAATTCTCCACCCAGCTGGACATGTTAATTGAGAAGCCAGGATTTAAAGGCAAAGTTCACATTTGTGCAGATGGTGTGACAATGCAAGATGGCAGTCCTGGGTCAGAGTCATTTCCAAGCTATACCTTAATGGCAGCATTTTTTCTTCTTTCTTTTTTACCCTTCAAATTTGACAAATACTCGTCCCCAAGGTCCGCAGCAGTCTACGGGGCCGTTCCCTATACCTCTGTGCCCTTGACGTGAAGAGCCACATTACTTGGAGTTGCATAATGTCCTTCTCCACTTTCAGGGGTTGAACTGTGTGTAGAATAATTTTGTGACAATTTTGTAAAAAAAAATTTTATAAAGTAGATTAACTTCCATTCATCAAATGGGTATATCACTTAGTCCAATTCAGCGTTATAAAGATAAGATCAACATGGATTAATAAACTTAGTTTCAACAATTTAACATAACCAAAAAGGGAAGCTGTGTTTACACACACACATATATATATATATATATATATATATATATATATATATATATATATATATATATATATATATATATATATATATATATATACACATACACACACACACACATACTGATTTATATTTAGTTTCCCTTGATAAAAGGTAGCACTTGTTATTAAAAATGAATAAATATATAGGCAGTTGTAGGTCACAAGACTTTATATGTCTGCACTACATGACTGTACATAAATGTTATTGTACATATATTACACGGACAAAAAGCAGTTTCACTGGAGTCAACTGCCCTAGGGCCCAAGTTTATCGCGTACTACTTCTCCCCTCACCCAGGGACCTGTCCACATAAATTATACGCAGCATTGTGTGCTCATAATGCTGCAATAAATCAAAAGTATTTTCTTGATTTCAAACAGTAATGAATCATTTAAAATAGATCATCCATGCTACTTATTTTTTTAAGTTTGACTGAGTGCAAACAGTGAAATGATTCCACTGTGTGAAGGCATCAGCGAAAGTCATGCGGCAGGGAGGTTTAACAGATGGGTTTATCTTTATCGAGATTTATTCTGCTGCACCACACATCTACATCAAATTAGACTATCCAGAATAAGCCCCCTCCCCACCTCCCAAATCCACCACCCTAACCATACACCGGAAAGCAGGTGTCTGCTTAATAATTTGGTCAAAGATCAGTGAGTTAAAGGTTGAGGCCAGGGGCAGAGAGGAGCAGGGTCATCCTGGTGGTAGGGAGGTTGTGAGACATGATCTCCTCAAGTCTGGAACAGCCAAACCCCAAGGTCATCCATTAGTGCTCTGGCCCATTGGTGCTGGAGGACCCACAATAAATTTACTGTGCACCCTTAACCCTTTTAATACTCACTGTGACCCATATGAGGAGATCAGCTCCCTTAGGGAGGGGCACATTACATTATTAGCACTGTGCATCCATTGACAGCTATTATATTCTAACAGTGTGCTTTGGGTGACTTCATACTGTAAATACTTCAACACAAATAGTAGACAATAATGGGGTTTGCAATCACTCTTTTCACTGTTTTATTTTGTTAGTTGTGCGTACAATATAATTTAATCAATTAAATTGCCTGACTAAGTCTCCTTCTGAGTTCTGCTTAATGGGGATCAGATTACATCTTTAATTTAAGTGACTGCACGATATTTTAATATCTAAAATCCCTCCCTTGGCCATCTGTGATCACTTTCAAACACACAGATGATAGTGTCAGTGTCTGGCCAATTTTTTTTTCTTAGAAAATCTAACTTATGGCTGATAGTTATCTGGTCTTTCAAACAATGAACAACTTATCTACCTTTTTAGAGCAATGCATTTTTTTCTGTTCTTACAAGAAAAGGTGAGGCTGCAAGGAAGAACAAGAATGAAATGTCAACAGTGTCAACCACTCCCTTTAAATAGGACTCTCCTATGATCCCTTGCTACTGTGCTCGGTCAAACCTTTCCAGGTGTCAAGACTGAGCGTCAGAAAAAGAAATTAAAGTGACACGGTGTTGACAGAAAGAAAAGACATTTCAGTTTTCACCCCTCTCTTGCCGATGAGGGAGCCATCACCCCCAGCTCAGACATGGGCACTAATGAATCAAGCAACACCTTAACTTTGCCAGTGCAGAGGACTTTTGGCTGGGGGGGCACCCATATAGTGTCATTGATAATGGGATCTTGTGTTGGACTGCTGTTGATTTCATGTCTACCTCAACCTCTCCCATGGCCTGCCATTTTGACATGGCTTAATTTTGCCCCTCTGCTCATAAAGACACCCTGTTAGAAGGATTTTCACAAGTGTCAGGTCTTCATCTTTACTGGTTATGACTTCCCTCACCGTCTATAGTCCACATAGTGTTTTATTAAGCAAAGGTGGCTCTGTTGGATTTATTTTACCTACAAGGAATGACTGTATTAATATAGGTGTGGAAGGCAGTGTTGAGATCAGGAAAGATTCTGTGAATAACTCAAAAGAGCTGCAAAGAGATCATCTTTGGTAGAAGAGGAAATACATTTTTTTCTTTCTGTATCTACATTTCCTGTCACATAAATAGCAATAGTTACTTTGAACAACTGGAACACACTTTGAATTACTCTGGTAGAACTTTTACATGTTGACATTTTACATTATTAAACCGTTTTACACAAATAAAGCTATAATTAGTTTTGTTTTGTTGGATATGAGTATGTAATTTATATTGCGGATATGGTGTTGCAAGGAATAATTAAGGAAGGAGTCATCTTGGATTGAGATGACTTGTACAATTTATTTTTTTGATAAAGCACACAATCAAGTGTAGCCTGCACAACTTTCCACTGGCATTATTGAATAATAAAGGGTCTTTTTTTGCAGATAAATGTTTGCATATAGTCTCCTTTTCACATTTCCACTTCAGTGTTTCAAGCTGTCTCTTGCTGCCCCCCCCCCCCCCCCCCAACAGACACACGGTGCACACCCCAACCCCCCTATTCCCCCTCCATCCTACCCAGCAAGCAGGGCTGGTGGCTCCTTTGTGTGACCTGTGCTCACACTGTTCCATCTCCACATCATGCAAGCAGCCTTTCACCACAGCAACTCAGCAGCAACAATCACACACTCATACTTAAAAAAAAAAAAAAGAAAAGACCTCTTGCTCGCTTTACCAACCAATTAAGAGCCATCTGGGCTCAGTTGCAGTGAGAAAGCAAAAACAATATCATAACCGGTGTCATATTTCATTGACATGGAAACTTCTCAATGTCTAAAAACAAGGCACATCACAAAAATAAGAGTTTTCATTATAACTGCCTTCTTGACAAAAAGTAGATGCTAAATAAAGAAAGTGTGCTTATCTGTTTTGATTTGTTGATTTGAGCAGGCCCAGTGAAGGGCACAACATGGTTTAAAAACATGACAGAGCCAGCCATTGTTTTTGAAACTGCTACGCAAGTGTGTGATTCCCGATGAACTTGGGGTCATAGATTCCCAGTGGCTGCGTAAGGCAGGGAATGGAGAGCAGCAGGGTTCAAGCCTTGGGTCACTGGAGCTTCAGAAGTGGCCAGCCAGCTTTATCCCAGGAGAAATGATGGTGACGGATTCACTGGTGTATTCTCAAGGTCCACTGAACCCCACAGCAAAGACTCTAAGTTAGAGCCTGCAGAAACACTCTCATCTCCAGTTCACAGGACTCCAAAAGAGGGGCAGTCTGGACAGGCTCCCGGATGCCTCAAGATACACAAAATCCAGCCTCAACCTCATGGTGGCACTGCCAAACCTCATATATAATGTGGAGTACACATTAGGCCTCTGACATGCACTGTAACGGTTCACTTCCCCATTGTTGAGAGGTGTTGAACCACTATGTGGTCAAGTAGGCTTTATAAGGCAAAAAGATATGAATAGAAACTCCACCCCTGTCTTTTCTTTTTTTTTTTTTTTTTTTTGCCTTTTCAATCAAACTCTTTTAAAAGGCTTACTTACCCCTAATGAAAATGGCAAGCCCACAGGCATGGCATGGCCCAGCTGCGGCCCTGGCGCAGTACTACTGTTCTCCTGCATATTGTTCTGGGCACCATATCCAAGAGTTCTCGCTGTGCTGTGTACTTAACTAAGGTCAAAGTTGTCATTGTCTGGGCCTTGTTGGCATTAAGGCCGCCACTGATGATAGGACTCCTTTTCAAAACTGCCACTTTTAGTAGTCTATAAGAGTTAACCTCTACAAAGGCCAGGAAACCCAGCACCTGCAAATGTAACCCCAGGCTGGGACTGGGTTTTAGAGTAAAAGGAGTAGTCTTTTATGACATTTTGCCACATATGTGCGCAAACCCCAATTTTTGTTTTCCTTTTCACCTTTCCCTTTGGTTGATGGAAATTGCTAAAGTATATATTTATATCTATATAGAATTTACCTTACGTTTAGATCCAAATTATAAGACAACCGTTTGAAGACTAAAGAGATTTCATGCAAGAAAAATTTTAAATCCTGTTCTTTGACACAAGTTTATTAAAGACAAACTGAAGATTCGTGGACTTTTTCTGTGGTGTTTTCTAAAAAAAAAAAAAACATGCCTAACATATGAAAGCATGTTAGACATGTGACTGTGATTATCATAGGATGATGGATTAAAGTAGGGGAAAATGTTTGTTAGGGTTAAGATCTTATTTCTTGATTTATCTTCACTCCAGCAACTCGTTTTCATTCATGGTGTTACTGAGGTAAGAATTATTTCTCAGAATATATTGTCCTCACCTTTTCTGTTTTCTTTTCTTCAGTTTGTCCTCCTTCTTATTTTTCTCTCTGTGTTTTGCAAACGCACACACATACACTGCAACATGCATACAACCAGACATGCACAAACCTTCTTACAACCAGCTCTCCCCCATAGCAATTTTGTCAGAAGTTGACAATGTCTTGATTTAGTTGTCTGGCTGTTCCGGCCAGTTTTCCCTGCTGTGCTAATGTGAACAGGACATCCCGCTGGGCACCAAAGAATACCACTTCACGGCAGCCGCATAGCTGGCAGCATTTATTTAGGGAGCTACCGAAATGAATGGGTATTAGTGTCCAAACATTTCACCATGCTCCTGCAGCCACACACAAAAGCCACTGATTTCCAGCAAATCTGCACTTATTTTATTCGGGAAGACTAAAGCTAGGGACCAGGAGAGACACAGACAGACAGAAGAGAAGGAGAGAGAAAACATTTATAATGACTTAAAAGACCTCAAAAGAAGAATGGGAATTGCGTTTGAAAAGGATTTACGAGACAGAAATCGAAAAGAAAAAAAAATGGCCCCTCTATTTCAGCACATTTTTGTCGGAGTTGAAAATGAAAAATATCTATATCCCTAAAGTGACTCAACTTTAAGTGCTTGTATTCACATTAAAAAAAAAAAAAAAACACTCCCTTTTCAATCACCCAGTTTTTTCTTGCTGTGTTCTTGCTTGTATTGTGTTTTCTAGGACTGCACATAAAAAGAAAAAGTAATTTTATCATTGCTAAAATTGTCAATCGAAAGTGTCTTCACAAATCACTCTCTACAGTTCGCAATCGAGGCTGCCTGCTGTCTTGTTAACCTATGAATTTTAAGTGGAAGGCTCCCATTAGATAGCAGCAGTACTGCTGACTCCTCTTGGCTTTTCTGTAGGGAGCAGACTGAGGCAGGTTGCACTCCTGGCCCGGTGTTGCACTTTGCCTGGTCTCTGTGTCCAGGACCTCATCAGCACAGAGTCTGCCTGTCCCTGTGTCCCTGCCACTCACCTCCCTGCTCTTCATCTGTCATTGCTGCCCTTCTCCTAACACACACCAGTGACATTTTGAAAAACTCTGGCATTCACCCTCAATATGGATTCTTGTTGATTATAGCTTTCTGTCTGTGAAGATTGCACGTATTATTGACTTTGCAATCCCATGACTATTTGCACAGCTTTTTCCTCCCCTATGCATTTTGCTGAAGTCCTTTAGTAATATTCCCCTGCTTTCTTATAACCTCTTTTCATTATCCTTTCTTTTTTTTTTCATATTTTCTTTTTTTTTCAGTTTTTCCATATATATCGCTAATCCCCTCTGGCCATGACCCTTTCTTTATGCCACCAGAGATCAGAGTTTCAGCAAAGCTTCGGTCACTGATGTCATTAAGATTGGGATCTGATACACTGGATGTCCATTGGTTAAATGCCCCTGGCCTGAACTCCCTATTGTCCCTTAATTCCAAGCGGCAGCTCTGTTTCACTTGGTGCATAATAGCCCATAGGTTAAAGTTCTACTGCTTTTGCTTTGAATTTACATCTTTCACAGGCCCCAGTCTCCTGTTCTTAGCTGGCATTTTCTTTTACCTCTTTTCATTTCTTACGAGCCTCATTGCCCGCGGCAGCACGGCTGTTTGTGCTGTAGCTTTCCTGACAATCTCCCACATCCAGGCATCTTTTGGAGGGTCAGAGGAGAGCAACTTGACTTAACAGGTCAACGCAAGTGGGTTCCACCCTTCTCCAGAGGGGAAGCCACAGAGCCCTCCATTAGGAGCTGACCTTCGCGTTGCACTGGTCTGGCCCCAGCCAGGGCATCACATGGCTCTCTGCCTGAGACAGGCTGCTCATTAAAGCCTGCTGCCCATAGCAGGATTAGGCCTTTTCATAGTTTATCCTCTTTTCTGACAACTGACAATGGGCGAGGCTAGCTGCTTCAAATGGAGTGTGCATATGAATCATGGAACTATAATTGCTCTTTCATCATGAGAATTTTGGAAAATCTATACAAATGCACAATGCAAAAAATTAATTGGGGTCTGTTTTTCAAGGGCACATAGCTACACTATACGAGACAAAGAAAATGTGAAAGGTAGTAATGAGGCATTTTCAATACGGCACAGCATCTTTTCTCACTGCTCCTGTATACAGCCCGCTGTATGCACATGAAGACCTTCTGGCTCAAACCTTTACCCACTGTGATACTTTTATTCAAACTTTCACTACACTTCATACACACTGGAGTGCTCTGTTTACTTGTGTAGCAATGTTTTCAAAGAGCAACCCCATTAACAGTGGTGGCCTGTTACCCATGACCTAGTGTTAGCTTCATAGTATTATGCAGGTTATGGAAGGCAGTAGCTTAGACACAGAGAAGGGAACTAAGATGACACTACCTCTTGAGCTGTGTGGGAGGGAGAAGCTGGCGATAGCACGGCTGCTATCTTCAGTTCAAAGCCCTAGTCACGCTTCCTATTTACTCCACAACTCTGTCTGTTTTCATTATTCTTATTTCATGTAATATCAAGGCAAAGAAAGAGCGTTATTTCCTTCATGATGGAGGGCAGGTTATGGTTGGCTCTGAGTTCGCACCACTCATAACAAGTTTGGGTGGGGGTAGGTTTTCAAGCATCAAAGCAGATTGAACAAATTGAAAAGAAATATTTCCATGGAGACATATTAAGTGGTTGCCTGCAGTTATTTACCACATGTATACTTACTTTAAACTAATAAGTGATAATCTGAAAAAATAAAATGAAATGATAAAAATAAATAAGTAGAAGTCTTAACGCAAAAAATATCATGTTCAAATCATTACCTATAGATCTGAGAAAAATATATAATCCCCTCATTAAAAGTGTGAACACCATTACTGTCATTCAGATATGTGGTAAAGCATCTGCAATAAACACAAAGTGATAAAGATTAGTTATATGCAAAAGGTGTTAATGAACCGCTGGTTTAATGTTTTTTTTTTGTTTGTTTTTTTTTGTTTTTTTAATTAGTATACTATGATAAGCTACCTTTAATATAAAAAGATTAAACAGCTGATAAAATGTATTTACATAATTGATGTTAGTGTTTTGAAATTTAATTTTTTTTTTTTTTTTTTTTTTTTTTTTGGCTGATCAGTTCAATTTTCATAAAATATAAATGTTTATTTGTGTCTGTTATATTTGTAACTTGTGGACATCAATGGAAAGAAAACAGTAGCTAAATTTTCTCAATTGTCCCTTACATTTTCCTTTTTTAAGAATATCTATGTAACATTTGATCTAACTCCTGCATTTATCAATACAGTAAATTGAAAAAAAAAAAAAAAAAAAAAAAAAAAAAAAAAAAGAAGGAAATTAATTAAGTTTTGTTGATCACACAGAAATTCTTTGGGGATGGGGGGTCCAAAACAAAAAGAGGTCCGAGAAAAGAAGAACTGAAACTCTGTTAGCAACACAATTAAACTCTGGTAATGAGGTCAGACATCAGATCCACTGCAAGTGATATCATTACACAGGCTGAACGGATGGCCTGCTCCAGCTGCCTTGCTCTTGCTGTGGGATTAGAATCACTGTCCTGAGGGCAGCGCTTTTACTAGGCTGACCCCTGCCTGCCAGTAGGCCACCAGCCACCCCCTGGGTTCTTGGGGGCTTCAGCCTCCAGTCCTGGTGCCGGTCGCACGAACAGGACTGCGGAGAAGTGAACTGTGCTGCCACTTGGGATGACAGGACTTGCCACTCTATTAGGAAGCACAGAGACAGGCAGGCACCAGCACACAATCCGCCCTGTGTTGCCAACCATGAATTACTGGGTTCCTCTCTTTCCATCAGCTCATTTGTAAAAACCAACCAACAATGACAAGGTGATAAAAAGGACATTGTATCAGTGATTAGAGTGTTGCGTTTGAACCTGTTGATGGTTAAGATATGGCTCTGAAATAAAGCACAACTTCATGCTGTCTTTTCGAAAAAAGGAACCTGTTCGGTTTAGTTAAAATCGTAATTAATACTTGCAAACAAGATTGAAATAATGAAGCATTCAGATTGGTAGCAGTCTAATTTTCTTCTCTCATTGTCTAAAGCCTCGTTTGCAAAGTCCCTCACAGGAGTCTGCTTAATTTGTCTTTTCTTATTTGGTCTGTCTGTGTGTTGTGTGCTGTTCTCTTTTTGTCCCCTGTGATTACTTTGAGGATATCGTTATGACATTCAGTAGCAACAATAATTCTTCTGTTTTAATTCATATCAATTAGTAGGGAATGGTAATTCAAACTGACGGCACAGCGTATCTTGAAAGGCATGCGAGGTTGTTGGCGGCAGCATCGCCGTGCAGCCAAAAGCCACCCTCCTTTCCCCTTTCTTCCCCTTTCTGTCTTTCAGTTCACAACAAGGGGCTCTGAGCAAAGGGGACAATACCAGTCAGAGCCAGTACTTTGATAATTAGTTATTGATTGAGAACAATGGCATGGCGTACACTGTCGTATTAGCTAGACGCCAGTAGGTCGCGACACCAAGAGCAGCCATCAAGAAACGAGGGCCAAAACATGCCTGACTTCCCTAATAAGATATTCCCTCATGTTTTTCTCTTTCATTTCCCTCCTCTTTTTCTTTCCTCTGGCATGTTAGTGTTCAGGCTACATGGGGTCAAAAGTATTAATGCTTGTGCACAAACGAGTGCCTGATGAAGGAGAATTTAATTAGAGAATACCCACTTAAGCTTTTCATACCACGTTGTTCAATCTAACTTTATTTCTTTGATTGTGGGAAATTTAATCAAGCAAGTGCTGAGAAAAGACATTTAGAATTTTCTGGCACTGGCATTGTTGTCATAACATAAAATGGTGAATGCCAAATGAAATCAAACTACAAATACTGTGAAACAATGCTACATAGTGGAGACCAGCTTTTCACAAGATGTATGTCGGAAGCGTTTATATTTCAAGCAAGTAACTATTAAGTCTTTTTTTGTGCTCGAGTTCAAATGAAGTAACCCGATGTGGTGTTATTTTGTACATGTTAATGAGCAGAGCTGTGTGTGTCAGTTCTGTCTGACAATATGGAAGTGCAAAGTGAAAACAGATGCAGTAAGCTGCAAATATGGATAAGCAATATGCTCACAGTGGGCGATTTATGTCCGTGATGGTGTCTTTTGGTGAAGGTTTGGTTTTTAACAGAAGCTGCTAGGAAAGAACTTCCTCTGGAAAATGGATGTGTCAGGTTTGGCACCAGATTGAAAAAAAGAAAGAAATAAGTCCCTAACTTACGTCACCTGATCCGAGTCCTGTAAAGATGCGCCTGGCATTAAACAGACAGGGCAGGAGCATCAACTGAACAATGGAGGACTGTCAGGACCGACAGCGGGGCACGGCTCTACCATCACTGTTCTGACAGGGAGGGCCTCAGAGGGTAAACTGCTTTGCTGGAACTAATTAAACAGATGAAGTTATGACATGAATATGCAGATGTTGTTTACATTTTACCATATGGTATTATTTCAGGTAATAACGCACAGGAGAGCCTTCCCACTCATTAATGTGAAGGGATGGAGTGAAAACACTGTCTATCAAGAGACACTCGAAGCGTGTTCAAGAAATATGATCAGACTGACTCATGGGTGCTAAAATCTATTTTAAGCCATTCAATTAACATACATGTTGATAGCTATTATGGTTTGATTTAAATTGTTAGGATAATCTGTGTTGGACTGGAGCTTCCTCATTAGAAGGTGGACACACAGTCGGATAGTCCAGAGTTATAAAACTGGTAGCATTTTTCCTGTGAAGTAAACATATGATGTGTCTTAACTTATGAAATAGCATCTTTACTTTAATACCATTTAGATACTTAAATAATTTTTCACTGCAGACATACAGATTTAGTAAGATTGCAACCTTATAGTTACCATAAACCCAGGGTATATTTCAGTGCAGTATCTGCATTTAACTCAACTTCTCTCTATTTTTTTTTTGTGTTGAAGTGTTGGAGTTCTCCCCCAGTTTTGTGTGCAGCCTTACCATTCCCCTGGAGCGGGTGCTGAGAGGTTAAGAGGGAAAGGGCCGACGGAGTCGCGTTTAGTAAGAAGTGTGGGATCACGGGGGCCAGCTGGTGGGGTGATGGGGAGCGTAATTGTGCCCGCTGTGTGGATATGGGAAGGGGGGGTAAAAGGATGGGGTGAGAAACCCTGGAAAAAAGGGAGGGGAGGGGACACCTCAATTACCTGTGCTCTCTCTGACCCCTCTCTCCCTCTGTCTCTCCACGGATGGACCCGCTTTCTGAGAGGAGGGGTGCGCTTCCACAGGCAGATGCACATCCCCCTCCTTTGTTCAAGGTAGCATTTGCTTCTTTTTCCAAAAATAAAGAAACTTATTTGAAACTCTCCTTTCTTTTTTTGTAATGCAGTTCTCTATTATTTAACAATAAAAATATTAATAATAAAAATAATAATTAGATAACAATAAATCACAATATCATTATTATTATTATTAATAATAATAATAATAATAATAATAATAATAATAATAATAATAATAATAATAATGATAAAATAGTAATAATCCATCATCATCATCCTAGTCATAATAATAACAATAATAATAATATATCTGAATTGGTTTCTGATTTTTAAAAAAAAAAATAGTATTTAGAGCTTTTTTTTCTGTTTAAAAGTTTGATCACAGAACTCTACCATGTGATGTTAGATTAAAGATCTTCAAGGGACTAAAAAAGCAACTTCTTATGAACAGAGCTGTTCTTTCAAAAATATTCAGCAGGTTACATGCAGCTGTCATAGTGTATTTTGGAGCTCCTACTTGGGCTAATACAGTAAGTGACAGAGACTGGTGTAAAATCAATACTTCACAGGAGTGTGATGTCTTAATAAACTCGCTGTGTTGTTCAGACAGGAAAGCTAGACATGTACGAGGAGGACTACAGCGTGGCCCATTGTGGAGCTGTCAAGTCTAGCCCTCAAAAGCAGATGAAGCTGTCAGATTATTAATATATTTATACTGACAGGCTCCAAGTCCACCCCTAAAACCCTCCTCTCTTTCAGCATCTCTCAAAAAATATGCTCAGCTTCAAAGACACAGGCCATAGGGTTGGATGCAAGGTCAAAGGCCAAATACATTTTGAAAGCAAATTCTCTTCCTTTTGCAACCTGTTTTTATTGCTGTCGCTCCCCTTCTCTGTAGCGACCATTCAGCTGAAACTTAGGCCGAATTGGCAGCAGCTTTCAAAGCGCTTGGCAGGCTGGTGAACCTCAGGAGCTCTCGGCTGACATCTCTCTGGGCTAGTCTATGCTCAGGGGTCAGCGTGAGCCCTGACTCCCAGGACCCACTCACTCAGGCGCTACCATGAGTCAGTCCCGCAGACTGAAATTAAAATGTGAAAAGCTGCACGACTGAAGGCATTCCTCACCCCCCATGGCATTTTCCTTTCTCTGTGACAGCTCCTCTGAGACTGCTTTTTCTTTCATGTTTCTTTTCTCCCTTTAGATTATTTAACAACATGCGAACAGAGCTGTCAAGGAGAGACATGCTTGATCGACAGAGCAAGGGAGTGTCTCAGTCAACATCGGGTTAAATTCGATTTTCTGCATGTTCAGTATGCCATTCTCAAGCTAGTTATTGCCTTGGCTTGATGTTTTTTGATGGATCAATTATCCATTATAGCATGTTGCAATGCCAAACATAATGGCAACTATGACACCTGTCACAATCTTCTATTAGGCTGAGGAAATTGAAATAATTTAATGACAGCTAATTTGGTCTTTGTTTTGAATCTCATTATGGCTGCAGTAATTGTGTTCTAAGAAAAAAAAATAGAAAAAAAACAAAGAAAAACTGAGGTGAAATATTACAGCATACTCATAGTAAAGAGTCCAAGCTAGAGCTATTAATTTTATATCCAAATGAAAACAAAAGAAACAGAATTGTGCTTTATGTGATCCAGACAAACATAAGTTTGAAGAGTCGATGAGATCTTGGAGATGTTATTTTTTCAAGCCGAGAATAAATTAGAGACAAGGATAACATATTAAAATAAGTTAGCGACAGCATAGTTAGGCATCACTATTAAATGCTAATTCCAAGAAGTGTTATTAATAGGGATTACAATAAAAGAATCCTAACTTTTTCATACATCATCCATATTTTTTTCCCCAATATTTTCATTACAAAGGTAATACAATTTTATAAAGCCTAGACTCTTGGCAAAAGTGTTTCCCCGAGCAGTTGGAAATCCTAATAAAATTTTACAAGACATTATATTTTACCACTGCTATGCCAAACACGTCATATTTATTACTTCACTTTTGGCACAAAAGCGCCCAAAAGCTCCCATGTATGTGAGAAAGCTGTGTGGGAGCGTCTTATCGGTACATGTGTGCATATACTTGAATTTGCAAGTAAAGAGCCTTCTTGGGATTACCCATGGTACATTCTGTTTGGTATCATAAAGAGAAAGAGGGAGTAGATGTGTGTCTCTTTTTTTTCAGGGATTCGGTAAGCTCTCTGTCAATGGTTTGGAGTTGAATTGCCTTGGATAGCTCCCCTCATTCCATGGAATGATCTCAGACCTAATTTACTGGGCAGCTCAGGATCCAAAGCATACAAGGCTCTCCTCTTGCATAGAATGTGTGAAATAGATAGAGCAGCCATCTCTCAGATGTGCTGAAGTAATCTTCAACCAGAGCTAGTCCTGCAGGCCTCACCCCTAAAGGGATTGATGCAGTGTCAAAACCTTTGGCTCTGGGGTCATCCTCTCTTCTTGCCTCCCCAATCTGACAAAAGCTGAATTTCTTTCCCTCACTATTCGTTTCTCCTTTTTTTCCTTCTATTGAACTCATCAGCAAGGGAGGCATGAGATGTGAGCTCTGAATGAAACATTTTCATTAGAAGGGAGGAGAATCTTCGGTCAGAGACAAGGCCACAGCTGATCTTAGCCAATGACATCCCCACCAATTCTTTTTTTTTTTTTTCTTTTTTTTCGCTCCATCTTACTTTCCCCAGCTGTCACTCTCTATGGTATGTGGCAAGCTGATTGAAATCAGCACTGTGTCAGGGCCGTCATATCTCCAGAAAGACATAAAACATGCAGAAGCATCAATAAGCAACAGGCCGCTGACAGCTCTCAGGCACCGATGCTGGCGGAGGAGAGATGAGGGGAAGGTTAGGACTCTGGGGGGATGCTGTGCAGTCGAAGTGTCTTCTTCAGGCTTCACTGAGACCCAGGAAAGACAAGATAAAGTCTATCAGGTTATCGCCTAGTTCAAGTTGCTTCTCGGACAGCGAGGCCACTGGGACACTGGATGTCAGGAGATCTATGTGTCTGAGCTGTGTGTGTGTGTGTGTGTGTGTGTGTGTGTGTGTGTGTCATAATCCTGCATTTCTGTGGTTATGTGTATGCTTTCATGTAGGTGTGAAGGATTTTTTTTTTTAAAAATTGTGGATTTTTTTTTAATTTTTTTGCTTTATAGTGGGACTCAAGTTGGCCTTTTTAATAGGTTGAAGAAAAAACGTCGGTCTTCAAAAGAATAACGGTTGATTAACTGGATTTGTGAAATACCAAAAAAAAAAAGAAAAAAAAAACCAGCAATATTTTCCTCTAAAATGTTGTCAATAAGAACTAATAAGAAACATAAGATAGATAAGATACTAGTTACACACACTTAGGATGGCCAAGAGATACTTTGGGATTTTTCAGTGTGCATTTATTTCACTAATGGGAGGTAAAGGTGATAGTCTGTTAGATCGCAGCCTGACACTACCTCTTACCACATCTAATTAGGCAACTTTTTAGCCCTTTAAAAGTGCTGAATCTCATTTCTCACTCCTGATATGGGTCATCTAACTGCCCTAACCTACCTGGTTAGAATTATGATATGGGACAAATTATCACCTCGACAGCATCCTGACTTTGAAGAGGTAAATTCAACAGTAATTAGTATGACACAGACGTCAAAGAAGGAAGCAGAGTTTTCAATGAAGCTGAAGTTTCCCCAAAGTTCTGGCTTATTATTTTTGTTTTGCTGGGTTAATGTTGTGGACAGGCGCCCATCTGCATATCAAATGTGACTCCCATTATTTTATGTTTATGTGTCTCCGCTAACAGCGCCTCCCAGCACTCCTCCATGTTCTCTTCCATCTGCCTCCTGTCCATTGATCAGCCTTCCAGGGCATCAGTCTGTTTAACATCTGCTACGCGTTTCAGCAGCTCAGGTAACTATCTTGCTGCTCTCCAACGCCTATTGATCTTCACATCCACCTGCAGGAACATCTGTTTCAGCATGTCGTTTGTCAGCACAGCTAGCTACTTTGTTTCGCTTCACGTCCTGTCCACTTTCACTCATTCTCTCACACAAAGCAGGAATACTCCCAAATGCTTGTCAAATGCATGTTTGCACTGATATAATACTGAACAGTAAATTGTTTTCCTATTTTATCTCTAAAAAATCAGCACTTATATTTAATTTAAGATCAAATATATAATTAAACAAGAATTGCAACTGTAGTGCAATTTTATGCTTTAGTGTTAAAAAGTGTTATTTTACATTATAAATTATTACTATATGGGATAATTACTTTTGTAGGTGATAAAATTAAAGAATGAGCAATTGTGCAAATAAAACTACAAATTATTTTTGTGATAGCATTTATTTTATGATTTTTTTTTTTTTAATATTTTTAAATACTGCTATTTTGTCTGCAATATGTTAGAAATTCTGTTTTGAAAATTACATCATCTCCCTGAACTATCTTACAAAACTTAAAAGGAAACATTGTGTGTGTGTGTATGTGTGTGTGTGTTTATGTGTGTGTGTGTCCGTGTTTGCAAACTATTACTGGAAGGGAGACATAAAACAAAGTCAAGGACAGAGAAGAGCTTGCATCTTTGAATTCGTGTCCCACACTGGCTTCCGTTGCTTAGAGGGACCGTCGTTGCCCACTTTAATTTGCTCTTTTGTAATGACGGGGCGTGGGTTAGTTAATTTCATTTTTTGATTTCTAAAGCTATCAAATACAGCTCAGATGAGAAATCAATTTTCCCAGCTGCCTTGGCTTTGTGGTGAAAAGAGCTCCTGCAATTGGTGAGCAGCCAGTCACATGACCGAGTCAGGGATTAGTTCAGCAGGCCCATGTTGCCACCACCTCAATTATGGGCTGCCTCTCGTCATTTACCTCAATAACATCTCATTCTCAGACACAGCTCATTTTTAATTCATGAAAGCCTCCACAGGAGTAATTGTTATATAGTTTGTTTTTGAAAATTTGGCCACTTTTGAAACAGCTTTTCATTTTGCATGATTGCAGCTGTGATGGTGTCATTTTGGATGAGCAAAGATAAAACAGTGAATGCCTAATTTGGAACAAATGAAGAATATTCTCTAACTTCATCAGTGACGTGTGTATATTTTAATTTCTTTTCTTTTTGTTCTCTTTTTTTTTTTTTTTTTACTTTATACAATTTAAGAGATAGCAATGTTAATTTTAATTGAAATACTGGTGTCCTGTGTCATTTTTTTACACAATGAAACTCATCAATGCCACTATTAGGACTGGCATGTGATTATCTGCACCGAAAGGTGACTACGCGAGCCTCAGCTCTTAATAAGCACTCACCTAAATAAGGCTTGTTTTGTTTTAATTGAGTGCAGACTGTAGAAAAAAAAAAAAGCTCTTTGTTCGACGGTAAATAATATTGCTTCAAATCAGTGTCATATAGACTATGGTGAGCTTGGAGCAGATGTTAAGTGTAGGCCTGTTTGCTGAAACCACAGACTTCACAGTGAGCTAAATGAATCCTTATGAAAATAATTATGAGAAATCCCTTTTTGATAGATTTCGAATAATTACAGAGACTACAAAAACCATCTCATCATTTAGGCATGTTTGAAATTTTTTTGAAGCCTTGGTTTGGAAATGGAAACTGTTCCAAGATTTATTTTGCTTCAACTGCGCTCTCTTTTCCTCAGTGCAGCACAAATTGACAATTTGTTCAGTAATCAAAGAATCTCCCTTTTGCGTGCATTGGTTTATAAACACAATGTAGAGGAGGAGGCCTTTTTTTGACATATCATGAGATTATATCCGCTCGACAGTTGTGTTATTCTATGTGGTTTCCATGACAACTGTTTGGGTGAGGCCCCCAATAAAACCAACCTCAGCTGTCATCTCTTCACCTAAAAGCTTTGTAATTGCTCTCATTTGCATACTACAATTAAGTGTGTTAGCTCACAGCAAGAACAATCAACCTCCACTAAGGACTGGGGATAGTATAATTATTATATCAGTGGATTTGTATGAAACATTAGTGACAAGCCTTTGTTTGACGTCGGCATTGAACTGTCAGGCTGTTACCACATATTCTCATTAATATACACATTTCAGACATTGATGAGTGATGCATAGGAATGGGTTAAAATGTTGTGATTATCATTTTTAATCAGCGTTTCTACATGTCTCTTTGATCATGCAGCAGTAGCAGTTTTATTTTGGTAATTGTGATGTTGGTTCCTGCTTGCTGGTCAGTTCAGAGAAAGATATTTTTATCTGTTTCTGATAGGAGGCTTTTTGACTCTGTGTTGCACTTGACTAGCTAGAAAGAGAATGATTTGCAGTAGTGGGAGACAGTTTGAACTGTTGATTGAATGGAAAGGTTATGTGCAGTGGGCTCTAAGCATTGTTTCTCTTTTCTCTCAGATGCGCAGAGGCTGTAATGAAGAGCTCTTGAACTCCCTGTCAGAGAAGCTGTGACAGGAGTTCAGGAGGATGCCTCTTTGCCTGTGCTGGACATATGACACACACACCTGTACACACACTCGTGCACAGGCGCACATGCACTCAGAGACAGCAAGGAAATTCTTTAGCGATATCTGAGAAACGTGAAAAATTATCCCTTTGTTATTTGTTTCTTTTTTTTTTTTTTTTCCTATTATCCTTTACATGAATTTTTTCCCTATAAAATGTGTGGATGAAATGTTTTTGTTTGGGCAAAACTCAAGTTTAAAATCTCAAGCATATTCTGAGTTTTATCATAAGCCCTGTGAGACCGCAGCACATCTTTTGGCAGGTACATTTTATTTTGGTGTTCTTGCCTTCAGGCCCTGAAATGAAATGGAAGACTAAATGGCATAAATGGCAAGTGCACCATCGCTAGCTCTCTGCAGCCTCCCAACACAAACTGGTCAAGCAGAAATGAGACCTGCATCAATTTTAATTTGTATTTATCCTGCCGATGACCTGCTCCTTTCAGTCTGCCATTGGAGGCACAAATTACACCCATCATAACTCTGATTCCAACGGCCCACGGTGTGCTATCAGAAAATTAACATGGTTATACACCACCGGTGGGTTCAAGGTGTCACAACACAATTATACAATCATGCAACCTGACGAGCTCTGACTGGTCGCTGGTGTATGACAACTAAGCTGGAGGGCTACGCTGTCTGTCACATCCAGGCGGGTGAGATAAGTTCAATAAAGAGTAGACTGTGCCTCAGCGTCTGCCTTCCTCTATCTTAATCAGTTAAATATCACAGGGCTGCTGCAGACTGAGGTGATGTTTTTTGGGTGGAAATAAGAAGAGCCATGTCTAAACTTATCATTGACTTGTCAAGCTTGTAGTTAGTCCAGAAAACTGAGCCTGCAGAATCAGTAGATTAAAAAATAACTGTGATATAGCTAATGCTGCTTGTGTATCATTAATAGAATTAAGCCATCAACAGGAAAAGTTTCATGGTATTGAACATCAGTGCTGTGCTAAGACTCACTCAGACTTTCAATCAGCCATAATCCTTGTCTCTCATAAAACTTGGACCAAAAGAAAAAAAAAAAGAAAGAACGAGGGGAAGCATCGCTGCCTGGATCCCCTGTGTGCTCTCAGTGTCAAGCCATTAGGCTGTGTGAAATGAGGTGCCACTCATGAGTTATAATGCCGCACATCTATAGATGCAGTGGTAAAATATAGCCCTTCAATGCTCAATTCTTACCTGGACTTGTGGAAATAATTCGGCTCTGATAGTGGTCTATGCAGCAACATCCCAATTCAAAGTCACAAAGACATGAAGAGGCATGTTGGATGAATTCAAAATAATCCACTTCAGAATAGCTTTGAGATTAATGGAAAGCATGAGTGATAGTGTGTATTTGTATCAGTGTGAAAATGATAACATATAAATGAAATACATAAAAAAAAAAAAAAAACAGGGTAGAGAGAAAAAACCTTTACATACTGTAGAATGCTATTAATAATGAGACCTTGGTGTTGAAAAGAAAGAGGATGCCGAAACTTTTTCTCAAGAACCAACTGAAGCATTGAATATGAGCTTTAAGAACTTCTTTTTGTACTGTCAAGAGCTTTTTTTTATTTTAACCAAATTAAAAACAGGACAAAAGAAGGCATATAATTGTACAAGCAGTGGAACTCAATGAAAGTTCCTCGCAACAAAAGCAGGCCAGCAGCAGTCTGCACTTGTGAAATATTTACCCAGAGGTACTGTAGATGTAACGCTGATAAGGAAATAAAGCTAATAAGTGTCACTTTGATGTGACAACAAATTATACATGGTTCTATCAGATCTCATTTCCATTCCACAACACAGAGACAGAGAATACCCTGAAGCATGGCTGTTAATGGGAGCCTCTATCAGCCATCGTGGAAAGCCTGCCTCATTACTCACTCCAGCACAACTGTGCCCAGGGTGGTCGATTTCCCCCAACAGAGGCTGGTTCACAGACCTGAGAGGCACTGTGAGACATATGACTTGATTTTCAATGCACATGGCATGGATGCCGTCATGCTGTAAGTGTGTGAAATCTGTTTATCAGTAAATTCATTTAAGCTATAAAGAAGAGGTTAAAAAAAAAAAAAAAAGGGCACGCTTTAAGGATTTTTAATGCCTAATGTTTTCTTCTAACTTTAGTTACTGATACAGTACATTTGTAATCGATTATTTCCAAGGTTACAAAATAAATGGCCCTGTGATGCTGCAACCAGCTAGCACTCATCTTCGTTTTCATTACAGGACCGATTCTACGCAACCTGCTTGCTATTCAGAAAGAATTTTCCATTTGGGAAGGTGCCAAATTCTCTCATAACCTTTTTTTCCCTTCCAACCTATGCAATGAATATTTTAAATCCTTAATGTATATTGGCCGTCTGAGTCTTTCTTTTGTCCATATAATCTTAGGAACCTTTTTTCCCACTGCGAGAACGCTGACACTCAGGTTATTTCACTTCACATCTTGTAGTCGCTGCTGCTCTTTGGTTTTACTCTCTGTACCCCTGTTTCTATCTTCCCTTACAAAGTCAATAGGGGGCATCCCTCATCTGTCAAAAACAAACATCAGAATATGTCTCCAGCCCCCCACCCCTCCATCATCCACTCTTTTTTGTGTAGTCTTCCTCTCTGCCTGTTAGACCTGCTCCTACTTTGTCAATGTGTCCAGTTTTTAATATTGCTGGTGGAGCTGCTTGCTGAGTATAATCAACATATGCATGTGAGAGAAGTCTAAAGTATAAAGGAGAAAGTCCTGGAGAAGTAACTGACCCTCTGGTGACTCTCTCACCCAGAGGGGAGGCAGCAGCACTTGCTGTGTGTGTTTCAGTGCAATCTGTGGAGCAGATGGTTGGAGTTCTGGGCAGAGAGCAGCAGGTCTCAGTCTGCATGTCACCAGGATGACGGGAGCTGGCTCCCTCCGAGCTTTAGTTAATACCTTCCTGCATCACAGACTTGTTATGGGTCTGGGCAAAATTCAACTATATACAATAGAACAATCCACTATTTCTATGCTTAGTTCTCTCTCTCCCTATCTTGCCTATTCTGGATGTGGTTTTAAAAAAAAAAAAAAAAAAAGTAAAATCTCTATTTTATATGTAAAATAAATATGAGATTGATTTAATGGTAAAGTAAACTAATAAGAATACACGTAGAGAAAGGGTGTGTTTTTTTTCTTTTACCTTTTATTTTAGTTAAATAAACAATTGCAAACTACCAGAAAACAACATTTTAAATGCATACCTTACAGCAAATTATGACTCTACCCTGATATGCTGATTTGAGAAATTGCCTAGTATGTGCTTAATTTTTCACATGTAGGAGATGCAGTTTATTAATTTAACGTATTTTAGATCTGAAAATGTGTGCATTTGCTAAAGTGCACATATACTCTTAAACTGCTGTTTGAAATAGTAGTTATAGACATTAATGTCTTGTTGTTATAAGTTTATAAAAAATTAGAAATTCTTTCCTTTTTATTAAAATCATCAAACCATGATGGTTTCTGGTGTCTTCTATAAAACATCGCTTAAAAAGTATCTGCTCAAATAACATCAAATCACGTTTAAAGAGGATATACACACATATGTTTTATCCTGTCTTAATGTGTTGAAACCTCATTGGTAGGGAGGTAAATAAACATTTGCTTAACTTTTGTTCACTTCACTCTGCTCCTGCCACTCAGACTTTAATCTTGGTTGCTGGCAGGTACAGCAGGGTAGACGGTAGCTCGTGAGGTGCAAGTGCTACTGCCTCTCCTCCTCTCCCTCCTTCTCTCTCTCCTCACATTATATAAAGAGTGGCAGCAGGCAGAGTGACAGACTGCCCCAAGAGATGACACCTGTCACTGAGGGGAGTGCTGCTAATCTACAAGCCTCATTTTGTTTGAACTCTTTGTCACCTTGCCGTCAAATCCTCATCTTCTCAGTCACTGCCAGCTTCCCTCCCCTCTGCTTCTCCGCTCGCGCTGCTTTGCCCGTTTCCTCAACAAACTGCAGCTCCTCCAGCATCACACATGAACCCTTCTCCTCAGATAAACATGCTCCTGCCGACATTTATTTATCTATGGAGTTTTGTGTGTTTGTGTTTCGGTCTCATGTTTGATTAGTTATTAATAAATCCAATGTGAGTTTTGTTTTGTTGTTTTTTTTTCCAACAAAGTCTCAGTTGTTCAGCGTCTTCCTCTGAGGTGGTTGGAATTGCTTACATGCTCCCAATGTATGAGAAGATGAGGCGTCCTTGTTCAAATGTTTTTATTTCCCAAACAAAGCCCTATTCATTGATATTGAGATTTGTCTAAGTTAAAGTGATCTGAATAGAAATGCAGTCTGGAGTGGCTCAGTCTCTGTGGAGCAGCACACTCCACCCCCTGGCCAAATATCTATATTGTTCACTTCTACAGACTGCGCTTTGTAATTATAATATAATTCATTATGTCTATGCTGCATGTGTCACAAAGAACGAGTCCTCCCCAAAATCCTCCTGCGCTGTTCAAGCTGACCGAACACATTCTTGTTCTCATTTTAAAGCCTGCGGCATGGAAATACCCCCTCACACCCCCATAAACAATAGATTTTCCTTTTTTGCTTAATTGAGATATCACCCACAAATCGGACAGCTCACACCAGCTCCGAACTCGGAGTGAAGGAAATCTATGTGGAAACAGGAAATGGAACGGCAGGTGAACTGGAAAAGATCAATTAAAGGTGTATAAAGCACAAAACAATGTGCCTGCACTGTATTACTATAAAATTAAAAATAATATAATAATCTTTTTTTTTTTTTTGTTTTGTTTTTTTTTACTGATATAATAGGATGAGGAAAATCTCCCTATTTACTGAGTCAAAATTAAATTATCGTATTAACCATTTATCTAAATACTGAGTTTCTCCACATTTTTCAAAATGTATTATGACAGCACAAAGAAAGAAAGAGAGTAGGGGAATAAAAAAACACTAAACAAGGAAAAAAAAAAGAAGCTGTAATCCAAGTTGGAGCGGAGGCACCAGCCAACTTCTTTAAATTCCTTCCATTAAGTGGAATTATCTTTTCCAGACACATTTTGTATGAATGCATCCAAAAATCCTCAATTCATTTGGATTGCATGAGGTTTAATTTAATCCTTTTTGCTTATTAAAAATTAAGATGCCGCATTTTTAACAACAGAAAGGCCAGCCTGCATCCAGCACAATGGTTAAGGTTAAATTGAAGGTTGTGTATACCCTTTGCTGTTTTAGAGGCATTCACATTCAAATAAAAGCAGGCATGGCTAGTTCAGACTGCAGCACAGTGTGAAATTGTGAATTTATATACACACAGAGTTAAACACAGCAAAGAGTAAGTTTCTGATATTTCTTGTCTCATGTTTAATTTTTCATTAAATTTTTTTAAACATTTCAAATGTGAGCTTTGTTAATTTTATACACACACACACACACACATATATATATATATATATATGTATATATATATATATATATATATATATATAAAATATATATATATATATTTATATATATATATATATATATATATATATATATATATATATATATATATATATATATATATATATGCTCACTGCATTTCAAAATCATATTCAACAGACACAACATATATATATATATATATATATATATATATATATATATATATATATATATATATATATATATATATATATATATATATATATATATATATATATATTCATCTTCATTCAGTGTACAACATTTGTTAAGACATAACTTATTATTGAATTTGGGACCACCAGCATCATCCCATCATTTTTTCACATTTTCAGAAGCATTAGTTTGATCCATGAATGAGTTTTTTTTTTTTTTCTTTTTTTTTTTTTTTTTCTGTCTTGTCCAGCATTTAAGCAAGCAGACTGATGGTCTGGATGCTGTGTTCTGCTGGGCAAATTTATTTTGCCAAGGGGAACTTTTGCTCCACTAATGCTCCACTTGTATTTATTGATTCTTATTTTATTTTTCTATTTGTTTTGGATAATAGTTTGTATTACAGAGGTTATGCTGCTGGACCTGACCGGAAAGGACAGAAAAGGGGCAGAAAGAGAACAGAAAAGAGAACATAAAAAACAAAAGAAAGAGATCAATGCACACACGTATATGCACATACACACCCACCTACATGTATATGTATATACACTTGCACATACATTATATATATATATAGATATAGATATAGATATATATATATATATATATATATATATATATATATAGATATATATATATATATATATATATATATATATATATATATATATATATATATATATAGATAGATATATATATATATATATATATATATATATATACATATTCATGAATGAGTTTAGATTCCTGGTCAGGAATCAGGAAACTGAAATGCTTTCAAACTCTCTTTGAACCCCTGTTTCATCATCAACATGTCACAACATTTATTTTTAGAAGCTTTTGAAAGTTATCTTTCACATGTAGAAAAGCTTTGATTGCTCTACAAATATAGAAAACATGCTAACATGTTAAAATTATGTGCTGACACAAAACAAATAACCAACAGTTATTTTTCATGTGATACACAACGATTTGATGGAAATCAAGTCAATATTGATGACAGTCAACATATAAGATTCTTCATTGTTCATAATGAGAACTCAGATACTGTTTTTCAACTGTTTGAAGAAGATAAATAGTGATTTTTTTTTTTGTATTTTTTTTCAGATTGTTTTTTTTTTTTTTATTAGTTTTCAGGAAAGACAAATTATGTCTTTCAGGGAAATTATGTGAGAATAATATATACTAGAATTTCCCAAGCATTACCAATGTGTTGCTTTAGAGGAGCTCAAATACATATTGAACATCTGGTGCTAGATGCATAAATGACGCTTTTCATAAAACTGTTTTTTCTGCAGATATAACGTGTTTCTGAAAGCAATTCAACTCTGATGCAACATAGGCAAAGTCTTTCTTTTTTCAAGCTTTTTTATTCATTATTTTTTACCTAATTTGGCCAGTTAAAAGAGATTGAACATAAAATGTCTTTTACTGAGGTTGCATATAAATAAAATATGTATATATGTGTATATATATATATATATATATATATATATATATATATATATATATATATATGTATATATATATATATATAAATATATATATAGGGCAGGTGGCTGTTTGTCTCTCAAGCTAGGGGTTTTCTGGGAGCTTGAGGGTCCTATGCAGTATCTTAGCTGTTCCTAGTACTGAGCTTTTCTGGACGGAGATGTATATATGATAATTTTATATCATTCATTCATTTTTCTGAACCGCTTAATCCAATTCAGGGTCGCGGGGAAGCTGGAGCCTATCCCAGCTGGCTTTGGGCGACAGGCAGGGTACACCCTGGACAGCTCGCCAGTCCATCGCAGGATAATTTTATATATGATCATTTTTTGCTGTGGTAATGAAATAATTATAAGTAAAAGTTACTTTATTTGTTTTTTCAAATCGAAAAAACTTTTAAATTTGGCTCATTTTAAATTTTTGTATATCTGTATATTTAATCTATTGGAACCAAATCACACAACAATTTAATGAACAGGTCCATGTATTCTGCCTACTTCTAAGCGCAGGCATTGCCAGCTGTGGACCTCTTGAGCCAATGCAGATTTTACATGGTCACCTGCTGAAATACACCTGAGTAAAATTAATAATAGGTCTTGATGCGGCTTGTGCAGAACTTGCCAACAAGCTGTCATTTGACTCAGGTGTTTTGCAACAGGGAAACATCTAAAACATGCAGGACAGTAGGTGATACCTGCACTAAAGTGTAGCATATTGGTGCTACTTTACATTCAGGTTGATTAAAACTGTACGATTGTTTTTTAAAGTTTCTCTGTGGGTTCAGATTGATTCATTTACACATTAAAACTTTTTGGTTAACTTGTGCTAGAACCATTTTTACTAATCTGAATAAATTCCCATGTTTACGGGACCATGTTTTTAAGAGTGTAGGGACAAGGCATTTGTCAGTTCAGCTAAAGATCAGCGCTGTAACAAAATGTTGGTACATGATAAGTATGGATTTGAAATTCTTTAGATATTGTAATGCAGTCTTCTAAGCAGACAGACAGCAAGTCTTGCTGTCGTGAAATGACTCAATTTAGTGGGAAGTCACTTGTAACTTGACTTGATTCATATACAAAACAAAACCAAAACAAAAAACATATCTGTGCATTTGTATATAGATTTAACCCTGAAGTTACCAAAAGATTCATTCATTCATTCATTCATTCATTCATTCATTCATTCATTTGTTCATTCATTCATTCATTCATTCATTTATTTTCAGCATATCACAATTTCATTGTTTCAGGCTCAATTAAATATTGCAAATTCAGCTCTTGACGTTTTAGTTCAATAAAAACAAAGTCCAGAAACTATGCTGAGGGAGCAGAAATAAAGATTCACCTTATGGCTAAGTTGTGATATGGACATTCCTTTAGTTGTTTATCTCAGCTAATTTGCTAATCTGTAACACACCCATAAATAATGATAAATATTCAAATTCTGATTCATTTACATCTGATCAAGGCTAATAAATTCATTTTAACAAAACTAAAAGGACACTGAGAGATAATATCCATTCAGTGAAAATACAGTTTTTTAAACTCATGGAATAATTAATTTTGAAGCATCTACATTAGCTTAACTGCACAAGTTGATATGACATAACAACTTGGTAATACACCACACAAAGGCAAATTAGTGTAATTCAGATTAAGGCTAGGCCAGGCTCTTGTTTAATGTTTAATCTCTACAAAATATCTTTTCATTATGGTTGATGGACTTCAGATCCAACATTTTATAATACTGACAGATTAATTACTTTACATTTATTAGCCAGCTCATCACAAATGATCACCTGACAAAAAGTTTTCACATAACTTTCTAACTAATAAAGAAACTTGTTTCCAGCTCCTGCAACTCACTTCCTAAACTGTTTTCTTGACAATTAAGTGTAAAGGTTATTACACACACATGCTGAATTCTTAGCAATCCAGATAACCTCATTTTAAGCGCTAGAGAGGCTTTACCATATGATGCATGGTCTTTCCCATCCCCCAGTCTTTGTGTCTGGGGAAAGTCACGTGGTAATTGAGAAACAAATTATTTCATTGGCTATATTCAGAGCATCTATAAGAGAACAGCAGCTTGTCCCGGGAGTCAGAATCTAGGTACAATGTCTTCTCTGCAATGGGATGGCCTACACAAATGGGCTGGTGCACCTACCCAATTAACACCCTGCCTGCCAATCCCTGTCAGGTCACACTCCGACTCCCATGGCATGCTCTACCTGTCTCTGCTGCTCTCAACACATGCCCAGCTCCAATATAGAATTAACGCCACTTTTCACCTGGTCACACTGACGTGCCATAGATTAGACTGGTGCAGCATGGAGATATGCAAGGCACTCCAAATGAGGGCACCTGGGGTTAAGATTTCAAATGCAGAGGGGCTATTGTTTTGCCACTTCTTTAATATTAATTAAACTCTGAGGTGAAAATGTTCTTTACAAAAGTACAGCTTAATTCCTCCATGAGTGAACACCTGATAAGAGATTTTATTTAATGATCACCTGGATGTTACAACTTATCACACCAGTTAAGACCTTAATAAAACCAATAAGCAACTGGGGCTAAGTGCTTTTTTTATGTTCAACATTTTCTGATAAATATTCATTTTTACACAATATTAATAAGGTGAAGAAAGATTTACTTTATTTAATTATTTATTTTACATCTTACCTAATCCCTGCATAATACCAACTGCAATTAAATACATTATTAGTTTCCCTCACAGAGCAATGTGTTTTTTTGGAACTGCTGATATTTTTATAACATATATTTTATATGAATAACCAAATGTTTGCATAAATAATTTACAGTGTGTTGTATTTGAGGGTTTGTTTTATTATGTTTAAAATGTTCACAATCCCTCATAGCTTAATTATTATAGGAGTGATATTTTGTTTCAATTTTGTTAGAAAATTTATATATTATCATTTGTTTATGACTTTATCTTTTCTTTTACTATATGTTAACTTTTGACATTACTTTAATAAAGATTATTCTTTCTGGTGAAGCAGGGTGCCTCAGGCTGAATGAGGCTCACTCAGACAGAGCATCCCATTGTTATCTTTGCACTTCGTGTTTTACTCATGTCTTACTTCTGCAAGTCTGTTAAACCATAACTAAATAGATGCTCATTTGTTTTAACAGCTGCAGGAGTGAAGGACGTTACTTTTGCCTTTTAACTGAAAAATGTATGATGAACTCAAAATATGCATCATGCCATTATCTGGCAAAAAAAAGCCTGAGCAGAAGAAGAGCAAGCGAAGAAGAAAGTCCGCAGTCTCTGTGCAAGCTCTGAGATTGTTCTCTTCCCTTTGCAAAGGTTACTCTGAGTTCTGAATCCGTGTCTCTCTCTTTATTTTATATGTCACAGAGGTTTTAAACCTGACACATATGTATTTCTATAGTTTCATATTTGTAGATGCACTGAAAATTTTACCACACCATTTCAATAGTATAAGTAAAAGAGTTGGGGTTAAGCAGAGTTTGGGGGTTACAGCTATTTTCACAAATAAATTTTTTGTTTGGCAACACAAAAGTAAAAAAAGAAGAAAAAGGTTAAGTTTAATTCAGAATGTCGTTGGGTTTAGTAAGGGCAGCTATTCTCCACCTACTGTTTGCTTTTTGCTCCAAACATCACATCATGTTAGCAACAATTTCTTTACAGAATAAATTGGGTTTTTTTTGTTTTTCTTTTTAAGTAGGACCTTCCACTTTCATTGAAAAAATATTGCTATCCATAAGAGATGACAACATAGACCTTGTTTCTTTCATACAAAATATCTTCCATAATTAAACAGACCCTGCTAGCCTGAAGAACCCACCTTTAATTCTTAACCCTGCTGTCTTAGTTAGTCAATCTGCCACACACTGAAGTGTTCCCTCTGCATGTTGCTCTTCACAAATAGTGTTGATGTGATTCCTATAACTACATGACATTTACTTTTCTTGAGACTTTTTTAAAGGAATTAAAAGGTTAGTTGAAACTGGTTGTCTGCCTTCTCACTGTTGCCAAAGTGCAAGAAAAGCTTCCATTTCCATTTAGTTTCCCAACCAGTGACACTGACATGCCAGTAAGAGTGTGTCAACAAGCGATCACCTTCTTAGACATGTCACAAGATCTGCAAGACGGCCTTGTCTATGCAGGGTGTCTTCTGTTGTGGACTAATTTGCTGTGAGCATTCGTGAAACGCCTCTATAAATCAGGCCCACAACAAAGTTGCTTATCTCCATTTTCTGTGTTTCTGTCCTTAGCTGCAGTACATGAACATAAAGCAATATACCCTTAGGGGATCTGCTCTTAAACTGACTTTACCTGTCTATTTTCACAACTAAAATCCTCTATCCAAATATTGTCTTAACTACGTTTTCCGATTTAGGGTCGATGGGAAGCTGGAGCCTATACCAGCAATCATTGGGTGATAGTCAGGGTACACCTGGACAGGTCGCTAGTCCATCATAGTACCATCACAGTTTGGTCGTTTGTCAAAAAAAATGCTTTTCACAATGGAAGGTCAGGTATTGTGAGATGATGTTTCAGTGTGCGGCTGATTTGTGAGGCAGTGTTTCACACCATAACCAGAGCGGTTAACCAATGACTATTAAGCCTTTTTATCGATGATTATGGGTTTTTTTTTGTTGTTGTTGTTGTTTTTTTTTTTATGTCATTAACTTTTGAAAATGTAAATCAATACTTTTACACTGATTTTAACTTTTACATTTACCTCTAACTCTAACTATTTGTTGGTGGCTGGCTTGTATAAAGGTATTAATGTCTTGGGCCAAATTCACACCGGAACAGCTCGGGACAGTCAATTTGATTGGGTGGAGAGGTCCAGTAAGTTTTGCGCATTCCTTTGGTTTGTTTTGCGAGCTGCACTTTGCACAAGCAAATCAAATCACATGGACACATTATGTAGTTACAACAACTGAACAACCACTGACAAAGAAGAAAATATGGCTTATTGATTGGCCAGAACTAACAACTTGTTCACTGCAAGTAAAAAATTTAAGCAACAATAAATTTGTTCATTTTTACAATTTTTGTTTTTTGTTAAAAAAAGAAAACTAACACACTTTCACAAGAAAACATGTCCAGGATGAGCAGTAGGAGACGCAGCGAGCTATTTAGCATGTTGGGTTATATGACAGGTCCTCTTTGGCTCACTGGATGTTCCGTTTGCTTTCACACTGTCAACGAACCGCAGTAATTAACTGTGGTAAATAAAATCTCTTTTTAAATTTGTATCACCAAAATAACAGTTCAGTTTTTATTTTCATAGAGGGATCCATTTCTATTTAAATACCATGGGCCGTATTGGCCCTCATGGGTGGCAGCTGCCACACTTGTGCGACCAATTTTTAAATTGGTGTTTTTGAATGGACAAAAAACTCTGTAAACTTTGGCCCCTCTGAGATAGAGCACCATTTTAGGATAAGTATTGCCTTGAAAGTCACATGGAAGAAGTCTTTAAAAACATTTTGTAGTTCTGTGAGCCTGTAGTCAGTCATTGCTGCACCTGAAGCCACCAGATTCCTTTGCAGATGAAAACATGTTTTCATCCTGGAAGAACTTTGGCCACTGATGGTGACTGTTCATTCACAACTGTGCTCAGAATTTGAGGCTTTTTTTTTTATGCCCATTTCTTTTTCTGGATATCAACTATTCTTACACACTTTAAGTTGGTATGCTCACTCTGAGTGAAATTTTAAATAAACATTTAAACTGCTGAAGCTAAATTTTAAGATTTTATAGGCAACTTTAAGTTTGACAGAAATCACAACATGACTTAAGCTAAATATGCTATGAAGGTAATAATATGTGAAAAACATTATAATCAATGATTATGATCAAACAGCTAAACCAAAACATTTAACTTTCTGTACCAAAAACTATTCTTCATGGGCGCACCAATCTTAGCTAAGATTATACTATATGATTATTTGATTGAAATGGTATTGCCTGATATTTTTATTTATGTAACTGCCACCACACATTTAGAGTACCCCAATGTTAAAAACTGCTTAAAGTTATGGACATAGCTTATAAATCCATTTTCTTCTTAGATGAACAAAGCTTGAATATTTTTGTGTGTGTTTAGTCCCAGTTTGCCTAAATCATTGTTTTTATGCCTAACTGTCAGCACTTGCAAAGACAGAAATAGTTTTATGTTTATTAGTGTAAAACAAAACAAAACAAACAAAATAATTAACTGCAACTGTGCAACTCTACAAATATTCTTGTTATTTAAGTGAATAAGTTTTCATGGTCTACAAAACAGGTCCAACAACTGGCTGGGGATCTAAATATTGACGTTAATTGATGTTGACATAGCAGGGAAATGCTATAGAAAGATCAGTCAGTCAGGAAACTGAAACTATAAAGAGGCAAGCTGCTACAACAGGATACAACAGGACAATGACCCAAAGCAGACCCTAAAATCCACCATGAACTACTTCAAGAAACACATCCTGAAGCCTTTCAACAGACCCTTAGACTCAAACTGGGTGCTGCAGAGTGGGTGTTACTGAGCGCTATAATGATTTTTTATTTTTTTATTTTTTTTTTTTTTGTATAGTCATTTAAGAAGAAATCAACATTTAAAGATGATTTTTCTTCATTTATGTGCTGCCAAGGAGATGGCGAATGGTTATGTTTTAGTTGTATCTGTCTGTTATCAACTTTACGTAAAACTACTGGTGAGATTTTTATGATTTTTTGTATTTTACTATGAATGTGTCTTGGTCTAACCATTCAATTTTGGGAGTGATTAGTATCAACATCTGATCAAGGAATTTTTAAAGTATTCTTTATTATTGGAAAATACGGCCATTTTCAGTATATATGCTCAAAATGCCGCAGTAAATGGTCAGGGTGCTTGTTCAACAAAGAAGTTAACAATACATAATGGTTATCAATAATAGATAATGGTTATCAAAGGATAATCTATTGATAACTTGTCAAGGAAAACTTATCAATAGATATCACAAGATATCAAAGATAGATCGGGATCCTGGCAAATTTCTGGATACTATGATCCAGAACAGGAAAAAAGGGAATCTTTGAAACTTTCTCACTGTGAGAGAACAAACCAATATATAAACATGCAACAAATACCACAATATGAAATGAAATGAAATTAATGAAATGAAATGAAAATGAAATGAAAAATACTTTATTAATACCCAAAGGGAAATTCAATATTGTAGTAGATAATAATTAACTTGAGGAGGTCTTGTTCCTGAGGCTGATGGCTGGAATGATCTTCTGTATCTTTCAGTCTTACAGCGGACCTGAAGAAGCCTCTCATTGAACACACGTTGTTGTTTCTTCACTGTGTTGTGGAGAGGGAGTGAAGAATTCTTCATCATCTTCATCAGCTTGTGCAGCATTCTTCTTTGGACAATCAGCTCCAGCAGCTCCAGAGTTTCTCCAAGCACAGAACCAGCTTTCTTGATCAGTTTGTTGATTGAATATAGCAGGACACTGAAATTATTATCAACAAATCAAATAATCTAATAGTGTATCAATATAAAATGAGTGTAGGACTAGAACATAGGTTGGAACCATTACATAAGCTGCTTGGCAGAGGTCTGCGCTCTCAGAATGCTTTTCTAGTTTTCTTTGTTTATTTTTTCCCTAAAATGTATTTTCTGCAGGAACTTCACTGAAAATTGAAAACAACTTCTTTATAAATGTAGTTTTCTCTCCACCTGTGGGATACCTGATTTGTTGCAGTACTTACCTTAACAAATACTTTAAAACACCATTTTACCAAGTGTGAGATGCTGTTGCAGTAAACCTGTCTATTCACAAGTTTCTTCAATAACAGTTATTACTTTATTTCTAGCATTCATAAATTATTTGAAATTATATTTATGCCAGCTAAAGGTGTTTTCATTGAGGCTTGAGTTCAAGTGCAATCAAGGACAGTTATTTATTGGGCAATCTTTGTTCAGATTTTTGTCTTTTTGCTGCTCGTTATTGTCTTTTTTAATAACCATTTTCCAGATTTAAGCACCACAGGAATAGAACTGTGTGACACTTTCATGAGATCATTCTGTGGCTTAGAATATTGTGTCAAAGCGCTTTACTGGCATTGCGAACTGAGGCTAAGTGATATCCTCTGGGTTGATCTGCAACAACAAAGGGGTCCTGGCACAATGGCAACATGTGACAGTGATAGTGAGATAGGGCTCGACTGGCCTCGGTTGGCATTTCTGAGGTCTGAGTTTAGCTACACCATCGGTTGCTTGCAATACTCTGTGCATGAACATTGACAATTCACATGGGGGGGGGGGGTTTGCAATTGTCTGCTGCATTCTATGTTCTTGAGGATGTTGACAAGTTCAGTTTATTGAATCAGTCAGATCCAAGAATGGTGAACCATTGAATAAACAACTGGATGTGTTTTGGCCACTTCAATCTAGATCTTTTACTTCCCATCATGGAAAATAAGAGGACTTAACATGACAGGTAAGGACTGACTTGTAAATTTTTTCACCATGAGAAGTTGGTGCTTTTTTTTCAATCAACACCCTTTGGAACCGGCATCTATTGCAACCAGAATCCAGTTTCTGTGGTAATACACACTTTTACATAGAAAGTGGATGACCATGCCCGCCATGCATTTCTTCTTTGAACTTTACGTGCAAAGTAAATCTGAAGGCAGACGCATGCTTTACTTTTAATTTTTCCATCACATGTACAGCGGTTGAAAAGTCATATTTTCAGGCCTGTTTCAACACTTTTGAATGTAAGAAGAGAGGTTAGATTCAGAAGTACGGATACATATTAGAATTATTATGACAAAATATAATTTGTATGTTAAAGGAAGCAGTAATAGTTAACACCACTTTCACAACATTTAAGCAATGAAAACTAAGTGCAGTGTATCACATGGTCTTACTTGGTTGAGAGTAACATCACTGACAAGCTGGTAGTTTCAGCATAAACAGTCCTAATCTTCATATAAGTTCCTGTAAATACAGAGGGCAGAGCTTTCCTGCAAGGAGTATGTGATTAAATTCAGATTACAATCATTACATAGTTAAACAGGCATCAAGATTACTTGTGTTCCACTTCATTATAAGGTATATAACACTAAATAAATTCATTGTCTACTGCTTTGCATTTGAAGTTGGATTTATTTTAAAGTACTTTTTCTGTCATTTTATAGGCATTTGCACTCGCACAGTCAAAAATAAAAACTAAAAGAAGAGGAGACAGTTTATTGTAGTTGTTATGTTTTCTGTTTGTTTTAAACAATTCATGTGTTGCCTCTCGCCAAGCAACAGGTGAAAAAGGGGCTCTTTAACTCTGGCATCCCACCCTGCACCGTAGAAACATCCTCCAATGGCTTTCTGTAACAATAAGACTTTGTAGAATTGGATACATGACTCCATGTGTTCAGGTGTGAAAATTCAATAATACTTTAACCATGGATTATCTCTCTGTCAACTTAAGCAAGGGAAATACCATTAAGCCTGGTTTTCTACAGATACATTTTGCCATCTGGGGATGTTATAAACCATTAACATCAAGCAAAGACCTATCACTTTCCAAGGCTGAGTATTGTATGTGAAAGGCTACACTCACCTCAGTGGATCCCAGTGGATATTAAGCTAACAGTTGTAGGCTCCAGTGGGCACCTTAGCAAAGAGATCCTCTTTATTACTGCAAGTCAGTGGCACAAATATGATCTGTGTGATCTGAAGCTCTTAAAGGCCAGCAGCTTTGTAGGAAGGGGTACAGCTTGTCTACACTGCATGCAATTTGCAGATTCTTTACACTGTATTGTGTACGCTGACAGGTTTGTGATTTGTTTGCACTTCATGGGTGTCTAATTGATTAAGATTAAAGGAGAATGGTTTGTCTGGCTGTCTAAGAAAATTCCTGGCACATTTGTATTTGTATGTGCCCCTCCTTTTTATGTGCAAGTAAACCCTCGAACTACACACCTAACATGAGCCAACACAGGCCACATGCTGGCCTGCATGCTGGTTCACATGCACTGCATGACACAGAAGCTGAATAAAGCCATCACTTACTTACCAAACAACTGGGTTACTGGTTTTACTGTCTGTTCCAAGGAGCTTTGCCAAACCCACACACATGTACGGAGTTGTACTGCACATATTCTGCTCCTATTGTTATAGAAAAAAAGTTAAATACTGAAAGACCTTTTTTTATGTATGTAATGTGTAATGCTCTTTCATTTAAAAGAGAAATTCAATGATAAACGGAGATGAAAAAAACTATTGATGTAGCATTAAATGACAGGTTTGTATAAAAATCCAAAGTAATTCAATGTCTTTGCAATATGCACATATGCAATTAAGTTTCTGTGATGAAATTAGAATTTAATTAATTATATTATTGAAACTGTTACTTGCTTTAATTAAACCCTAATTTTGAAAGCTAGAACTGAAGCTGGTTGAATGACAAAGAGAAAATATTATGTCAAAGTCAGAGAAGTGGTTTTATTTTCACTGCAAGCTAATGCAATACTACAAAGTACAAGAAATGAATCCTGTCCTACTCGACTTGCTTTGATAGTGGACCACAACGCTATAAATAATGTATTAAAGGATTTACAATGCTGAGAAAGAGAGCTGCTTTCAGAAGAATGAAAGTTCCTTTACGAGTGCATGAAAAAAAATGTGTGTTAACTCTTTGCAGCCTGGACTAATTTATAAAAGACTTCATATATTTTCTTTTGTATTGTCCAGGTTAAGAGAGTGTTTGGCTTCCTTTTTACAGTTTGTGGTAGCTTATTTTTCTGCCAAAAGGTGTTTGAGGCCTACTGGGACCACTTAAAAGTTTATGCAGAGCACTAGCCAAGTTGGACAAAAAAGCCTTGAAGTATACACACACTGGCCCCTTTCTCAGAACCTCTCAGCTCTGGCTTGGGGGAGTGTTGTTGGTTTATGAGAGGGAAAATAGCCCCAGCCTTCTGCAAAAGTGAAATGGGATTAAGGCCTTTGTTCAGCTCACAATGGTGAGGGGAATTAGCAATAGTTGTAGGCACTTAGAAGAGCTCTCACACAGAAGCTTATCCCAGATTTTGCACAATAATCATTTGAATATCAACAGTGTTTTGCAACTACAGCGCTAATGTATAAACCTCTCTCCTTGGGATATCGAAACCCCCAAAAGGATTTTTAGCTCTGATTTTATTCACACTCTTTATAAAGAAGCATATTTTTTAGCATCATTTTGCTTCACTTTGAAGAAAATCACAGTTAAAAAAGTTGTAAGGATAAGCTAAAGTTTGGAAAACAAAACTAAAACTGTTTATTTGTTAAATAAGAAAATCATTGATAATTAAACAGTATACTATAAAAATTGATGTGCATATGGGCTTTTTAATTTCCCTCCATGTAGCATTTCTAAGTTTTGTTTTAATTATCCCTAACATATCTTTCCAACGCATTAAAATATCAGAGTCATGATCATAATGAAATAAACTTTCTATTTGCAGATATCTAACGTTCTACCATCTTATAAAAATGAAAAAAAAAACAAAAAAACATAAGTGGTCCAGCATCTTTTTTAAATGTTTTTTTTAAAGTGTGGGCTGCAAAATAAACTATTATTTGAATGTGTTGCTTCCTTATAAATTGTTCTGGGATAAACACAATCCTGAGCTCTGACAGCAGAATCAGACTTGTCAGAGATGAGCAAAAGCTCTCGGAGGAAGCTGATTTGGGAGCTTCTGCCTCAGTTGAGTCTCACGAGACTGGTTTCAAGAAGTGTGATGGCCTCAGCATTTTTGCCCACACAGTGAAAACGTATTGTCCAAATCACAAAACATTGAGTGAGATCAGCAGACTTGTCAAGAGGCCCTGGCTTGAATATGAATGATGAGAGAAGAGCAGGGTGGTCCTAGTGCTGTTTTGGTCTTAGGCAGGTGAACATGAGCTCAACTGTCCCTGCCAGCTGTCCATAGTTAAACAGCAGAGTTTACCAAACTTGGGAGACTAAAAAAGGGGGAAAAAAATTGGGATGAGGACAAAAAACACGACTGTTTAGCACTTTTATGTAAATTAGGCACTGGCATAACTGTTTTTTTTTTTCAATTTTCTTTTAATGGTTGTATATTTTAGGCGCTGATATATAATCATAACACAATCGCCATCAAATCAGACAAAGTTCTCACGGTGAAATGAAAATGAAAAATGAAGGTGTTTTTTTTTTTCTTTCCCCAAAGTGAGCCCATCAATAAATGTTCTGTCAAAATGAAGAAATTAAGACATAACACTTCCCCGTCTTTCCTGTCCTTAACACATTCACGCACACTAGTTCAATTCACTCACACTCAAGTATCTGCATAGTTCCCGCATTCAGCTGGATACAATGATGCACAAGATGAATAAAGTTATCTCTGCAGCTGAATGGGATGTTGCTGGTGGGAGGGGAACAGGGAGGTTCCCTATGTGCCTGAGCTGAAAAGAGCTCGGCTTTGAGGACCAGTGCTGCAGAGGTCAGGGCCCCATCTGCTTTTAGGGGTGAAAGGGACACCAGCGGGCTGGACTGGCGCAAGATGCCTAACAAAACCTAATCGTGTCAAATAAAGACATCTCAGATTGGACGTTGACAGATCCCTTCCCAATGTTGCTGAACACACTTTGCTTTGGTTTGTATCATGTGTCACAGTCAGTGTCCCATCTCACTTGAGTATGACATAAATGTTGGTTTTTTTTTGTTTTTTTTTGTATTTTCTTTTGATTTGGGGGTCTGAAAGCAGCATTTTCTACACAGGTAGGATATTTTCCAGTTGTTTTGTGATGCCAGAATTTTATACACTGAAAATCAAATTGATAATAAGTGAAACTTGAAACCATTGTCTTTTTGCCTTTTAACAGATTTATAACTACTCACGTTAATGGTTCATGCCATCCCATATCTAGAAACCCTTTCCAGGCAGATTTGGCTTTTTATATATTTATCTTTGCGAGGTTTGCAAGAACGTGTTGATGAAACAATCGCAACTTCCTTAAAAAGAAGTCGCTGATAGGATCATATACAAACTGCCTATATGTAACTCTTTCTTTAAATAGACATCACGCCTTCCTCGCCTTTAGAGTTTACAGAATTTACAGGGTGTATAAATTCAGTCGAAGTTTAAATTTGCAGGGGGTAAGTAGGATAATAATCAGGCCACATTATAAGGACTTGATGGTTCATTTTCCCTGTCAGCAGAGGCAGAGCTTTGCCCAAAGATGTGCCGACCTGTGCAGATGGGGTTCAAAGCCAATTTCCATGTTAAAAACTCTGCACGCCTCAGAAATCCCTCTGACTGACTCTCGCTGATCAGAGTATGTGACAAGCCTGTCTTTTAAAACAGCTCTACTTGTGTAAGTGGATGGATGTGTACAACAAACAGTCTGGCCAGGTTTGAATGTAGTAATAAGTTGTTTTCATGCATGCCCAGAGGCAATGACATAAAGACAAAAGATTGCTCTGGAGTGTGCTGTCAAAATGTAAAATATGGGCCATTATATGTGGCATACAGTAATTACACAAACTGTAAAAAGCTGTGCTTTTTTTCCCCCTTCCTTTTATCAAATACGTGTCAAGTGTCGTTACAAAGCTTTAATTCTTGCCAGAAAATCAGTTCAGCCATTCATCATCAGCTCACATTTGAATTTGTTTTCCTTCAGGCTTCTTTTTTTTTTTTTTTTTTTTTTTTTCCCCCTCCATGCCGACGTTAGTGAAAGACGGAATCCGCAAGAAGAATAAAGAGATCACTGGGACGGCGAGTATTTGTTTGATGAGATATGCGATGAACAAATTTTTAAAAAGGAGGCAAAAATACATCTGCCAAATATCATTCTCAGCATCCTGAGGGCCACAGTGTTTACGTCACTCTTTATCTTGCTGTCAACTGCTGCCTGCATATTGGCTTCATAGACACAAACTAGTAGTGTGCCTTGTGTAGGAAGGGAGAATTATACTTGTAAGTTCTGCACAGAATTAGCCTGTCCTGTTTTAAGCCATCTATCTTAATTGCAATCACAAACTCTTCAAAAAGAGAGGCAACCGGAGAACAGTCTCATTTTTAAGACATTGTTCTTTGTTCACTGTTATCACATGACTGTGTAATGGTGTCTGTGCTATAAGCTGCTAGCCTGTGCCGCTGTGCTGGATATAATATATCCATTGAAATGCCTGCTTGCTGCAGAGTATTAAGCATGGGGAAAAAACAATCTTGGTGGGCTCCGTGCAACTAACAATAGATAGAGGCATGATGACTTATTAAACACAGCCAACCTGCAGCATGGCTTTTCTCATTATCTTTTCAATTCGCAGCCTCTAAAGCCTATGGGTCTGGTGACAAAACTCTTGCCATGTAATTCTCGCTCAGGCTCCTTTCATCAGCCGATTTCGCAGAGAAATATGAAGCTGATTTTATCGTACTCTATAAATTCACAAAAGCCCCTCAAGTTGCCCCCATGGAAGACATACCTCATTTCAGTGATGTGCCACCACTATTGCTGATCCCAGCCGTTTGATAAGGGAGTCTCCCCTTTTTAATGATTTGACAGACATCAAACATGGGCCCTATAGATACAGCGTTTTTTAATACAGTTTTCTTTTCTTGTTTACAGCAGGTGCTCAAATGAAAGAACATATCTATCGGATCTTTGTTTCTCAACACATAACATATTAAAAACTGCATCAGCTTTCAGATAAAATCAATTGTACAGCATTGCCACATGCAAGGATTTGCTGTTGTCATAATAGTAAATATTTTACAGTCTCTAGCTTGAATTGTTATTTATTTAATTATTTGTTTATTTTATAATTTATTTCTATTCAAAGGAAAATGATAAATGTTTAATTTTATCAGCTTCAACGATGCTCCAAAAGTCTTCCTTTCTGCATGAAACAGGTAAATAAAGATAGCTCATTGTCATCAATTCATTTCAAATAACAAAATGACATCTTATGCAAAGCACAAATTAGTTACTAGCAGAAGTAAATAAGCAATAATAAGACAGTTGCTGTCATATACTGTTAAATTTAATGTGCTTGAATTTGTGTTCAGTTTCCTCTCATCTCTTTCTCTCATGTGGATTCTGGCATATTTGCAGTATCCTGGCATACTGCAGGGATTGTTTTCTTTGAAATGTTTTGACTATGGTGTCACTTTTAAAAACTTTCATCATGCATGGGTGCCTAATCAATTGAAATGCAGCTGCCTTAGCCCCAAGCCTAGGTGTAAGTTCGACCAGCTTTCATCAGCTCAGCCTCAGCTTAAAAATAGAAAATCCTGCTATGATGAAAATTTCAGTTTGAAATGGATATCCAGCCTCCCCACTGAGCTGCAACTGCATTTAGAGTGAGAGCGATTCAGGCACATGATTGTCAACAAAACACATAGTTTGCTCAAATGTATGTAATTATCCCTGTATGGATAAGTTTGTCAAAATGTGTGAAATTTGTTATAATTGTAGCTTCTACTCTTTTGTATGTAAACTTTATTGCTTTATGCGTACGTCACTTTAAGCCCCCTTCCCCCCTTCAGTGCTAATTAGATTTCTTACATTATGATGTTTGATAATGCCTCAAGGTTTGGTTCCTTCTATCAAAACATTTCTGCAACCATTCACTACTGTTAACGCTTTATGGATCTCCCTTACGTAATTATTTCATATTCACTATTTTCACCTCCACAGGAAAAATATTATCTGCAATAATCGTTGTCATCATCATGATTCTCTTCGTGGTCTGTTGGCTCCAAATAAGTAATTTAGTTGTAAAGCAGCTTCATTTATTTTGCCTATTCATTTTTCTTCCTATCATATATCTAAATACAAATCTTCATTTTATAACTGACAGCTTATTACCTCTGAGCACATGCTGATAAATTTAATTCCAATGAGTTAGCTTCCATTTTCGGATCCCATTATCCACTAATATGACAGCGGGGTGTAGGAGGAGAAAAAACTTACAGAAAAACACCAAGATAAACTATTATTATTATTATTATTATTATTATTATTATTATTATTATTATTATTATTATTATTATTATTATTATTATTATCTTAGAAATACTTAAACATTATATATATATATATATATATATATATATATATATATATATATATATATATATATATATATATGTTAATTTAAATGAGTATTTTTTTGCTCCTTTTCTATGATACTAAAACAAAAGTTTTATTCTGATCTTTTTAAATGTGACATGATATGTTTTAGATTTTAAGAAGTCATTTTTAAATAATCTTTTAAAAAAAAAACACACATTAGACAAATTTAGGATTTTTCTGGTTAAAATTTAGCAGTTTTTTTTTTTTTTTTTTTTTTTTTAACATTCTCACATAATGAACAACACGGGTTGTTGAGTGATATTTTTTAATCACCAGACTATTTTGTTTTATGCCTCATTTTATTTAGTTTTTGAAAAGTGTCCCTTTATGAACATATACTTTCTAATAGAGCAACCTTTTGCCTCAGTTGGGTCTATTTTGGTAAAGCAAGTAAGTAAGTAAACAATTATTATTAGCTTTGATGTTGGCCTGAATAGCACTCAATTAACAATGTGGCTAATGAGCCCATTAAGGATGAAAGTGTTCTCAACAGGTATGAGAGGATACTGCTGTTTTTGGAGTCTCAGTTCTCAGCACTGAATGCAGCATGAATAACGGTGCTCTTTCTCAATCGCTTCAAAGGCCAAAGCTCTACAGCCCAGAGAGCAGAGTTAAATAAAGGTTTTCCTGCAACTGGAAAAAAAAAACCTGCCAAAAATATTTCAAATGTATTTCAAAGCAACCAAAATGTTCAGAAACAAAGTTGTCATTCTGTGAAAAACATAAATAATTACCTACTTATGTTTGGATTTTGAAGATAAATTTAAAGATACTTTTTTATCCTTCTCTCAAAAACTAAAAAAAAAAAAAGGATACATTTTTTTTAACATTGTTTTGCTAAATTTGATTTTTTTTTTTTTTTGTGTTAAAGCAAAAACCACATTCTATGTAGCAGTAATTATGTCTGAGTGCAACATACGATTTATTTTGTTGTCACTGAAAGCAAAGTAAAAGAAAGAGCCTGTGAGGCTTTCTGCTGCACCAGCTTTTTCTCTGAAGGACTTCCCACCGAAACGCACAGAAAACCTCATGCATGGATTATTTCCACATTATTTGCTGCTGGATTCCAAAAGTTCCTGTTAACTAGCAACCAAACTCTGTCTTACTTGCTGTCATTTCTGTTTTGTTTTGTTTTGTTTTTACAAGAAACTATATTTACCTTGCTAAACACAATGAAGAAAAAAAAAAGATGTGCCACTGAACAGAAGTAACTTCCATGTTGTGTAAATATTGATAGATTTTACTTTACGGAAATGTGATGGATCTGTCAGTGACTTTTCATCCTCTGCTGTCAAGTACCAACTAAATGTTTAATTCAGCTTTTATTTATGTGCTGGTGAAAAACTGAACAAAATCATGAGGGAAAAAAAAAAAGAAAAAAAAGAAACCCTGCAAAAAGAAAAAAAAAAAAGAAAAGGGCCAAAATGGTATTTAAGAACAGTGGCTGTGCACCAAACACTAACAATGAGTAAATATATGATATAACAGCGTGTTGAATGAATTTATCTATTTGTAAAACCTGCTTGTCTGCACAAGTTTCAGAATGTTATCAGTAGTTTCAGCTCAAGAATACCTTGAGGTGTTTTGAGTGTAAATCCGTCTAAAGCTGCCAGCACTGACATACACAGCATATGCTAAATACAGATAAGAGTATTTTTAATAGATCGGCAAAAAGTCTCCCCACACAGCTCAATGAATGTGCTTTGAATGTAGTAGATAAGTTGGCTTAAGCTGAATGCTGTATCCCAATGCAACATTGTGCTTCTGGGTGAGCCCATCACAAACTAGCCTTCCAGTAAAGACCACTTCCAGGGGAGGGATTATAGAAAAGCCTTCGAGATCAGCTTCATGTCTTACTAGAGTTTCTGATTATTAATAGTGCTATGTGACAGCAAGAAATAGGCGTTGGCAGGGATCATATCGAAAAATATCTTTAAGGCTTTTTTTTTTTTTTTACCTACCATGTCAAACTAAATCAAAAGAATAGCATTTGGGTCATTTGAAAGTTTTCATAAATACACTTTACACAATTTTATTTTTCCCCAAACTAATCATCCAGTATCCAACTTTTACTCATTTAAAGTATTTCCTTTGTTTGAATTCAGACATAATACCACAATATTTACCTCTCTCGCTCTCTAACAAGAAGATGCAAATCTATAATGCAAAGTAAAGAACATAAATGTGCAAGAATTGAATCTGATTTATTTTTGCTGCTTAGTAAAAACTGGACAGACCTCAGTGTATTTATTTATGTTTTTACTCCAAGATGTGTTCATTCAAGTCGCTAACTTTACCTTGTTTCAATATTTCAAATACAGAAACAGAATTTTCACAGAGCACAAATTGTCTCTTTTAGGTAAAATACAAACCTTGTTGCACAATAGATAGATAGATAGATAGATAGATAGATAGATAGATAGATAGATAGATAGATAGATAGATAGATAGATAGATAGATAGATAGATAGATAGATAGATAGATAGATAGATGACTTTGCTTCTCATAGTTCTCCTCAGGTCATCTGATTGTGTGGCTGAAGAAATGACAGGACTAGATAAGCCTCTTTCATGCTTCCAAGCCACTTAAACAGCAGAAGCACCGGCTTCTGTTGCAGCAACGTGCAGCAAAAAAAAAACAAAAAAAAAACAAGTCATTTGTGTAAAACATAAAGTGCTTCACTCTAAATGTGTTAATTTTAATCTCAAACACATGGCTCACTGCTTTGATATAGTCTATCTGTTTGTGTCTGTTTTTTTTTTTTTTTAATGAACTTTGCAGTTTTGTAATATAAACTTGTAAATACATACAGTGTGTATTTAATTTACCGTGTTTCATTTCAGACTCCTGTTTTGATTTAACTGTGATTAAATAAATTCTTTCCTTTCTTTTTTATTTGGAACAATTTATAGTGCAAAGAAAAAAAGTATATATATTTATTTCTTTACTTGCCTCGACTTTTGGTGCATGGCAAATAAAATAGAATCTAAAATTGCATCTCATTCAGTCATATTGAAATGTCCTCAGTTCCTACTACATGTCACGAGGGCATCTCTTCTCTGCCTTCTTAATAAGGCAGTTCTACAGGCCTCTACTGTAATATATTTCCCCAATAAAGCAATTCCAAAGCCAGCCTGGCCTTTTGACCAGCACTGAGAATGTGGAAAGCAGCAGGCCGCCTTTGCTAACTAGGCTTACTCTCTAATATTAGATACCTGTCCCTTGGCTTTTCAGAGGGGGGCTTAGTGGTTGATATTTTCATTTGGTCTTGCCAAGATGCGACACCCCCGCTTTAATCTTGTGTTTGACGTTAAGCGCTCTGTTCATGAAGAGTCTCAGTGAACTTCAACCTCGGGGTGCTGCTGTCATACAAAAAATGATGTGGTGGGGGAGTGAAGCTGCTTGGTGTATCCTTGACCTCTCCCGTTGGCCTGCCAAAGTCTTTCCCCTGCCCTTCTTAATCAGGTGGGACCCTCTTTTTCAGAGCTGGAGATTGTATATTCCTCCATCCAGCTCTGTCTTTTATACTAACCTGAACAGATACCTATAGATAACAATGGCAGAGATATCTTTTCTTTGTTTGTTTGTTTTTTCTACTGGGAAAAGAAAAATGCTGCTGAAAATGATCAGCGGTCAATAAAGAAAACTATAAATCAATTAACATTTAAAACATGAGTAAGATTTTATGCCACAAAGATTGTTTTAAAGAAGACAAAATGAATCTAATTGTTTCATTTCCCCACTGATAAATCATTATTTAACAAGAATAATCAAATTCAGTGGGTCCACATTATCACATAAAGACTTTTGAGTATTTGAGCTTGAGAATCAACTTTACATCTCGAGGTATTGAACAAAATATCAAAAGGAAAACCTGAGAGAAGTAGGTCTGAACTAATGAATTTCTCATGATGAGTAACTACCCTTCACTCAGCTGCTGCTATTGTGCACCGCTTCCATGTTAGCATTTATCGAGATGTTGAGGACAAACAAGCCACTTCTCTGCAATCGTTGAGATGCATTTCCATACTGATTGATGCGTGGAATCAATTGCTCCCCATAGCATCCATGTCAGTCTATTACCACACTGCCTGGTAATGACAGGCTTTTCTTCACAAGATTATAGAGCATTATCACAAAACAACAAAGACTTTGCTTCGCTGTGTCTGACCTGGTCTGGGATAATTGAAAATAGTTTTATGTCTACTTAGCAGGTAAACATGAAAAAGCACGCCAATGAGGGATGTTTATATTTTCTTATATTTAAAATTGTGAAAAATTCATAGTGTAATAAAGTTATTGTCATAACGGAAAGAAATTCATAAAAAACCTGAAAAATATATGTATGTGATTGCCGAAAGGTTCGTAAACTATAAAAATGTTTGTGATTCTTGTATTTCGCCTTAACATGGAGATAATTCCAATAAACACAAAGCTGAAGTTGGATTAGAATTCAAGTCCATGCATTCCAATGCAAACATATTTGAAGTCATCAAAACAACAGGTGTTTTCCTCTCAAAAATGCCCCTCTGAGTAACTGTCCTTTTTTTTTGTCACGTGAATACCCTGCAGCTCTGTCACTGCCAAGCTGACTACAATCCAAGCCACTAAGTGCCAGCAGCATTGCAACTCGTTTAGTTTATGGCCCAGAGATGCAGCACACAGCCCTGATCCTGATTACACATGATCAAAGATGAGTTCTTCAACAATTTGGTTATGTTTTAGGGCTTGAATAAGATCGACTTGCCTGCAGCTGCAGTGTCCCTCTGAAACAACTAATTGAAAAGACTTTCGAACGTTTGGTTGGTTTAATGCAACAATTGCCATTTCCCTCAGGTTGACCTCAATCATTGGAAAAGGACTACAGTATGCGCTGCATTTAATTACCTACAGTGAATTTGATTATGAGGAAATATGGTGAATATCAACTGATTCCTTTGCCTAAGTAATATTATTCTGTATGGTTAGAGTTGTAAAAAAATATGACATGAGAACCTCAGTCAAGACAAAAGACTGTGGCTAATGAGACTGGTTAGTGATTCAAATTTATGGAAATTTTATTAATTACAGACACCTATCTTTCATCAGTACCATTTGGTGGTGAAGTAATTAAAACCAACAATGGCAGTCCCTGCAGTAGAAAAAGAAAACAAGATCAAAGAAAGTGGAGGAGGCAGGAGAAAGTCTCATATTTCCTGAACTGGGCCTGGCTGTGGGCAACTGGCCTCATTAAAGCCAGAGCATGTTGATCATCAATTAACCTGCTTTGTTTTGCTTCTGATTTGAAACCTGCATAACAACAATTCTCCTCTGGTTCCTCAGGATATATATATATATATATATATATATATATATATATATATATATATATATATATATGTATATAAATGCTAGTTTGTTTGCCATTCAGATAAAATAACATATAATAATATTTCATATTTACAACACGCTTTTCCTTCTAAGGTATATAGAAATATTGTGTAGTTTGAAACTGCCTCATGTGTTTTGCTTCATTTTTTCCCTTATAGCTGTTTTCTTTTTTGTAATCATACTGGATCATGGTTTTAAACCTCGGGTTGAATCATTCATGTGTTTAGGAATGTGAAACAGGAAAAAAAAAAAAAAGCATCTATTTTTTCTAACTAAATAGCTTTCACATGAAAGTTCACAGATACTTTTAAAATGTTCAGTGCAGCCACTAAACAGGACATTAAAGTTTTGGGTTGTTTTTTTTTGTTTTTTTTAACAACACAAACTCTGAGGTGAAGATGAGCTCAAAATTAAAAAAAAACTGATCACAAAATCTCAATGCTGACAAGAGAAAAAAAGTAATCAGACGCCCTCTAATTCTATATGAACTGCAAATAGATATTCAGTCTTAGCTTCTATTATGTGCAGTGGAGGTCATATTTAAAATGAGAGATTAGCCGCTCATCACAATATTGGTGGATTATCAACTACCTGCAATGAAAGCAAGCCCTGGCTGCAGGTCGATAAGAGTTTGACTGCATTTCGAATTAATTTTCTTAAGCTTAGAGAGCCGGCCTCCTATCTTGTTATTGATCAAAGCGTTAATCCATAACCAAGCTCATCCTCTCCCCACGGAATGAGCAGCAAAATATAAAACCATCACTGTGGGGGACTCTTGACTCTGTATAAAAACTGGAACTGACTTATGAAGCGATTTAGACTTCATTATGTACGAATTTGCTCCCAGACTATTGTTTCACTCTCAGGCTCACTTTGTATTGATCTGCTTATGTTCATTGTTCTTTTACACTTTTGGGCCAACATTTATTCAGCTCTGCAATCCTTTGGTCTGTGATGTGTTGACATGATGATTGATTGATTTCCCAGACAGCAGAAACACTCCACACCTTCGCTGCTTTCTCTGTTTGTCTTTTCCAACAGGGGGACCTCCACTGTGGATGAAATTTAGCCCCAACCCCTGACCTTTGGGTTCAGCATTTGTCTCCAGTCCAGTGACCACAAACAACTGCTGGATTGCTGTAAATGTCAGTGCAGCATGTCTCCGCCCTCTCCCCTGCGAACCACAGAACTGCATTCAACCTGCACTAACTGGACACTTTCACCAGAGCTCTATTATCAGTTATGCTGCGTTTGATTATTCTGATTTCCTTTTCATAATATTTCTTTAACCTGAACAACTGTCAGCACACAGACATAGATAAGTATTTCTTATACTTTTTTTCCTCTTTTTTATTTTTCTTGTCGATTCAGCTAAATAAAAAAAAAAAAAGAAACACACAAATACAGAAGCTCAAGTGTCTTCAGGTTATTAAAAATCTAAAAGACTATATAGTTTAGCTTTCCATTCAGAAATTAAAGATATCCGCAGGAGAGCTTTCAATATAGTATGAGCCTTTTAGCACACATATTAGTCTGTGCCATCTATCATAAGCCTCAAACATAATAGATTGTAATTCATGTTCTGAAGACAGTGGTTGTAATGCACCCCATTTTGAAGCACTTTGGCTTGCCCTTCCCCCACCCATAAATGCACACACTTCCTTTCTCTCCTCCCTGGGCCTCCTGAGGTTGGTGTCTCTGCGTTAGGACTCTATTGTTGCCTACTGCTGGATAATGCCCTTATTAATTGTACCTCTTTGTAAGGTGTCAGCTGTAGCCTCAGATTGAGATGGATGGATCTCTGGAGTCTGCTCCCTGGCCCTCCACAGACGCTCTATCTCTGCACAACATGCAGAACCAACAGCAAGCGCTGCCACATATGACTAAAAGCTGAGATAAAGCAGGCATTTTAATTACACCACATAAAAAAAGGAGACATCTCCAAACAGAAAGGCCTGTTTGTCTCAGTGCTAAGGTGAGCTGGTATGTTATATGTTTCAATTGACTTTCTGAATGTAGTATCCGTAGCAGAGATGAAATATCATTTCTTATTGATTACTTCAGGGTGTTGCTGAAATTCTGGTTAATTAGGTGGATTGAAGCCTTGGTGAGATGAACTGCATTAACATCAAATCCTCTCCCTCTCATTAAAAGAAAACAGAGTCAATCTAATTAATGCATATTAATCCCCACTGATGCTCATTTTAGCTGTAAGAAAAGTGTGACCGAATCTGCCTTCAATCATTTCTGAAAATGTGGGTTTGATCACTTTCTGAATCAACGTAAAAACCCCAGTTTGAATATTTTTTTTAAAAATATGTTTTTCATTACCTCTAAATTAATTGATTAAACTGCAGGTGAGGCAACAACTGTGCATGATGTAATATCCAGCTGCTGATTGTTGGGTTCATTAAATAATGAATAATAAAATATAGAAAATAAGTATTTGGATTATCATTCCTCCTTCTAGATAAATGTAAAATTATATTCATGATCATTTGTGACCTTACAGTGCTCTACTTTAAAACATTTCCCTTTATAAAATAGATAAATAAATAAAACACACACACAAGGTCAACTCAGTGATTTTGAAATATTTTTATTTAAAGAAAAACAACATGGACACCAAAATGTTTCATTCAGTTTCACAAAATTAATTTTTCCATATCTCTCCCAATCGCTTCCACAGCTTTCCCTTCCAATGTCCCCTGCTGTTCACACTCTTAATACGGATTTATGAATGTCAGCTTTAACAGATCCAATCTTCAGCAGTTGAGGAAGTTAGAATAATGAGTTGATATTAAGCCCATCAGGCAGTGTGTACTGTAATAATTTCCCAGAACAACATTAACATTTCACAGAGAGGATCTGGAAGGAGCTTTGTAGACGTTTGGGGTATTTCTAGTGGCGTGTACTAGATAATCAATGTTTAAGCCTACTTAAAGTCTTTTACTCATTTTTGTTTTTCCTACAATTGATCAAAAGTTTCCAGTTATATTTCTCCAATCTAAATGCAGCAGCTTTAGATATTTTTCTTTACAACTTTGGATTCATGTGTGCTCTTGAGCAGGGCACCTGATATAATACACGTCCTTCTATATTATTATATTATACCGTTCGACTTTTGTGACTTGTTCATATTTCTGATTCAGATGTTCCATGACACAAATTAAAGTTGCAAAACAGATGTGCTTTTTATTCTCAAACATTCACAGATTATTTTAAATCACATCTTTTTGAGAAGAATTTTTTTATTTTTGCAAAACGGAACATACTCACCTTTTCTTCTTTTCCTTGATTTCTTTTTTGTTTTTTAAGTCCCTAATTTGCAAATTGTTAAGACACTAATATTCTTTTAAAGTTTGATATCCACTGTTTGTGTCGGAAACATTAGAATTGCCGCAAGCACAGGCAGGAGGCCGAAGAAGCAGAGAAGAGGAGGAGGAAGAAAGGCGGGGAAAAAAAAAAGAGCATGGAGCAGAAAATGGAGATCCATTCCCTTCAGATCCCATTTAGAAAGGCCCTGCACATTTTTAAAGTGTCAATTGTTTTTGGCTCTTGAAGTGTAGATGGAATGTTTGAATTCCAGTATTAACTGTAGTGCCTGCTGAGTTAAATTATGGTCCCTGGGCTGTGGGGTGGGAGTAATCAATAAGAATACACGAAGCAGTGTGTAATGTGTCTGCTCCTAGCAGCAGGGACACTGTCCCCCTTACCCTGTCCCCCAGCAGGTTAGATAAATATGATACTGAAACAGGGCACACTGGATTATATGATATCAATGTAGAATCAGGGAAGTGCTATTACACTCCCCTAGCCCACTGTGAGTACTATTGACAAGGTTGGCTTTGAACACAGTAGTGTATTGCTCTCTCTCTCTCTCTATCTATCTCTCTATCTCTTTGGTTCTTCCCTTTTTCTCCTTCTCTCTGCATAATGTGAAAAAAAGAGAACCCAGAGGAGTTGGATCTATATTTCATTTATCATTGATTCAAATGGCTATTTTATGCCTGTGCTCTGAAGTTGTGTTTATTCCACAAGTTAATCTGTGATTGGCTTGTTGTGATCGTGATTTCTAAATTTCCACTTTTTTCATTTCTTTCTTTGTATAATCATCCAAAAGCACAACGTACAAATAATGCATAACTGATTTAATATTTTAACACTCCAAGATCCGATCCGGGAAATATTTCTGCGTCTTTGTTTCTTTGTCTTGTTGACCCAGTCAAACATCCTGTCAATGAAGTCATGTGCAGATGTTTGCCTGCTTATACCAGTTGTTCATACAGTAACCGCACATCACCGTCTGCTCTAACTATTGATTAATTCTCCCTCTTCAGTGGTGAAAGATCAAACCTGGCAAGTCTAAAAGGCCATTATCAGTGTCCACTTCAGATAACCTGCTCCGACCTGATACAGGTCACAACCCTTCTGCCCTCTCCAGCCATCCGACCCCCTTCCCCACCCCTCCTCCAGGCATCATTATCATTCTTGTGTTAAATGACATACAGGTCAAGAAAACTGCACATGTGTCACGTGAATAATCCATGCTGCTACCACACACCACCTGCACGATGACATTCTCCTGCTGTATCGGGAGGAAATGGCAAACATTTTGAACTGTTTATATGATGCAGATTATTCTCCAAATATAGCACAATTAATTTGCTGCATGGATGAGGAAAATGAAAGCTTCATATACTAATTTTGGTTAAAAAAAAAAAAATCTCTTTTTTATTATCGTCTGCTTCCATTTAAGCATTTCTGTTAAACGACAACTTGTGTCTGGATTTGTCACTCTTACACTTCTCAAAGCACATTCAGCAATCTAAGAGGAATCTCTGTATTAAAGCATTTTCAGGCCATGTATTAGTGGCGCTGCGGTCGCTCTCACACAAAAGATTTGGCGCAAGCTAATTTGCATGTAAGGGTCAGAGTCAAGCTCCTGATGGAAGTTGTGCAGCCTCCCTGTCTCTTAGCAACACTCTTTCTCTTGTGGTGTCTGTGTTGAAATGACTGCTCCTTGGCACTTATCTTTCACCAGGAAAATTCATAATGAAATGCCACCCGACATCCTGCTTCTATCGCTAAAGCCGACACTCTTCACTCCCCTCTTGGGCTGCAGTCTTTACACTGAATTTCATAAATCACCACATTGTTTAATGACACAACTCAGAGGGATGTCATTGCTCAGATCTTCAGTAACTTTGGTTTTTCAGAGGGGTATAAACATGTTTGTGAAGAATGGTGCCAAGATTAGAGGCAAATTAGCAGGTAATTGGAGACACCTGCAAAATAAATGAGAGGATGGAGAGGTGGAAAGTGATTAAGGAAGGCCCCCCACCCACTGATTGGTAAGGACATCATTTAAAAAGAGGGGATTTGGTATGTTGGGAAAATGACTTTTGTCCTCTTCCATGGTGACGGGGATCCAGATGCTGCCAAGAGATGTTAATAGAGGGTCAAATTTTGGACAATAGTATCCATCATTGCTTTCACAACTGGCCCCATCCTCCGAGCTCTGGTTAAAAGAAGAGATGTACTCCAAATTACTGGGTTGTTTTTTTTTTTGTTTGTTTTTTGTTTTTTTGGCAAAGGCAGCCGGCCATAAAGCACACTGTAATTACCCCTCTGATGATGATTTCTATCATCCCGGCCACCTTGGTCACATGCGGTCTTTGCCCAGCCCATTTAAACTTTCGTTGACAGGTCAGACCCACACATATCTATTGCGCTCCTTCACACCCTTCTTGTCCTTTTTTTTAACTTATTATTTATTATTTTTAAACAAGCCTTTTTCTCATCATTACCATAAGCATCATCAGTCTGCCCGTCAGCACCGTCCAAGTCATCACAGGTGTTGGGCGGACATTAAACCAGCTGTTTTCTGCTTCCAAGCGCGCCGTGTTTCACGACTCATTTACACGCGGAATCTGGCTCTGAGAATGTCCGCGAGTGGAAGCTGCCCTCGCGCCGGGAGCTGCTTCAGCTGGAAGCTGTGGGAGCTGTGGAGCTCCCACCGCTGCTGCATCACAATACCACGATACTCCTAAAACCTGAAACTTGCTCAATATTATTACAATTATAAAACATTATTATTATTATTATTATTATTATTATTATTATTATTATTATTATTATTATTATTATTATTGTTGTTGTTGTTGTTGTTGTTATTAATAATAATAATAATAATAATAATAAATTTCAATATTTGACTATTTGTTTGTTCTTATTTTTCCGTTTTTATCATTTCTTTCTCTTATTCTTATTCTTTTATGGATTAAAATTTAATTTTTTAAAAATAAATAAGTTAACATACATAGATTAATAAATGTAAATATAAAAAAATATATTTTTAACACGGGAGAAATGTATTTATTATAGAACTTCATGCTTTTGCGCTTCACGTTTCTAAAGGGTGAAACTAACAGCAGGGAAACTGCGTGTAATTCCAGCTAAACGGACACGATGCTGCTTTACTGTCAACAGTTTGTTTTCCCCTTCACATGACTCAAAGTGTTTTTAGTTATTCGGATGTTTTGATTCAACCATCTGTGTTCCAGAAACGGAAAAAAAAACACGGTTTTATCATAAAAGCGTTGTGTTTGTTGTTTTTTTCTTCAATAAATGAACCGTTCTTTTGGGTAATTTCAGCTGTCGGCTGCATGACACATAGACCAAGCTCTGTATCCTACATCAGCATCCCCGGTGAAAGAGGAGGGATCCGGGTCCTCTTCACATCCCACTCTGTTGTTTCCAGCAGACAGAGGTTGTCCACATCTGTCGCGCGGTTTTAGTGACTTCAGCATAAACAGACTAATTGTCAACTTATAATTGCCACTTATTGTGTTACTTTTCTGGCTTTTGCTGTGCTCTGTAAAACCATACCTACATAAACTGTTATAAAACAGACACCTTATGTGAAGCAAAGGACTGACACGTGTGTCTGGGAGAGAGACAGAAGGACACCTGCTCTATCTGTCCATCTCAGGATCATGAACACACCAAGTAGGTCTAATTTCTAGGACATTCAGCTGGGATATGTCTCAATTGGGACTGAGATCAGGGGCTGTGATTGTCTATTGGTTTAGATTGGGTTGCTCAGAGCAATTCTGGGAACTTTTATTGCAATCTACAGATTGCAATGATGGAGAGCCCTCGATGTGGCAGCACTGATTACATCAGCCAGTCTCAGTGTCTACCTTTCATCTCAGGTATTTATTCGTCCTGTGCGAGACCTAAATAGCTGCGGCCTCCATACGTATTTGTCATTGTCCATATAGGAACGGATTCTCCATTACTGGCGGTAAGATTAACAATCTGACAGTTTCATTTCATCCATTTATTCATTGATTCCCTGCTTTCAGGCAGAGTCGGCGTCAAAGCACACTTTGCATTTTATCAGGCGTTTGCTTCTAGTTAGTTGGTTAGTTAATGAGTTAGTTAGTTAGTTAGTTAGTTAGTTAGTTAGTTAGTTAGTTAGTTAGTTAGTTAGTTAGTTAGTTAGTTAGTTAGTTAGTTAGTTAGTTAGTAACTTATTAATTAATAGACTTGAGTTTGCTAAATTCACTTTTAATAAGTTTTGTATCACTTTCAAGCTGTGGTATAGACTAAATATTATTTATTTTTGCCAGTGCTGCACATGACAATAAGTAACCCCCCTGGCCACCTTAATATTTTTTTTTTTTTTGTTATTACTAATAATAATAATAATAATAATAATAATAATAATAACGATAACGATAATAATAAAAATAATAATAATAACATTATTGTTGTTGTTGTTATTATTAGTAATATTATTATTATTGTTATTATTATTATTATTAGTAGTAGTAGTAGTAGTAGTAGTAGTAGTAGTATTGATAATAATTATAATATTAATAATATTCTTAATGTTATCAACATTATTATTATTATTATTATTATTATTATTATTATTATTATTATTATTATTATTATTATTATTATTATTATTATATGGGTGTGTCCGTTGCATAGTAACATGCTGAAAAAAAAAGCTGTAATTACATCTTCAAAAGTAAACTACCTGTAGTTATATCTGTAGTCAGGTATAACTTTGCAGTATTGGCAAACTATTTCCTTATATTTCTACTAAAACACAGTACTTTCACTCAAAGTCTTGTAATCATGGTGTAAAACTATCAACCTGTTCATAAAATTTCACACTGTGTTGCATTATAGATATTATATTATCTGACAAATGGTAATATCCAGATTTTCATGTTTGAAAAAAACAAAAAAACACACACACATTATGTATATATATATATATATATATATATATATATATATATATATATATATATAAAACATTGTCCAGAAACTGCTGAGATTGTAAGTAAAAACGCTATCAGCCAGGGTACTGGATAAATAAAAACAAAGCTGCATGTAACTGAAATACTTGTAGTATTCAAAATAACTGAGTAAAAACCTTCCAGTACTTCTCATCACTGTAGCAGACAATATATCTCACTCATCTCTCCACAGGCTGTGATCACTATCAGCGTGTGATTTCCAGCATGTTCTTGTGAGAAGCAGCTCTTTGACATATGGAGATGCTTCCTCCCACAGCCACACCTGACTGACTCTCCTCTGTCTGCACAGATGATATCACACAGCTAACTGCCACCAGATTCCCAAAAGGCCCTCCTTTGCAGTGAAACATGTCATCTGACCATGTCATCCAGCAGAACCCAAATATTGTGCATTGTTGGTAGAGAGAGGTCAGGCTGCTTGCAAGTCGAGTATTTCAGCCTGTGTTCGCTAATTAAGTATTCATGAAACAGCAGTGGGTGGAAAGTATAGGTTTACATGACAGTAGTGGTTGCCGACTGCACCAACCCCCTCCAGCAGACAGGCCATCATTCCTAGTGTACTTCCAGCAATGATATCAAAAAGGTTTTTTGGTCAAGCCAAAGAGAGGTCACTCTAATAATACCCAAGGTCAGTGGTGGGAGCCAGTGAGTCTCCCAGTCATTATTCATTTGTTCACAGAGTTAATGACAGTTGCAGGGGGAATTTGGAGCCAGTAGCCATGTGATGTCACCAACACATGCCAAGGGATTAGGAGGGCAGGCAGGGGACAAGAAGTGAGGATTATACAGAAACGACAACAACCTTTACGGTTTCACCACCCAACTCTGTATGTTTACTGCTGGAGTTCTAACAAACATGTGGGGAGACTGGTGAAAGGCTCATACTGAGGGAGATGACACTGGCATGCAAAAAGCTAAAACAAGCCATCGGGAGCTCTTGAAATATTTCCTTGGGAGAAATTAATTATGTTTAGTACCTTCAGATTGATGTGAGAACATGTTTTGAAGCAACACACCCTCACAGCCTTTTGGTAGATGACAAAATATTGTGAATGTTTCATGGTGGGAGGTGATTTCAGCTTCTCTCATTTACGTCCCTTTTTACAAATCACGCTGTATTGTGGGCAGAAGATTATTTGCAGTGTGGCAGTAAAGCACAGGAACAACACTGGAGCCTGTGGCTATCTCACAGACAGAGAATGAACAATGAACACACCTTATTCAGTCAGTGGGCAGGCAGCACACAGCGAACAATGAACCCCTCCCTCCTGTCTAGCACCATGTCTGATAATGACCACATCCACCAGCACTGATAGCACTCTTCTTTTATGACCTACATGAGAATAAATGCAGCTCTGATAAAACATTTTTGTAAGGATATTGAGAATATTATCATGTCCACGAGTGAAGGAAAAGACATTGTTTTCTTTTGGTTTTTCATTTTATTGTGTAAAAATTCCAATAAGGGAAAAGCTGGGTTTGCTCCTCTATTTTTTTTTTTTTTTTTGTTGTTTGGTTTTTCTGCCTGAATGAGGTTTGCTGAAGCTCTTTATTGCAAAGTACTGAAGGAGCACTTGCTTGTTCTCTCTGTTGCATCTGCAGAATGATTAGTCAGGATATAAAATGCTTTCTGACAAATTACACAGCAGGAATCCACCAACTTGGCCTTTGTCTCAGCACCTAACATGTAGATACAGTAGATTCCCTGTTTGTGCATAAGGTCAGAGCATAAATATGAACTGCGTTTTGCATTACTTTCAGATGAGTGAAGCTGTCAGGCCAATAATATAAGCTTTCAGTCCTACTTTCTGCCACTTATCCCCCATTCTAGGACCACGGGGTCATGTGAAAATTGAAAGTGACAGTCAAACCAGCATGTTGAGCAGGCTGATTGGACTATGCTGTCATGGCCCAGATCAGAGCTCTTTAACACCAGGCCAATGAGGGGTCTCACTGTTGAAACTACTGGATCCAAAATGCAGGAGAGTTTTCAAGAAAGAAAAACAAAAAGAACTAAGAAAGGAAATATTACCTCATCAAGCGTTCAAGGAGTGGAAACTTAGAATCCGAGCAGCTATTTCAGAAGAAAAATGACACAAGAGACTGGTGGAGTGAGCTGTAAATGAGCCACAAAAGCAATTAATTAGAAGGACAAAGTTTTAGCTCCAAAACAAAAACTTCAGAGTTCATGGAAGGGCTTTTCTGTCAGCGAGGATTCAGTTCTCACTTCCAGCTTCAGATGAATGAAGGCCAGTGGTTTTCCTTTTGTGGTCGTTTGAATGAAAATGTTTCTATCACCTGTTTAGCGGATGATTTAATGAGCCCATGATGCTGTCACATAAAAGAATTTTTTACCTCGTCGCAAGCATCGCCTGTCAATTTATATTAAGTTCCATATGCAGCATTATGTGAAGCGCCATCCAAAGCGATAAGCTTACCATCATCTGTTCTGATGATAATAAATCACGTCATTATCACTTTTACAGGGGAAAGAAATATTTTTGTCAGGTGGAAGAATAACTTATGATCCCTTTATGTCCTGCTGAGAACCCTTGAAAATAATAATACACCACAGTAGAAGCGCAGGAACAACTGAAGGGCGCTGAGTGCTATAAATCTGATGGGATTTGCATATTTTGCCTCCTTTACAAGGAGCAGGCAAAATAAATCATATGGCATATGAAAAAGAAGTGATTACAAAACATAGTCAGAAGTTAGGGTTCACATTAAGATGGACATGATTCTCCAGAAGTTGTTTGTGATAAAAAATAAACAGTTTACAAACAGTGTGAATCTGAAGGACTCAAAACAATAAGTCATAATGTACTTATTTGAACGTTGCTGCTTCGTTTGTTTTTAATGCAGCATTTTTCATTTTATTCACTTCCACCTTATATCGTCATTTTAAAAAACTAATCATAATTTTAAAAAAAAGTTTAGACATAAAAGTGCTTTAAAAACACACCTAAGAATACACAGAATCAGAATGGAAGTCTTGTCTTTGCTTTCCTGCCATGAGAGCTTTGGGATTAGGATTTTATGTTTGTTATGTGTTAAAAGTTTAGTCAGTTCTTGGAGATTATAAAAAATGAAGCAGGCAGAGAACCTCAAAGGGGTTTATACAGAACTTTATTAGGATAGTGTGTTTCTGAAAAATGTTACAAGGAGCTTTAGGAAAAACAATAAAAGTAATGAAATAAACAAAAATGATCATTTTGAACTAAACTAGTGGGCTTTGCCCACATTTGGTGCAAAAACAGCCCATGTTTCCAGCTATTTTATGGAGGTTGTGTGAAAAAAAACCTTATTTCTTTATTTTGTGTAGAAGTGAAGTTAAGGTCAAGGTATTGCTTTTGATCTTCAGCAATGTTTGGTTGAAGATCCTTGACTCGTCACTTCACTAGAACTTCCTCCTGCTCCTCCTGTTGCACATAAGTGTGTATGTGTGCAAGGAAAAAGACAAAAAGTTGTGTTTACAAGCCTCACATTATGTTTTATCCACGAATGAACATTTTCACATATTTCAAAATACTTCCAACTTTTAACCTCTCTCCTTTTTGTGGTAAATGGTTTAGTGCTTTAATTTGACTAGATATATGTTTCTATATGTAAGATATATGCCCTCATTTAGAGATTTTTGTTCCCCCATAATTTCTACTTTCATCAAAAATCACCAAATTCAGTTTTTAGTCGTCGTCGTCCGTCCGTCCCCCCCCCCCCCCCCATCACTCTCTGGTGACTTACCCTTCTTTCCTCTGCAGCTTGTTTGCACAGCTCCTCATTTCAAAACGTGTTTTGTATGTGATCATGCTGCCTCGGTGCCCATGCAATCATCTGAAATCTTGCAAGGAAAAATGTAATGTTTGATCATTTAACCAAAACTCCCGAATTAGTAAGTGATCACCAGAAAATATCAACCCAACTGCAGCAAGGCATCCCGATGGCTCTGGTGCCAGGAAACCTTTTGAATTATAACAGTAAAAATGGCAAATTTCGCTCTTAAAATAATGAATAAAGAACAGAGAAACTTTTTTCTTTCTTTCTTTTATTGAATTGATTTGCCTTCTCGTACCTAAACCGTGCCAAAGTTGTCCCTGCATGAGCTCCACACGTTTAAACTATACCTTTCAATACAGCAACGAAGTGAGTGAGAGTCATGAAACACTTGAGAGTTCAGAGTTGTTTTCCTTCTCCTGTGTCGATGCGCGCTGCAAATTAGAGGCTGCAGAGCAGGTTTTGTACATGAAATTTCTTTTACACACCAACACACACACTGTTGCTTTAACCGTGCCATGCGCTCCTCGCTGTTAGAACAAAATAGTCAGGTTCTCCTTTTCCCTCTGAGGGATCACGTAAAAAAGACTTGTCTCCTGCCTTCCAAAAAAACACTCCTCCCGTGTCCATCCCAACATCAGAATTCTCCAACCCATGTTCTCCTTTTTTTTCTGATTCCACTGATCTGAGCTTGAAATGCGAAGACAGCAAAGCACTAAGCCTTCAAACGTGTGATTTTTTTCAAAAGATCTCTGGAAGCAATCTCTGCCTGACTGACCCCTGACAGCTGCAGATCTCTTTATTTCTCTCTCTGCTGGCACTTCATTTGGTAGAAAAGCGCTCAGATTCACACCTCTGTCAGGCAGCGCAAGTGTTTATTATGTGCATACACACAGAAAATCCCAGATACTGCACACCTCAAAGGCACAAGGTCTGCAGTATTTTAATAAACATCCCGAAAACTCGGACTAGACAACAATAAAACGTACGACGCTTTAATTTAAGTTACATTTTTTAGATTCATTCATTTATTTACTCACTTGTTTATTTATCATATAAAAGTGATGGGAGCAACCATACAAGTATATGCATATATATACTGCAAATATATATATATATATATATATATATATATATATATATATATATATATATATATATATATATATATATATATATATATATATATATATATATATATATATATATATATATTTGCGTGTGTGTGTGTGTAATTTTGTTGCTGCAGAAACATATAGAAGGTGTCTCTTCTAATTATACTTTTCAATTTCCTTCTTTGAAATATTACTTTTATTGTTCGAAAGCTTTAAAAAGAAATCACAACTTCTTAATAAACACAACCCTGGTGTTGAAAAGAGAAGAAATCTGAGTGTAAAATATTTTATGACTGCATGCTTGGATGCAGGACCTAAACAAATTCCAACTGTAGGTATTAGTTAAATGAAAATACACTCTTTAATTTTGTTAGATTTTAAAGCTCCACATCACAACAAAATTACCTTAACCAAAAAAGCATGTGTTCATGTGTGCAGTTGTCTTGTTCTTCTTCTCTTTTTTTTTCTTTTCTTTTCTTTTCTTTTTTATCACGGCAGCTTTTCCACCGTCACGCGGAGAGCAGAGCTTTCTGGTGCCTCCCTCGCTGGAAATGAGACCGCAGACTCTATCATTAGATCGGATGGCAAGTCTTTATGCAAAGTGTTTTGCATAATTACATACCAAAGCCAGAATAGCCACCCTCAAATTTTATGGGTCACAAAGCATCAACAATTGCCGCATTATTGTCCACCAAAGTCCAGCCCCACCAATGAAAAGGAACGAAAAGAGAAGAGGAGAGGAAAGAAGAAAAAAAATCGCCTGTCTAATCTCAGTTTGGGAGATTGAATTTTCATCCCAATAAAAAGTAAAGAAGATTATTCGCGAACTGACAACTTGTTTACATATAGTTGTAAAGTTCAGAGAATTAGTTGAGCTTCCAGGGAGCTTGATCACTGAATCCACAGCATGTGACCGTCATGTAATAGCTCACTTTAAGTCCTTCACATTTCAGATTTGCTGAAGATCTAAATTCACTAATACATTTTTTCTCGGGATTAAATTTGATCACTTTTTTTCTTTCAATAAAACTCTGGTTATTTTAATTGTTTGTGGTTGTTTTTTGTTTTGTTTTTTTTTTGTTTTTTGTTTTTTGTTTTTTTTATACCATTTGATTAGAAACAGTCGAAGGAAGTCGCTTTAGGAATAATAGCTAAAAAAAAAAAAAGTAACTATATAAATAAATATATCTATCCATCACGTTGGATGCTCAAATTTCAAACTTACCATTATAAAACAGCACAAAATAAATACATCCTGTTTAATGCTGTCTGTAAGCTTTTAATATTCTACATTTATAATGTCAAAATATAAAAAAATAACCTTAACTTCAGGTACAAATAAAAGTTAAGAAATCTGATTCTGTTATTCAGAGTACACGTTTTGATGTGTGGAGGGACACTAATTAAAATGGGGTTTGAAAACTGAAAATATACAAAAGGGACCTTTTTTTTTTAACTTTAAATAATTTGTAGCTTACTTATTTTATGAGAATATGAATTTTTGCCAGCTTTAGTTACTGATTAATCTATGAAATTGTCTTATTTTCCATTTAGTGGACAATGTCTCCTCACACAGAGAGAAAAATGTCACAGTGAAATCATGAGCAAAGACTTCAAATAATAAAATAAACGTGGGTGAAGAAAATGAGACGTTAGAGTGACAAAAGAAACATTAGAAAACATCTGGACATGTTGCGCATGAAAGCCCGCAGTGGCCGGAAAAAGGTCAAACTTACTGAGCAGCTACTCTCGTTCATCAGCTGAATTGTGTGGAATTAAAAATATCTGCTTCAAGTGGTGAAATTTTCATTGAATAACACACATCATGTCCAATTTGATGTATCAAAAAGAAAAAAAAAGTTTCAGTCATGACAGAGTTGCCATTTAAACTCCTTTTGAATTTTCTGCACAACTAAGTTATCTGAGCTTTAATGAAACAAAGTTTAGTATAAAAACCTTCATTTATACTTGGTCATCCTTGCTTCTTTTTGATTTTTTTTCCAAGCCTTTATATGAGTGTGTAATTTATCAGGAGAAATATGTCTAAATGTTTTCAGCAAAAAATGTTAATAAAATATGAGGAATTTTCTGCCTCTTTGTCAGTCTTATTCATTTATTTTATCCCATTATTTCATGTTAATAACATTTAACCAAATATTTTTTGCAAACAAAAGAAGAAAAGCCCAGATGGACAAGAAGCACATGATAGCCAATGAAGAAGCAGCGGCGCACAGCTCAGGTTAAACATGCAGAACAGCGCCATCTCGCTGCTGCGCACAGAGTTTTCAGCACAGGATTATTTCCTCCCGTCTGTAGAGACCCTCCATGAAGGTTTGTCCTCTCTTAAGGTTGACCGATTTCTCTGTACAAAGCCAGCTACAACAACAGCCTGCGTGCTGCTGTTACCAGTTCTGCGTGTTATCGCTGTTGATTAGAGCCGGGAGTCCCGGGACCTGCTGGGGTCACTGAAAGAGGAAGAGGGGTGAGAGCGTGTCTTCAGCAATGGAAGAACTGCTGTCATTTCACTGTAATCTAATTTACCAAAGTGATCACAGTCCGACATAAAGGCAGCACTGGTTTCCAAAGTAAAATCCCGTGACTCTAAGGGTCAGTAAAGGAGATAAAAATAAAAAATAAAAAAAAATGGCGTTCTCGGAATTCAGAAAAATAATTTCATTTCTCCTCAGGGTCACTTTTTTATTTTATTTTTATTTTTTTTAGTTGCACATTTACAGGATGTAGCTACACATATTGTTGATGCTGATCCTGAGTTTCAGCTTCCCTGCTGATATCTGCTCTTCTGCTGTATGGACACTGTGTTGAAGAAGAAGAAAAAAAAATCTCATCAAACCCCAGAAAATGTCAGATGTGGGTCCTTGTGACAAAATCTTATCAAGCGGGAATCCAGAGGCTGGAATGCGTGTCTGTGCGTGGGGTTGTTGACATGAAAAGGTCTGTGAGCCGGTGAGTTGGAGGCGAAAGAGTCCGACTCGTGTTGCAAGAGAATAGCTGTTCAGACACCTATGACATATATATATATATATATATATATATATATATATATATATATATATATATATATATATATATATATATATATATATTTATTTATTTTTTCTTTTCTTTTCTATACATAAATATATATATACATATATATATATATATATATATATATATATATATATATATATATATATATATATATATATATATATATATATATATATATATATATATATATATATATATATGGAGATTTGGAGAAGGGAAATATATCACTTCCGGCTCTATTGCATCCTACAAGTCGAATAAATGAAGCTTAACAGTGCGTAAAAGTGCAAGCCTTGATGTCTGAATGCAGGCAGCCCTTTCTGGTTGTGCACACTGCTCCCTATGATGCCCAGTAAGAGCTGTTGTACAGAAAAAAAGCAGCGGCACTTGAATAAAATGTATTGTGGAGCTTCGCAGCGAGTTGGGAAACAACATCCAGACATGATGATGAAAACATATGATTGTAAAAGAAAATTTACCAACATAAAAAACTTTTATATTGCTGTTTAAATTATTGGTGTTTTCATTTCTAATTACTTTCAGAAATGTTAGAATTCTTTTTTTTTTCACCTGTGGAATTTGTGAACTTGTGTAGGTTGTTAAACGGTTATCTTGGTGCTGGAAATGATGATAGCGGGACTATTGGTGACGAGGATGAGGAAGGTGATGAAGACAGGACGAGAAATAACGCTCAGGGTGTGAGTTTCATTGTTAAAGCACCTTCAGTCTACCACCGCCGCAATGGACCAAAAAATCACGCCAAATTCATTTCACAGTTTGGAGAGATTTGCCAAGTGCTTGCCGAAAGTTTCGGCACACACAAGCACACACACACAAAAGAAGACGCACACGTGCACACCCAACTCAGGGTAAAATCTCCAAAGCCAAGCTGTAAGTTGAATGTCCCACCTGAGACATGCAGGTCTGGGTAACGCAAAAATGAGGAAACCGTCCAGTAAAGCTCTTTTTTACGCGTCTTACATCCAGTTTCATCCCCATTCTTACCTTTGTGCGTCTAAAAGTGACCACATTAGAAACCCGTTTTCCATCTTAGCACGTGTGCGCAGGCGGAAGGAGAACATTTGCCATTTTTAAGTGAGCTAATAACCACACATAAACATTCCCAGGTACAAACTGAAGGACTCCTTATAGGGCGCACGTATTTTTTAAGCTTGTGGCCACATCCAAACTTGAGAAAAACGAGTCTGCAACATTTTTTCTGTGACCTCTTGAATACTGACAACACTGCAGTGTGCGTAATGAGGATCTTAATAAAGGATCTGTGTATCCAAAGCAACAGATCAATAAAAGATGTGAACCTTTATGGGTCAATACCTATGAAGTAGTCCTGATGAAGTAATGCGTCAGGGTTTGGGGTGGCTGAGAGGGGACGGGGGGGCGCCTGATATCCAGCAGAGTGTTTGCGGTCTTTTCCAATCATCCCTCCTGCTCACCGCGCGTCTCTGTCCACCCCTCTGCGTGTGTTCGTGGACGTTATGATAAATCACACTCCATACTTTCAGGAAAGCAGTGTCGTCTCTCTGCTTTACAGAGAGAAAGCGGTGATTTGATTCCCACCCACTGGTCTGGTTATCTACCAAAGTTTAGCCCCTCTTTTAACTAAACATGTTTTTAATGCATTAGACTGCAAATCAAAGTGGGGAGCCAAATGTTGCCTTGCTTTTTTTTTATGTGTGTGTCGTGGAAATGCGCGAGCTCTCGCAGCAAAATGTTGAAACTAGTTGCGCCGTGAGGAGGTTTGGGCTGAAAGAAAAGTTAAACAGCGTTGTGAAAAAAGAAATAGATGGGAATTCAACATGCATTTACAGTCCTGGTCCAAATCAGCAGCAGTTGTCTTTATATCTCTTATTAAATCGCCACAAAGAGCTGCGCCCCTTTTCAAAGTCTGGCAGTTTTTGTCTTTTTCTTTCTTTCTTTTTTCTTTTTCAAATGAACTTTGTCTCGTTGTGTGGACTGGCCCTTCTGCGTTTTCCCTCAAGTTCTCTCTCTCTTTTTTTTTTTATCTCGCTAGTGAAAACTTCATGAAAGGAGGCGGTTTGACCAGCAGCATTTCCATTAAAAGGACGAAATTATCTCCAGTTTTCAAATGAAATATTTACGTTGCACAAAAGTCCATGTGCATGACATGAAACCAGAAACACAAAAGCATAAATAATATTATTTTTTTACGCACTAAATATGCACGGACAAAACATGGTCAACAACAGGATGCATGTTTTGTTTATGTTATAAATAAAAAAAAAAAAAAAAAAAAAAAAAAAAAAAACCGAGCTCACGTTTATTGTGCAAAAATTCAGAAGAAAAAAAAATCACTTTATCCAATGATGATATTTCATTTTAATACCAACTTCCCGAAAAGATTACTTGAGTTTGCCTAAATCCCTGCTCATGCTGAGGATGTGATTTTGGACTTCCCTCTAGGTAGAGAAGCGCAGAGTGGCTGCAGCACACTTCTTCATCCATTCTCACGGACACGCGCAGTGGGATACAACGTGGATGACAGGTGCTTAAAACACACATTACTTGCAAAGTTGCAGCCTAATAACAGTCGGCAGCTGCTGTCGTGGACGTGCGAAGAGGCGCCTGCGTGCGCGTCGGCTGGTTGCTTTTTTTTTTTTTTTTTCTCCATTTGTGTTAAAAGTGAGCAGAGGTCTCCGAGGTCCTGGGAGGCTACAGTTCCAGGGACAGCGGGTAGATGGCACAATTTTCTTACATTTATGAGCAGAATGGAGGGAAAGCACTGGACTAAGTAGAAGTGAAAGCCCGTTTATTTTAATGGCAGGAGATAAACAGGGTGAAAAGAAGCACAAAAGTTAAAGAACCTGAAGGATCTTAAAAGAACCCTGGCAATTGAATCGGGGTTTATCACTACCTTACAGCCAATTTGAAGTATAATGCCACTTTTCCAATCATCACTGCTGGGCTTACTGCATCTGCTGTTAATAGCAAGAAATACTTTTCAGAGAATGTATTAACATACGGAGCAGGTGCTCCACCTTGCCTAGCATTTCACTTACTGGATTCATTGTACATAAGCTGTGGGGCTGAACACTAAATTCATCACCGTGATGCTGTAGGTTCAAATTATGCGCAGATTTGTCGTTTAACTGCGCCGTTGTGCGTTTGTCTGCGCGTGTCAAAGCGACAGAGAGAGAGAGAGAGAGAGAGAGAGAGAGAGAGACTATAAACAATATTCTTATCTCATTAAAGAAATAGCTCACTGTGAGCTTTAAAGAAATTCTCAGATTTGCTGTGCAAAATCCAAGCCAACGTCATCTCCCAGTGACCACCTCGGCCATCTCCACAGTCTTTATTTTCTCTCTTTAAGGTTATATGCTCACCACCTCATGTGTCAGAAGTTCTCACGTCACAGAGGCGTAAATAAAAGTGACGTCGCAGCAAGTTACACCTCGTTAGTTTTTGTTTTTTTTTTTTTTTGTTTTTGTTTTTCTTCTTCCGTGTGTGCGCAATGTTAATAAATGAACAGAAGTACCAGCTATGGACTCCGGTAAGATAAGTCCCAGTCTGTCAACTGAAATCAGTCCGGTCAGTGTGGAGATCCGACCCACTGAGAGCCCACCCTTCAGCTTTTACTTGTGATTTGTGGGGGGATCCAGCCTTCGTTAGAGGCTGCGAGCACTTTGAAGAAAATGTAGGGCTTCGCTTTCTTCTTTCTTTTCGTGGGATTTTTATATACTTGGTCCAATTAAGCGGCGCCTGTGCGTGTAGTGTGATGTCCACCTTCAATTATCAACGCGGGGCTCTGCTTGGCTTCCATGTGGGAAATACCTCAGGGGACAGTTTGGCTGGGCGAGCAAGCACCACACTATAGATAAACAGCGCTTTCAGCAAGAAGCCCAAGATAAAAAGGCCATCGGCATCACATCATAATCATCATTTTCATAATTATCAACAGTAACGAAACCGCACACTGCACTCAAACACACACACACACACACACACACACACTCAGAAGCAGTATCAGCAGCAGCTCTGATAAAAGTTTTTCAGCAAGAATCTAGATTAAACCTCTGATTCTTCTCTTTACTTGGAAAATTAACCTAAAGACAGGCGAAAGGATCAGAGCATGTTTATCATGACATTGGTCACCGTTGCA